>NC_134713.1:15940829-16243859 GCF_049634645.1 Pelodiscus sinensis
AGGAGGGATGGTGTGTGCTGGAATGGCAAGGGGGAAAGCAATATCTGGGGGGTAGGGGCACAAAATGGTGCCTCGCCAAAAGAGATCTAATTGAAATTCCTTCACACAACCCTGAGGCTTGAACCCAAGGTCTTGCTCCCGAGAAAGTTTACATTTTAAAGAGAGAACGAACCGGAAAAAGAAAGACGGGAGATGCAATGAAATCGCTGAGGGTAAGCATGATTTCTTCTTCCCCATTTTGAGTATGTGCAGCTCTGTGTTTGTGATTTTCAGCTGTTTATTAATCCATACCTTTTGCAGTGAGGGAGAGGACCTAACAGGGAGAGGCTCACTGGAGGCAGTGCATTTGAAGAGGAGATGTGAAGGAAGAGACGATAGAAGCCATGCAGACTGGCTCAGGGAGGGAGTTCCAAGTGTAAGAAGGCCTAGAGACAACAGCAGAAAAATACGTGTAGGGAGGGAGGGGAATCAATTATGTGATTTACCCAAACTGGTGGATGCAGGAATAAGGTGGCAGAAGCATTCTGGCTGGAGGGAAGTACTGTGGTATAGAGCTTTAGAAGCAAAGACTGGAGTTTGAATATGATGTGGAAAGCAAGAAGAAACCCAACAAGAAGTTGAAGAGGAAGTGTAGGCAAGTTCGGTGACTTTCTTAGCAGCATTTTGAACAGATTGAAAGGGGTTGACGTGAATGTCTGAGAAGCAAAGGAGGAGGAGGTGGTGGCAATAGCAGAGATTAGAAACTATCAAGGCCTGAGAAAGCTTCTGGTAGGGGAGAGGGAAAAGAATGCATGGATCCTGAAGATGTCTATCCAATTCTTTCTGTCTGCATATTTATAGTCACTGTGGTAGCTAAGTGTCAGAAGAAGCAGTAGGATATAATATCTACATCTGTGCAATAACAGCACCAACATAGGTAGTGAAAGAGAGAGAATACAAAATAACACTGAATCAAAGTATAATGTTGACAATCTCTGGTTGTCAGTGGGAAAAACTGAACCTGGGATCTCTGGAGCTTAGAACATGAGCCTCTTCCGCATGAATTAAAAGCCAGCTGGCTCTCAGCTATGACTGTAGAGCAGAGTCATTATTCTCTTTGTAAGTGGCCTCAATGCCACTACAGGGGCAGTGCATCACACCCAGAAGGTGTGTGGAGCATGTCTGAACTGGGCAGGGGAGAAGAAGAATGTTTGTCATGTGGATTTTGAGTTGGTGATGGGCCACCCAGAAGACATGATGTAGAGCCAGTGACTGAGATGGAGCTGAAGGAATGCCAACAGGTCAGGGGAGGAGCAGTAGATCCAAAATTCTTTGTAATAGAGATGGTAATTGAAGTTATAGAATCCAAGAATATCTTATAGCTTTGGAAGCTTCAGGGGGCAACTGAGTTAGTCTGTACAGGATAAACATAAGAAACAACAAAAGATCTGGTAGCACTTTACAGACTAACAAAAGATGTAGATGGTTTCATGAGCTTTCGTGGGCACAGCCCACTTCTTCAGACTCCAGTCATCTGAAGAAGTGGGCTGTGCCCACGAAAGCTCATGATACGATCTACATTTTTTGTTAGTCTATAAAGTGCTACCAGACCTTTTGTTGTTTTTTAAATTTATAGATTTGCGTATTTCATTGGGTTGTCACCTTGTCATTATCCCCAAAGTAGCCACAATTGCACTGAAGAACATGATGCTGAATTTAGGAAGCATAAGGCAATATTTAACCACAGGCAGGAACACAGAGGAAAGCAAATGGTAGAAATAAAAGGCAATGTGACATCTTTTGTCTACATTTTACTGGCAGAATAAAGACCCCCTAAAAATGCAGTGGCTCAGAATCCATCTGTTGCCTCCACTAGAAGCACTACACAGAGAAATCCTATGATGGGAGTAGGAACTGTCACAGGTGTCCAACACAGACCTGCAGCAGATGACATGAAGCTAACAGATAGGGTGCTAACACACCTCACTCAACTAGTCCTAAAAGAAAAGCTGTATGTTTGCAGGAATATGAATGTGAATTTATGCATAGAATCAAAATACAGGCACCTCCTGTTGTCATGAAAAGGACTAATTAATTATCTAGGTTTTCACTTTTCCAGTTACTGCTCTCTCTGGGTACGTCTGCACTTGCTCCCTAGTTCGAACTAGGAATGCAAATGTAGGTGACCAAAATTGCTAATGAAGCGGGGATTTAAATATCCTGCTCTTCATTAGCATGATCTTGCCGGCGCATTACTCCTCTCAACAGCTGTTTCAAAAGTGAAAGTGTGTGCAAGGACTAAAAAAATGATTCCTCAAGCTCCTCAAAAAATGAGAAGTAACGTTACTTCGAACCAAGGGGTTTGGTTCGAACTAATGCATCCCGGCGCGCACTTTCACTTTCGAAACAGCTGTTGAGCGGAGTAACACTCTGGCAAGCTCATGCTAATGAAGCACGGGATGTTTAAATCCCCATTTCATTAGCAACATTAGCAATTTCGGTCACCTACATTTGCATCCCTAGTTCGAACTAGGGAGCAAGTATAGACGTACCCTCACACACACACACACACACACACACACACACACACACACACTTTCTCACTCTTTTAACACTTTGTAACAAATTTAAACAACAGTTATATAAAAACTGCAGTAATATCCTTATTAATACTAAAGACTCAAGGAAAAGACCAGATAGAAAGGAAAGTTAGGGACAGACAAATTAATGCAAAACCAAACCCCTTGGTTCGAACTAACGTTACTCCTCATTTTTTGAGGAGTTTGAGGAATGGTATAGAGAAATTAAACACAAGTATCACAAAACCCCCACTTCAGTTAATTTCAATAGAGACTAGCATCCTATATTCACTCAGCTTTATAGAATCATAGAATCATAAAACACTAGAATTAGAAGGGACCTCAAGAGGTTTTCAAGTCCAGTCCCCTGCCCTCAAGGCAGGACCCAGCACCATCTAGACCATCCCTGATAGATGTCTATTTTACCTGCTCTTAAATATCTCCAGTGATGGAAATTCCACAACCTCCCTAGGCAACTTATTCCAGTGTTTAACCACCCTGACAGGAAGTTTTTCCTAATGTCCAACCTAAACCTCCCTTGCTTCTTGTCCTATCACCAGGGGCCAAGGAGAACAATTTTTCTCCCTCCTTCCTGTGAAACCCTTTTAGGCTACATCTAGACTGCAGGCTTCTTTCGAAAAAAGCTTTTCCGGAAGAGATCTTCCTAAAAAGCTTCTTCCAAAAGAGAGAGACTACACAGCAAAAGCGCATTGAAAAAGCGATCTGCTTTTTCGACAGGTAGCATCCACACTGAATGGCTGCTATCTTGCATGTAAGCTGTGTTTACTATGGGCAGAGTGGCCACCAAGGCACCTGTGCTTTTTCCTCTTTCCTCTTCTATCGAAAGAACTCCCTCTTCCCCATCCACACACGCCTTTTTCTGAAAGATCTCTTTTGGAAAAGGCTCTCTTCCTTGTAGAAAGAGGTTAACTAATGTCAGGGAAACCCCTTTGTTCTTTCAATTTTTTTGGAAGAAAGCGATTGCAGTGAGGATGTAAGTGAGGTTTTTCTGAAAAAATGCTGTAGTGTAGACATACCCTTTGTTACCTGAAAACTGCTATCATGTTCCATTTCAGTCTTAGAATCATAGAATCATAGAGCTGGAAGAGACCTCCATGAGGTCATCAAGTCCAGCCCTCTGCCCAAGGCAGGACCAATCCCAAATAAATCAACCCAGCCAGCGCTTTGTCAAGCCAAGACTTAAAAACCTCTAGGGATGGAAATTCCACCACCTCCCTAGGTAACCCATTCCAGTGCTTGGAAGTAGGAATAAGGGATCTTCCGGAAAAGGGTTTATTTTCCACAAGATCCCGTCTAGACTGGCACTTTTCTCTGGCAAAGCCCCGAGCCGGAAAAAAGCGACAGCCATGTTCATGCAAATGCCACAGGGGATATTTAAATCCCCCGCAGCATTTGCAATTCCGACTGGTCTCATTAGCATCCCTTTTCCGGAAAAGGGTGCCAAAGTAGACACAGCCAATGAGTTTTCAAAGATAATGGCCAAAGGCTCTGCAATGACATTTGCCAACTCCCTCAGAACCTTCGGATGCATTAAATCCAGACCCATGGATTAGTGTATGTTTAGCTTTTCTAAATAATTCCTAACCTGTTCTTTCCCTACCAAGGGCTGTCCACCTACCTCCTTCCCATACTGTTTTGTCTAGTGCATTAGTCTGGGAGCTGACCTTGTCTGTGAAGACAGAGGCAAAGAAAGCATTGAGTACTTCAGCTTTTCCCACATCATCTGTCACTAGGTTACCTCCCTCATCCAGTAAGGGATCCACACCCTCTCTGATCACCCCCTTATGGAACATATGACTGTGGAAACTTTTCTTGTTACCCTTCATATCCATTGCTAGGTGCAATTCCAATTGCGCTTTTGCCTTCCTGATAAACTCCCCTGCATTTCGAGCAATATATTTATATTCCTTCCTAGTCATCCGTCCAAGTTTCTACTTCTTGTAAGCTTCCTTTCCAAACAAAACAAGTCCAGTTCTTTCAGTCTTCCTTCATAGGTCATGTTCTTTAGACCTTTAATCATTCTCGTTGCTCTTCTCTGGACCTTCTCCAATTTCTCCGCATCTTTCTTGAAATGTGGTGCCCAGGTTTCCTTTCTTATCCCAGCAAATAAATCCTGGATTTGTTCTGAAAAATTCAAACCATGTTTCCTTGGCTAAATTTTAGCTGAATATATACTTTTAACTTTTACATTCTTTGGGGTGGGGAATGGGTTAGGGGAGGGAGGACACTGCAGCACAGAACTCCAAAATGTATTTGAAAAAATATCGTAAGCACAGTAAAAAATGTTGAAAGAAGAAAGTGGTTTTCAAAGTTGTCAGCTTTTTAAAAAATGTTCAGAAAAGTTTCAATGGAGAATTGAGAAAACCCAGGAATTGAAAGGAAAACACTTTCACATTATCCCTTTTTTTTCCAAAACATCTTTAAATGTAAAGATAAATTGTTAAGCCCCGAAGAGATGACAGACTATATTATTTCATAAGAACATAAGAACGGCCGTACTGGGTCAGACCAAAGGTCCATCTAGCCCAGTATCCTGTCTGTCGACAGTGGCCAGCACCAGGTGCCCCAGAGAGGATGGACCGAAGACAATGATCAAGACATTTGTCTCCTGCCATCCCTCTCCAGCCTCTGACAAACAGAGGCTAAGGACACCATTTTATCCCCTGGCTAATAGCCTTTTATGGACCTAACCTCCTGAATTTATCCAGCTTCTCTTTAAACTCTATTATAGTCCTAGCCTTCACAGCCTCCTCTGGCAAGGAGTTCCACAGGTTGACAACACGCTGTGTGAAGAAGAACTTTCTTTTATTAGTTTTAAACCTGCTACCCATTAATTTCATTTGGTGTCCTCTAGTTCTTCTATTATGGGAACTAATAAATAACTTTTCTGTATCGGCCCGCTCCACACCACTCATGATTTTATAGACCTCTATCATATCCCCCCTCAGTCTCCTCTTTTCTAAACTGAAAAGTCCCAGTCTCTTTAGCCTCTCCTCATATGGGACCCCTTCCAAACCCCTAACCATTTTAGTTGCCTTTTTCTGAACCCTTTCACTGAGGAATTCCTGCATAAATCTCAAAACAATCTGTAGGTGAACAAAAGCACGTTCTTGAGAAAGACATCCAGTCCCCTTCTTCTCAAGCAAAACTGATAAAAATATATTTGCATATATTTAGATAGCATCAAAATAACGCTTGGTGTCCTTGGCTACATCTACACTGCAGAGCTATTTTGGGATACTGGACGTATCCCAAAATAGCTATTCAGCATCTTTTGAGTGCACCGTTTATTTTGAAATATAACGGGCTCGCTATTCCGAAGTCCCCGTAAACCTCGTTCCATGAGGGTTAAGGGACATTTCGGGAGAGCGCTTTATTTCAAAATTTGGCGCTGTGTAGACAGTGCCAAATTTCAAAATAAACTATTTCGAGGTAAGGATGCAGAGTAGATGCACCCTTACAGACATTTTATTATAGGATCCCTGCCTGAAGGCTCTAATGCATTTAAAAAAAGAAAAATAAGAACAAAACAAACAACACCAACAACCAAAACCCTCTGCCATATCAAAGCAAAATACTACATTTCACACACAATTCTCCCCCTGGGGAGTGGATGAAAGAACTAATCATATGTGACAGGTGCTCATTGTTGAAGCATCTTGTATCCATCTCAGTCCCAAGCTATTAGGCTATGTCTACACTGCCTCTGTTTCGCAAAAGAAGCAAAGCAAATAAAGTGCTCATTAGTAACTTCTCGTGATTCATTTGCATAATCTCTGCCCGAGGCTTTTTGTGCAAGAGGTTTTTGTGCAAAAACTAGCAGTGTAGACAGATCCATTTTGCACCAAAAAAACCCTTTTGCGCAAGATCTGTATGCCTCCTTTTTTGAGGCCTTTTTTGGCATCTCCATTCAGTCCATGATTTTTAGTGTCTGTCTAACAAAGCTATAAATGTAAGCTCCCAGGTTCACCTTTTGAAGGTGTTGTGAGGGTTTTCTTTGAGGATGAGAACTGAGAGGTCACATATAGAGTGACCATTATGTGTAAAATGACCCCATTTTCCTGTGTGAGTTCATTCAAGAGTACAGTGATTGTCTGGTTTCGTCCACATAGTTGCTACTGTAGCATTTATTGCATTGAATGAGGTACACCACATGTTGTGTTTAGGCATCTGGAGGACCCATGGATCTTGAAAAGTGTATTGTTCATCATGTCATCTAATGCACAAGGGGAAGGTATACAGCTACTATTCAGATGAAGCTGGTAAGACCCTGTGTATAGAACATAGATAACAAACAGTACAGACAAAATAGGAACCTAGGGCAATGACTGAGCAGTGACTTATGATGTTTTGGAGGCTTATTCTGTTTATATTTCTTTTTAGGCGAAGACTAGGGTTTATAGCCTCCTAAAAAAAACAGTGCTGGAAGGAGGGACTTGGAGACTAGCAGGGAAGGGGCATGGCAGATTGGGCTAGGGGATGGATCCCTGAATGGAAAGAGCAGGGAGATGGGAATGGAAGGACAGGAAAGAAATGAGCAAGTAATGACTCATGAGAGGAGCAAAGGGGGCGTGGGGGTGAATTAACTTTGAGGGAGGGAGGGAAGTTCTATAGAGTCATAAATAGGGCTGTTAACCAGCCTAACCAGCTACTCTGGGCATGCACACAGTAGTTACAAAGCATCCTGTACTCACGTTTCTCCTGTTGTAGCACTATTGATTAGATTTGAGTAGAATAACTCTGAGCTGTGGTATCCCACACACCTGCTGGGTATGGTCACTGTCCCAGCTAGTGGCATAGAGACCACTTACAGAGAGAATAATGAGTCTGCTCTACAGCCTTAGCTAATAGCCAGCTGGCTTTTAGCTCATGTAGTAGAGACTTATTCACAAAGCTCCAGAGGTGCCAGACTTGATTGTGTCTGCGGAAAACCAGAAGTCAGAAGTGCACTTTCACTAATCATAGTGCAGTGATCAATGGGGACTGTCCTATATATTGTTCAACGTAAGTAACAGTTACAAACTTGGCTCATAAGGGGTCACTGGGTCTTCAAAGGATAGAGTTATCTGACTGTACTTACATATACAAGTACAGACAACTTAAAAGACAGGTGCTAAGTGACCAAGAGGGGCTAGTGAATAGGTGCAGTAAAAATGGGAATTTGTAGGAGGGAGAAAGAATGAAATCACCATGGTTTGAAAAGGCTGTGTTGCCAATGCCACTTCTGCTCCTGGCTCCTCCACTTGCACATATGTCCAGACAAAAAACCCTGCCACAGAGGCCTGTCCTCAGGTCCTGATGTGAATTTGCAAAGATGGTGGCCTGCATTTTCCCGTCATAGAAAGTTGGGTTGGGGAGATCATCCCATAGGAGAGTTGCCTATTAGTAGAATCTCTCAGGAAGCAGGTGGAAGAGCTACTGTAGGGAGGTATTTTGGCCAAAGAACACCCATGAACACAAGGAACTGACACAGTGAGAATCTCTTCTGATTATATAAACTTTTGAATAAATTAAAACAGAGAAATTCCTTTTCTCCAACTTTTTTGTACAGCAGCCTTTTCAATGTTCATCAATATTGCCCCATAGCACATAAAGAATCACATGTGATCAATTTATTTTATGAGTTATCCAAAGAAACTCCTTGTCTCCAGTTAACACTGTCAAGATTTGTGCTAATCTGCCATTTCAGATAAGATTTAGGGCTTCCACACTTCTTTGATTCTTCGGATAAATGAGGATTAAAGTTTTCATTGCTTGTTTGTAATTAGGCAAGTGATAGCTCTAATTATGTAACCAATTTACTACTGTTAACTTCTGAAACTAACAGATGCTGTCCGATTATTTGCAGTGATGTATCTGGATGAGGCTGTTGTCAGGTCTGAAAGAAGCCACCTTGTGGACACTGCAGACATTGTAGGTTGATTCCTTTGAACTCCTTTGAAAATTCCTGTCACCATGGCTGGAGGACTGAAAAAATAGACATATGCATTGCTACCAGCAACAATTTAGGGCTATTGTAAAGCAAAGTAATTTACCAATGGTGTTTTGCTCAAGTACTAGCATTACTGTTGCACTTACAGCTTGTCTACACAGTGAGTTATAGGGCTGCAAGCCAGGGTATGAGTCTACAGCACATGAGTTTGCCATGCAGTAATGTTTCATGTGGAGACTGCTATAGCAGTGAAAATCTGAGCTCAGTTTATTTTAATGTGGAGCACAATCTTACTATTTAGACAAGTCCTTAGGTTTGAAGGCTCCCATTACAAGTCCCAGGACAGACAGACAGGCAAGTCCCAAATTATAGATAAATGAGTTTTGAGGAAGAAGAGATTATAATGATCATTTTGTCTGATCCCCAAATAACAGAAGACACAAAATTTCATGGAATACTTCCTTCATCAAATCCCATAACTTATGGCTGATTATTACACTGTTCTTGTTTTAAAGATTCCCAGAGATGAGGATTCTTTTGGTAAGCTGCTCTGATGTTTAATTATCCTCACAATTAACAATGTGCACCTCATTTCCAATCTGAATTTTTCTTTCATAAACCTGCTGCCACTGGATCTTTTCTTTAACCTTTATCTGCTATTAGGAGATTTACCTGGCATTGCTCTGGTCCTTAATTCAATGAAGCTTTTTTTAAAATAAAAGGAAAATGTACATACTTCATTTAAATGGTTGTATTTATCAAAAATACATTGTTATTTTCATAAAGATAATTTTTATTTCAGATTTCCTAAAAAAATGGATTGTTAAAATTTTTCAATTTAATTTAATTTTAGTAATTTTTAAAAAATGGGAATTCCATCAGGTGTGTTTTTCTTCATTCCTATAAACTGTTATTATTCACTGTGTTTTAACAAAAAAGGGCGATAGTCAATGTGGTTTCCAACAATATTTTCTTCTAGTTTTCAAACTTCTATTATTAATTTAGCTGGTTTAAAGCAGAATATTACTTCAAATTTCTCTATTTTATGTGTCTGGTTTTTTTGTAAGGTGTATTGAGAAGTAATCCTTTTCAAGAGTCATCCTATTTTTCTGGCTCATCTTGGGGTCAGTCTCTTTCAACATTCACTCAGTTATGTCAATTTTGGGAACAGTACTTGCTTTGGTGATTGTCTCTTTTCTATTTGGGTTTATGAGAAGCAATCCCATTCCAGGCACATCTTGTTTTCCTGGCATAACCAAACCCTTATGTTGCTTCAAGTTATGATAAGAAAAAGCCATATTCCGAATTTGGTGGTCCTAGCTCTTACCATTTAGGAGGAATTCTTAACTCCAAAACACTCTCTAAAATACATGGCAGATATGAAAGAAAACCCTAATGCCTGACATCTGCTCTCTGTGCAATGTAGATACTTCTATGGCATTATCAATTTGCCTCTTCACTGTCCTTTTTCCAAGCTAAACTGATTGAGCTTTTTAACTCTCATTGTAAAGAACATTTTCAGGACATCAGGAACAGACCTGAACTTGGAGGGTGAGGAATCAAGCTTATATCCAGGTGGTTATTTCCAGTGACCTCCATCATTCTTGTCAGGGTCACTGTTTTCCAAGGTCTGGTCCCTTGGCGTCATTCCTTTATGTATTTGCTCCTGCATTTGGCTATGATACAACCCATGTTGTTTCCACATGCCAGGCTTTTCAAGGAGCCAAAATCACTACAGATTAGTGGCTTGTGATCATTTTTTGCCACTCTATCACTCTTCAGGTCATCAGCAAAACTTAATATCAATGATTTAATATTTTCTTCCTAATCATGAGAACTGAACCTTGTGGAACACCATTAGAAGGACCACCAGGTAGTAGCTTGTGGCATTTACTACATTGCTGTAATTGTTCATGTGTATTGTTGGAGTCTGGGCATTGAGCGTTATGTAATTTATTAAAGTGCTGATCAGAAAACAGTGGCCTTGCTTTCTTGTGGAAAAAAGGCAAAAACAAAGACATACCATGCTACAAGCTAGAGATAGTCTCCTTTATCTCAAATGCTAGAGCAGTGGAAAACAATTCCAATCCAGCAGGTAAAATATGTTTGGAGCATCATTCTTTGTCCCTGAGAGTATTAAAACCAAGCCAAAGGAGACAGAGGACCAGTCTGATGGCCTCAATCATTTCAACTTTGATTAACAAGCTGGAACCATTTAAAAGCAACATGCAACACATTAAATGGATTAAAAATTTGGCGACTGATAAGTTTAAAAAAGTAACTGTAAATGGGGAATTACTGAATGGGACTGTTTTCAATGAAGTCCTGCAGGGACTGGTTTTTGGCTCTATGCTACTGAACATTTGTATCAGTAGCCTAGGAGAAAATTCAAAATAATCACTGATAAAGTTTGCAGCTGACACAGAAACTGATTCAGAATGATGTGGTAAACTGGGCACAAGTGAACAATATGTATTTTAATCTGGCTAAATGTAAATGTATGCATCTGGGAATAAAGAATGTAGGTCATACTTACAGGATGGTGAATACTGTCCCAAGGAAACAGTGATTCTGAAAAGGATTTGGGGGTGGGAGTGGATAATCAGCTGAACCTGAGCTCCCACTGTGATATTGTAGCCAAAAGAGCTCATGTGATCCTAGGATGTAAAAACATGGGAATATCGAAAACGAGTAGAGAAGCCATTTCGGTACGGGTGTGATTACTACTGGAACATTGTGCCAGTTCTGATGCCTACTATTCAAGAAAGATGTTGCTAACTTGGAGAGAGTTCAGAGGAGGGTCACAAGAATGAATAAAGGATTAGAAAAAAGTCTTATACAAATAGACTCAAGGAGCTGTCTATTTAGCTTAACAAAAATAAGGTCAAGGGGCAACTTGATTATAGTCGATAAGTACCTACACGGGAAACAAATACCACAATGGGCTTTTCAGTCTCACTGAAAAGGATAGAACATAATACAACAGTTGGAAATTGAAGCTAGACAAATTCAAACTGGAAATAAAATGTAATGTTTTAATGCTGAGAATAATTAGCCATTGGAACAATTTACCAAGGGTCATGTGGATTCTCTATCACTGGCAATTTTAGAAACAAGATTGGATGTTTGCCCAAAAGATCTGCAATGGGTATTATTTTGGGGGAAGTTCTCTGGCCTGTTCTATATAAGAGGTCAAATTAGATGATCACAATGGTTGCTTTTGGTCTTAGAATCTATAAACTTTTTTTGGCAGCTTGGCATTGCAAATATGAAATTAATTCTTACAGCTCCAAACTAGCTTGCCTAATCTTTAAAAATAATTTCTCCAAAGCCAACCAAAATAAATACATCGATATGTTGACCCTACACATAACCTACTCTTACCCAGTAGGCTTATTCAGCCTCCTGTAGTCATTGAATCACACAAAAGTTTATGAATCAGCTACTTTCTCTCAACTAGTAGAGATGGGTCATTTTAGTTCATGAAGTAAAATCTCCTGCTTTTAGATCCAGAGGTCCAGAGTTCAACAACAGCTGATGATGATTCATTGCAAGGCTCTGCTGTTACATACACATGAGACCTCTCAAAGTGAAGGAAAGGAAAGTAGCTTGAGAAATTGGAAGAGTTTTAATGAAAAAGTTTGGCATTACTGGATTTGCAAATTACATTTTCTTTTTCAGTTTTCTGTAAAGCTGAAAAATGAGGAACTATAAATTTGTTACAATATGTTTATTTATAGTACTTATACATTTTTAACTAAGTAATGAAGTTTTAGGCGTTCCTCTGAGTCCTTTGTCAGATCTGAGATGAGGTCTTTGCAAGTGGCCAGAAAACAGACTATGGTACAATGGGATGATTCTCAAAACCATCTTTGATTGTTTCATTTTCTTCAAGATGTAGACCTGAAAGTAAGAACAGAAGCTACAGTTCTGCTGGGTCAAACTCATTCCTGGCATCAGTAGGTGCAGATCTTCAATAGAACCATGTCTGCTTCTACTCTCAGGATGCGTCTATTTCAGGATACTTCTGGTATCCTGAAATAGAGTATTCTGTGTCTTGATAGCACACTTGTTATTTTGAAATATCTTCCAAAATAATGGCTGTGCTATTCTAATGTCACTGTAAACCTCATTAAGGGATGTTTTGGAATTGCACTCTATTTCAAAATTAGCTCAAAATAAGCTACACAATTTGCATAGTTCAAATTGTGTATCTTATTTCCAGCTAAGGGCACAGTGTAGACATACCCTCAGGGACTTCATTCTGTTAGGTATACATAATGGAATTACACTGGCTGACATTTAGAATAGACTGGAGACTTCTATGTTATTTCCAGATAGCTTTCCTAATGTTTGAAACTGCTGGAAAGCCTATAACTTTGTCATGATTCTAAATATTGTATTTTATTACTGAAACCAAATGGTCGTGTATGTTAGTGTCAGATTACAAAAAAAGGGAGCTATTTTCTGGCAGTTTTTCCTCTTTTGATGGATATAAATCACTGGACCACAAAGAAATTTGAAATGTTTTCTCTCTATTTATTCAGAGAGTATATTTTTCCCCCTATGAAAATCCTTCCAGAGGAGACTGTTGTTGAGTACCAATTACTTGGTACAGTGTAGTATGCATAATAAAGCACTGACCACAACAGCACTGTGAATTACATTGATGAGCACATAATGTTTCAGGTGAATGCTTTCTGGACTATTGATAAGAGAGAAGAGATTATAAATTACTACTATTTATTAATTGCTAATTCTCTCCTTTACACCAGTCATTTGGAATGAATCTAGCAGCCAGTCGTCATAAGGGGCTTGCTATGTAGTGGTCAGTGCTTGCTATATTGCAAATGAAGACTCTCTGGCTGTGTCTACACTGGCATCCCTTCCGGAAAAGGGATGCTAATGTAGCACTTTGGAATAGGCAAATCCGCGGGGGATTTAAATATTCCCCGTGGTATTTGCATTAACATGGCTGCCGCTTTTTTCCGGCATGGAGATAAGCCGGAGAAAAGCACCAGTCTAGACGTGAAAGTAGGAATAAGAGATCCTCCAGAAAAGGCTTTATTTTACGGAGAATCACGTCTAGACTGGCACTTTTCTCCGGCTTATCTCCAAGCCAGAAAAAAGCGGCAGCCATGTTAATGCAAATACCACAGGGGATATTTAAATCCCCCGCGGATTTGCCTATTCCAAAGTGCTACATTAGCATCCCTTTTCTGGAAGGGATGCCAGTGTAGACACAGCCCCTACGTACTCTTCATTGTGTAGGCAGTTGACATGCTCCTGAACAATATTCATATTTTCTTTCTTTCTCTCTCTACTGAACCAAGATGTCCATAAAATCTCTGCAGCTCAGGAGCCATAAAGCTCAGTCAGGTGTTTATGACAACTGGAAGTTCTGGGTTCAGGAAACTTGGCTAAAAGTTGAACACCCCATGCAGAAAAATCTCAGAGGGGGTAGCTGTGTTGGTCTGTAAATTTAAAAACAACAAGAAGTCCTGTGGCACCTTAGAGACTAAAAATTTATATATTGTGACAAAGTTCCTATGAAAACTTGATGGGTCCTGCGCTTCCTGGTGGATTTTGCTTGCCTCAGACTCACAGCAGCCTACAGTTTTAGACACCATGTCTAAAGGGCTTTAGTTTGCTGTTTGTTAAGCTCTTTTCATCATTGGCCAGTGTGTAGTAAAATGGAGAATAAACTCCCACAGTCCTTTCCTGAGGGAAAATGGGGAGATGAGTGTAGTGAGGAGGGGGAGGAACCCAGGCCCACCCTCTACTCCAGGTTCCAACCCAGGGTTCTGTAATAGTCACTGCCTATGTGAATCCCTGATACCTGCTATAAGACTGCTCCAAGACCCCTGCGCTACTTCCCCACACCTTCCCCAGCATCTTCCCCCTCTCCAGTTCATCCTCCTAGAGTTCAGTTGTTGTCTCCTTTCCTCCTACTCCCAGCGGCACCCTCCTCCATCCTCTCAGCTGCACGTATCCCAACAGTAGGCAAAGCTTCTTTTAAAGCCAGTCTGAACTGGTTTTCTTAAGTACCCACATGTGTCCTAATTAGGTTAGGCTGGCTTGATTCTGCAGGCCTAGTCAATTAGCCCCAGGTGTTCCACTTCTCCTAGATTACCTCTACTGGTTCTAAACGAGCCCTTCCCTGTTACTCTGGAAAAAGAGATCGCCTTAGTCTAAGGCTTAAATATCTCCCCTCTACTACTTTTTAATAGCCTTCTGTTCTGACCCTGTCTCTCACACACATGCACATGCACACACATGCAACTATATAACTATATAAGTATATATATGTAGTTATAAGATTATTTCAAAATAAGATATTATTTCAAAATAATAACTCCTTCAATAACTATTTTAAATAAGCTTATTCCCCCAGGAAAGCAGGAGTTATTATTCCAAAATAATCAGTCCCTTATTTTGAAATAACAGGTTTGGCAGTGCTTGTTATTTAAAAAAAACTCTCCAGTGTGTACATGCCCTGCGGGTACTATATGTACAGTATCATGAGCTTTCATGGGCAAAACCCACTTCTTCAGATGAGTTCAAGCTCATCCAATCAAGCTCATCTGAAAAAGTGGATTTTACCCCATGCAAACTATGTCTCCTTTTCTTCTCCTCTGGTCATGGATGTAACATGGTATCTAGATTCTGTCAGCATTTTGGGGGAAGAAGAATGAGTTAGGGAGAGATAGGCTAGCATCAGTAGAGGCTAGTACATTATATAAAAACTAGAAATGTTGACTATTGATATAATGCCCTCAGGAACCACTGCCTTTTGGCAGGATACCCATAGTACATATGACAATCACCGACTCACAAGCTTTCCCAGGTTAGTATCAACAAGAGCCATCTGGCAATTAGAAATCTCCGAAGCAGTTAATCCAACTTCAAGCCAGATTAATTTGGAAGTTTCAAATACTATCACCGCTTTCAGATAGTCAGGTTGTTTTGGCCCCTGTGAATCATGCAGACAGTTGATTGAGGATAGAAGGAATTATTTAGTTATTTATCTTTAGCCTTGTTTGGCTTTCCATGATTCCAGCCTAAATCATCTCTTTGACAGCACATACACTCAGTGTGTATATGTCTGGCTCAAAGCCAGTCAATTTTGGGGAAGAATAAGTTGATTGGGCATGCAGAGAAGATCTGTAGCAATCTTTGCAGTTTATGTGGTATGGTACACTCGGAATAATTTTGGACAGATAATAACCTGTGTTGTTAATTCACAGAAACAGTTTAGCTTTTCCTCCATTTCAGCTGTGACAAAATCTCCCACCGCCTCACCATAGGTCCCCTCGAAAAATCTGTATCTCCAAATACATTATATCATTAGATGAAGTGGACAAAAACAAAACAAGGATGTTTACAACTTAGCCTGAGGAGATAATTAACTTCTGAGTGCTGAGATCCTTGATTGCATTCCTAGCATGATTTTAATTGGAAGTCTGAACCTGTAAAAGTCTGGTGGTGTTTGAAAGATATTTGAAATGGTTGGCTGAGGAATCATTTGACTGTAAATTTGAAATATATTTTTTCTATCCTTATTTTTTGTTCTTGTTGATCAAAATCATCCATTACATGAAAGCATGAAAGGTGCCAGACTATGCAAAAATAACATGTATCAAAAATATTAGAGCGCTTTATGGGATTTCAAAAGAAATACTGAGCTTTTAAAAAAGGGATACTTTCCTCTCTGATGTTATTTCCTTCCTAGAAGCCAGAAGTGTTACCCCAGAAGGGAATTTGCCCAACATTTTTTATTTGCCTAAGTTATTCACACCACACATGTTCTCTCTCAGTATTTGCATGATCCAGGCATTTTAAATGATATCATGGAGAGCTAACACAGTGTGACATGTTGTCAGCTTGTAGAGATGGAGATGCAGAGCTGTCCTGCTGATTCCTCGAGCTGTCAGATTGCAGACATGCAGTTATTTCAAGAGTGGGTTGAAAAATGGGGAACATTATAAGTAAAAATTAATAGCTGGACAATTTCAAAATTTTTAGAGCCCATTTTGATTATTTTTGCTGACTCAGCAGATCCCTATTATCTCTTTACAAGGGGCTCATGATGCGCCTGAGAGAGATAAAAATGTTATGTTACAGATCTTCTCTGCATGCCCAGTCAACTTAAAAACATAAGAACAGCCATACTAGGTCTGACCAAAGATCCATCTAGCCCAGTATCCTGTCTGCCAACAGTGACCAATACCAGATTCCCCAGAGGGAGGGATCACAACTGGTAATCTTCACACGATCCCTCCCCTGACACAAATCTATAGAGAAACAGAGGCTAGGGATAACATTCCTACCCATCCTGGCTAATAGCCATTGATGGGCCTAACCTCTGTGAATCTATCTAGCTCTTTTTTGAATCCTGTTAAAGTTCTAGCCTTTTTGGAACCCTGCTAAAGTTCTAGTTCTGGCAAGGAGTTCCACAGGTTGACTGTGAGCTGAGAAAAAAACACCTTATTTTTGTATGTTTTAAATTTGCTGCCTATTAATTTCATTTGGTGACCCCTAGTTCTTATATTGTGGGAATAAGTATAAGTAAATAACTTTTCCTTATTCACTTTTTCCATACCAGTCATGATTATATAGACCTCTATTATATCTCCCCTTCGTCTCCTCTTTTTTAAGCTGAAAAGTCCAAGTCTTTTTAATCTCTCTTCATATGGGACCCATTGCAAACCCTTAATCATTTTTGTTGTCCTTTTCTGAACCAATGCCAATATATCTTTTCTGAGATGAGGTGATCACATCTGTATGCAGTATTCAAGATGTGGGTGTACCATGCTTTTATATAGAGGCAATAATATATTTTCTGTCTTATTCTCTATCCCTTTTTTAATGACTCCTAACCTTCGATTTGATTTTTTCACTGCTGCTGCACATTGAGTGGTTGTTTTCAGAGAACTATCCACAATGACTCTAAGATCTCTATATGGCTGTGTCTAGACTGGCCAGGTTTTCCGGAAAATCAGCCGCTTTCCGGAAAAACTTCCCAGCTGTTTACACTGGCCGCTTGAATTTCCGCAAAAGCACTGACTTCCTACTGTAAGAAATCAGTGCTTCTTGCGGAAATACTATGCTGCTCCTGTTCAGGCAAAAGTCCCTTTACGCAAAACTGCTGGCACTAAACATTAAAAAGGCAGTAGAGCAGTTTTTAAACTAAGAGATGGGGGAAAGCCGATTGGTGCGGAGATGCACGTAAATCGGAGGGAGACTTCTCTTAGAGGAGAATCGATTGATAGAGATTCTCTAAGCTGTAGTCAGAAAGAGAGGAGGGGAGAGGGCAAACCATGGGCCAGGGCAGACAAACAACCGCATACAAAGGAATCCAATGCATCAGGGAAGGGCAGACAAATAACCAATGGCAAATTTCTAAAGTGCTTGTACACAAATGCTAGGAGTCTGACTAATAAGATGGGTGAACTAGAGTACCTCGTATTAAATGAGGAGATTGACATAATAGGCATCACTGAAACCTGGTGGAATGAGGAAAATCTGTGGGACACAATCATACCGGGATATAAAATATGTAGAAAGGATAGAGCAGGCCAGGTAGGTGGCGGAGTGGCACTGTATGTGAAAGATAATGTAGAATCAAATGAAATAAAAATATTAAGTGAATCAACATGTTCAATAGAATCGCTAGGGATAGTAATTCCATGCTCCAATAATAAGAAATTAGCAGTAGGGATATATTACCGACCACCTGCCCAGGACAGCGATACTGACATTGAAATGCTGAGGGAGATTAGAGAGGCTACCAAAATAAAGAACTCTATAATAATGGGAGATTTTAATTACCCCCATATTGACTGGATACATGTCACCTCAGGAAGAGAAGCGGAGATAAAATTTCTCAATGGCTTAAATGACTGCTTCTTGGAGCAGCTAGTGCGGAAACCCACAAGGGGAGAGGCAATTCTCGATTTAGTCCTGAGTGGAGTGCAGGATCAGGTCCCGGATATAACCGTTACCAGACCGCTTGGGAATAGTGACCATAATATAATAACATTCAACATTTCTGTGGTGGGAAGAACACCTCAGCAGTCCAGCACCCTGGCATTTAATTTCAAAAAGGGGAATTACACAAAAATGAGGAGGTTAGTTACACAGAAATTAAAAGGCACAGTGACTAGAGCCAAATCCCTGAAAGCAGCATGGAAACTTTTTAAAGACACCATAATAGAGGCCCAACTTAAATGTATACCCCAAATTAAAAAACATAGCAAGAGACCTAAAAAAGAATCACCATGGCTTAACCACCATGTAAAAGAAGCAGTGAGGGACAAAAAGGTATCTTTTAAGAAGTGGAAGGCCAATCCTAGTGAGATAAATAGAAAGGAACATAAACACTGTCAAATCAAGTGTAAAAATGTAATAAGAAAAGCAAAAAAAGATTTTGAGGAACAGCTAGCCAAAAACTCAAAAATAAATAACAAAATGTTTTTTAAGTACATTAGAAGCAGGAAGCCAGCTAAAAAACCTGTGGGTCCCCTAGATGATCGAGCTATAAAAGGAGCAATCAAGGACGATAAAGCCATTGCGAAGAAACTAAATGATTTCTTTGCTTCAGTCTTCACGGCTGAGGACGTTGGGGAGATTCCTGAATCTGCACCGTCCTTTGTGGGTGATGAATCTGAGGAACTGTCCTGGATTGAAGTGTCATTAGAGGAGGCTTTGGAACAAATAGAAAAACTTAATGTTAACAAATCTCTGGGACCGGATGGCATTCATCCAAGGGTTCTAAAAGAACTAAAATGGGAAATTGCTGAGCTATTATCTGTGGTTTGTAACCTATCCTTTAAATGGGCTTCCGTACCTAATGACTGGAAGGTAGCCAACATGACGCCAATATTTAAAAAGGGCTCTAGAGGTGATCCTGGCAATTACAGACCGGTAAGTCTAACTTCAGTACCGGGCAAATTAGTCGAAACAATAGTAAAGAATAAAATTGTGAAGCATGTAGAAGAACATAATTTATTGGACAAAAGTCAACATGGTTTCTGTAAAGGGAAATCCTGTCTTACTAATCTGTTAGAGTTCTTTGAAGGGTTTAACAAACATGCGGACAAGGGGGGTCCAGTAGATATAGTATACTTGGATTTTCAGAAAGCCTTTGACAAGGTCCCTCACCAAAGGCTCTTGTGTAAATTACATTGCCATGGGATAAGAGGGAAGGTCCTTTCTTGGATTGAGAACTGGTTAAAAGACAGGAAACAAAGGGTAGGAATAAATGGTAAATTTTCAGATTGGAGAGGGGTAACTAGTGGTGTCCCCCAAGGGTCAGTCCTGGGACTAATGCTTTTCAACTTATTCATAAATGATCTGGAGAAAGGGGTAAGCAGTGAGGAAGTAAAGTTTGCAGATGATACAAAACTGTTTAGGATAGTCAAGACAGAAGTAGACTGTGAGGGACTCCAACAAGATCTCACCAAACTGAGTGACTGGGCAACAAAATGACAAATGAAATTTAATGTAGATAAGTGTAAAGTAATGCACATCGGGAAAAATAACCCCAACTATACATACAGTATGATGGGGGCTAATTTGGCTACGACAAATCAGGAAAGAGATCTTGGAGTTATCGTGGACAGTTCTCTGAGAACTTCCACACAGTGTGCAGCGGCGGTCAAAAAGGCAAATAGAATGCTAGGAATTTTTAAGAAAGGGATAGAAAATAAGACCCAGAATATCTTACTGCCCCTGTATAAAACTATGGTACACCCACATCTTGAATACTGTGTACAGATGTGGTCTCCTCACCTCAAAAAAGATATTTTGGCCTTGGAAAGGGTTCGGAAAAGGACAACTAAAATGATTAAGGGTTTGGAACGGGTCCCATATAAGGAGAGGTTAAAGCGACTGGGACTTTTCAGTTTAGAAAAGAGGAGATTGAGGGGGGATATGATAGACGTATATAAAATCATGAGTGGTGTGGAGAGGGCCAATAAAGAAAAGTTATTTATTAGTTCCCTAAATAGAAGAACTAGAGGACACCAAATGAAATTAATGGGTAGCAGGTTTAAAACTAATAAAAGAAAGTTCTTCTTCACACAGCGTGTAGTCAACCTGTGGAACTCCTTGCCAGAGGAGGCTGTGAAGGCTAGGACTATAATAGAGTTTAAAGAGAAGCTAGATAATTTCATGGAGGTTAGGTCCATAAAAGGCTATTAGCCAGGGGATAAAATGGTGTCCTTAGCCTCTGTTTGTCAGAGGCTGGAGAGGGATGGCAGGAGACAAATCGCTTGATCATTGTCTTCGGTCCACCCTCTCTGGGGTACCTGGTGCTGGCCACTGTCAGTAAACAGGATACTGGGCTAGATGGACCTTTGGTCTGACCCAGTACGGCCGTTCTTATGTTCTTATGTAGGACCAGTGTAGACAGCTCAGATTTGTTTTCCGCAAAAAAGCCCCGATCGTGAAAATGGCGATCGTGCCTTTTTTTGCGGAAAAGCACGTCTAGATTGGCACGGACGCTTGTCCACAAAAAGTGCTTTTGCGGAAAAGCATCTGTGCCAATCTAGATGCTCTTTTCCGAAAATTCTTTTAACGGAAAACTTTTCCATTAAAAGCATTTCTGGAAAATCATACCAATCTAGACGTAGCCTTTGAGTTCTTGTAGCCAAATTAGTCTCCATCATATTGTGCATATATAGTTGGGATTATTTTTTCCAAATAGATTACTTTACATTTATCAACATTACATTTCATTTGTCATTTTGTTGCCCAATCACTTAGTTTGGTGAGATGTTTTTGAAGCTCTTCACAATCTGCTTTGGTCTTAATTATCTTGAGCAGTTTGGTGTCATCTGCAAATTTTGCCACCTTATTGTTTACTCCTTTTTTTAGATCATTTATAAATAAGTTGAATAGGATTGGTCCCAGGACAGACCCTTGGGGGACCCCCACTAGTTACCTCTCTCCACTCAGAAAATTTACCATTTATTCCTACCCTTTGTTTCCTGTCTTTTAACCAGTTATCAGTGCATGAAAGGATCTTCCCTCTTATCCCATGATAACTTTGGTGAAGGATCCTGTCAAAGGCTTTCTGGAAACTTTGGTGAAGTCCCTTGTCCACATGTTTGTTGACCTCCTCTAAGAACTCTAGCAGATTAGTAAGACATGATTTCCCTTTACAGAAACCATGTTGACTTCCCCCCCCCCCCCCAAATTATATTTATCCACATGTCTGACAATTTTATTCTTTATTATAGTTTCAACTAATTTGCCTGGCACTGATGTTAGACTTACTGGTCTGTAATTGCTAGGATCACCTCTAGAGCCCTTTTAAAATATTGGTATCACGTTAGCTATGTTTCAATCATTAGGTACAGAAGCCAATTTAAAGGATAAATTACAAACCACAGTTAATAATTCTGCAATTTCCCATTTGAGTTCTTTCAGAACCCTTGGGTGAATGCCATCTAGTCCCAGTGACTTGTTACTGTTAATTTTATCAATTTGTTCCAAAACTTAACAGACAAAAGTAGCAAGGTCTAGCTTCAGCAGAAGCTTCAGTAAGAACAATCCTAAGAGCAGCAGCTCTTTAACTCAACTGCATTAAGTCCCACCCATTACTTATCCAAGATGGGAGCAGAAGAACTTGTTAAGTTTTCAACAGGTAACCAGTACTGCTTTATAGCTGAAGGAATCCTGGGCTAAGTGACCAGAGAGGGATACAAGCTCTGTATTGGGCCCTGGGTAAGGATGCAATCAGGATATAAAAAGTGACACCAACTGCAATTTTATGTTACTTAATGGGCCTGGAGGAGAAGTGACAGCAGAGATTTTTAAAAAAGTATTCCTGGGAGCATGCCCAAGAGTCTGTGGGCAATGCCTGTTGATGTACTCAAACCTGAGTTCTGGATTGCATTGCAAAATCAGCAATCCCAAGAATAACCAGCAATAGGCTTCACCAAAGCTGGACACCTGCAGGTAGCAGAATCCACCCTTGTCACTTGTGTTATGTTCATGGTCACATCAACTACAAGAAATGATCACAGTACCTGCTGTTTGTAGGAACAGAAATGTGAGAATTAGAGCTTCAGCTACCATTCAGAGTCCAGACACCATGGCAGCTGAGATGAGGATGGACTGGGGTAATTCTGCTGCTGGTGCTGGCCTCTCAAAAGCTGATATGAAAGGGTGGAGCCATGGCTTTGTCCTCTATCAAGAGAAGCTAGTACAGCAGATTGGGCCCAGATGCTGTGCCATCCTCTTCAAAGCAGAACTCTGGAGCTATGTCTACACTATGGGTTTTGCCAGAAGAGGCAAATCAAATGAAGCACTGATTAGCATTTTCTCGTGCTTCATTTGCATAATCTCTTCTGATCTGTTTTTGTGCAAGGGGTTTTTGCACAAAAACAAGTGGTGTGGACGTTTCCATTTTGTGCAAAAAAACCTTTTTGTGCAAGATCCTTATGCCTTTCCCTGAGGCATAAAAAAGGGGGGAGTTGCGCAAAACAGAAACGTCCACACTGCTTGTTTTTGTGCAAAAAGCCCTTGTGCAAAAATGTATTGGAAGAGATTATGCAAATGAAGTGCGAGAAAATGCTAATCAGCACTTCATTTGCATTGTCTCTTCCAGCAAAACCCATAGTGTAGATGTAGCCTGGGAGTTACAGTGCCTCATTCTGACACAATGCTCTTACTCTGGCACCTAGACAGTGGACCTCACATAGGGCAGAGACTTAGAGGCACAACCCTGGTGATGCGTTCCTTGAATGCTAGGATACGGAGGGCTAGAGCCTCATCTGGATTAAATTAATGAAGCTCCATTGAAGTGAGCAAGGGAAATTCTGTTGCTTCATTCTAGTTGACTTAAATGAAGAACAGTAATTCACACCAGATGAAGATCAGGTGTAAAAGGTCTGACTTTCCTTTGAAGCATGGTCCTGTAATTCCCATTAAAATAAATGCCAGTCACAGCAATAAATAGATCCTTACTTTTCAGACTTCTGGTATGAGTATGAAAGGAGGTGAGTGCAGGGGGCATCCAGACCGTTCAAACGTGGCTAAACTTACTCCATTTTCAGTGTTAGTGACTGTCAAGTAGAAAACAGACTGTAAAGCTTCTTCAGACTTTTAAAACAAGAGTCTCTGCTGGTGTCAATTTATGAAACTCCACTGACATCCTGATTGACAACAACTGAGAATCTGGTCCTTTTGTTTCAAAAATGTAGCTTTACAGTTTATTGTCCCAGATCATCTTTGTTAAGTTCAAGGTCATGATCTAGGCTCTAAATTAAGTTATCCCTAGAAAGAAAACACTAATGAGCTTTATAAAATCATATTTTGTTGTGACAGACACTCTGTATAAAATTTCTGTGCTGGTGTCATAGAAGAAGTTAAAAAGAAGTCTGTTTCTTTGCTGTTAAGGAGAAAATAATAAATATTGTACTGCCCAAAAAGAAACAAGTGGGTCCCTATCTGACTCTTCAGTAACTGAACATGAAAAAATAGCAAGGAATACTGGCAGCTGGCACTGTAGTCTGAGCACTGCAAAGGTGCCAGTCGCTATACATTGCCTTCCCCAAATTTGTTCCTTAATAGTCATTTTATTTTTCAGTCATAACAACTAAAGTGAACCATTACAAGTCAAACGCGGAAATGAATGGAGCAAAACAAAAACACGCCTAAGGCATCAAGCAGGGCTTTAACACTTTGTAACTTTTATCTCTCTAGTGTCTCTCTTTGATGGCTAAAGAATTCTCGCTACCTTTCTGAATACTAATTATTTTCCCTGATAGCAAGAACACCACCATGCATTCTTAGCCATTCTTGAATCCCTCTGGCCCTGATTCCTTCTTTATCCAGTTCATGTGCTTCTGGCACTGCTGAGCACAGAGGGTTTAGCAAAGTACATGAGGCAATCTCAAGGTAATCAGTAGATGATTTGGGTGCATTATTAGTAGTAGTATTTATTTGTATTACAGTGGTTCTTAAGGACTCAATCAGGGAACATCACTCAAGGCAAGCCAATAATTTGGGTATAAATTGTCATATTTTATTGAAGTAAATCTACTTCTTGGTACAGTGGTAAGTGGTAAGAGGTGGTTGAAGCAGACAACCAGTAATGTGGGAGGATGAAATCTGAGCCATGGTAAAAGTCATCCAGTGCACCCCAGTACGCTGCTCCAGTAAAAGTGTTTGTGGTGCTTGGCTGTAAGAGGGAGGTGGGGTGCACTCTTGGCCATGCTCCTGGGGCTTTCCTGTAGGTTGCTGTGCTAAGCGGTTCATCTGCTGTTCTAAGCGACAGATGAACAGGGCTTGGTGGAGATGTGCGTCATAATGATCCAGGACTGCTCCACCACAGCATCTTTAAATGAGGGGTGCTGAAGTCCTCCCACATTCCTACTGACACCACTGCTTGTTGCCTTTTGTCACTGTCAGGGAACTTCAGACTGGTCAGTGTCAACTCAGTCCTCAGAAAAGTCATGGAAGGGATCCTCAAGGAATCCATTTTGAAGCACTTGGTAGAAAGGAAAGTGATCAGGGATAGTCAACATGGATTCACCACGGGCAAGTCATGCCTGATGGACCTAGTTACCTGCAATGATGAGGTAACTGGCTCTGTGGACATGGGGAAGTCAGTGGATGTGATATAACTTGACTTTAGCAAGGCTTTTGATATGGTCTCCCACAGTATTCATGCCAGTAAGTTAATCATGTATGGATTGGATAAATGGACTGTAAAATGGATTGAAAGCTGGCTAAATTGTCGATCTCAATGGGTAGCGATCAATGGCTCAGTGTCTGGTTTGCGGTCAGTATCAAATGGAGTGCCCCAAGTTTCGATTTTAGGGCCTGTTTTGTTCAATAACTTTATCAATTACCTCGATGAAAGGATGGATTGCACCCTCAGCAAGTTCGCAGATGACAGTAAGGTTATATCTACACTATCAGATTATTTCAAAATAAGTTATTTTGAAATAATCGGCATATCTACATAGCAGAGCTTAACTTGAAATAAGCTACGCAAATTGAGCTATGTCAATTGCGTAGCTTATTTAAAAATAGCTTATTTCAAGTTTTGGCGTGGTCTACAGAGCACTTGGTTAGAAACAGAGCACTCTTCCTCCAACTTCCCTTACTCCTCATAAAATGAGGGTTACAGAAGTTGGAGTAAGAAATCCTCCAGCTTTACAGTATTTTGAAATTATGTCAAAATAACTACTAGTTGTGTAGATGCGGACTATGTTATTTCAAAATAATGCTAGTTATTTTGAAATAATATTGCTGTGTAGACCTAGCCAATAACTCCTGAATAACTATTTTGAAATAAGCTTATTCCTTCTCACAAGCAGGAGTTGTTATTTCAAAATAACAAGCCCATTATTTTGAAATAACAGATGAGGTAGTGTGGATGCTCACCTTGTTATTTCGAAATAAGGGGAGTTGTTTTGAAATAACTCCCGAGTGTAGACATGCCTTAAGCTAAGGGGAGAGGTAGATACATTGAAAGGTAGGGATAGAGTCCACAGTGACCTAGACAAATTGGAGGATTGGGCCAAAAGAAATCTGATTAGGTTCAGCAAGGACAAGTGCGAAGTCCTGCACTTGGGACAGAAGAATTCCAAGCACTGTTACAGGATGGAGACTGACTGGCTAAGAACTAGTTGGGAAGATAAGTACCTGGGGATTACAGCGGATGAGAAGCTGGATATGAGTCAACAGTGTGCCCTTGTAGCCAAGAAGGCTAATGGCATATTAGGGTGCATGAGGAAGAGCATTGCCAGCAGATCTAGAGAAGTGATTACTTCCTTTTATTCAGCACCGATGATGCCACATCTGTAGTACTGTGTCCAGTTATGGGGCCCCCATTACAGAAAGGATGTGGACACACTGGAGAAAGTCCAGTGGAGGGCAATGAAAATTGTTAGGGAGCTGGAACACATGACTTACGAGGAGAGGCTGTGGGATTTGGGCTTATTTAGTCTACAGAAGAGAAGAGGAAGGGAAGATTTGATAGTAGCCTTTAACTACCTGAAGGGGGGGAGGGTCCACAAAAGATGGAGATAAGCTGTTCTCAGTGGTGGCAGATGACAGAACAAGGAGCAATGGTCTCATGTTGCAGGGGGAAGGTCTAAGTTGGATATTAGGAAAATTATTTTACTAGGAGAGTGGTGATGCACTGGAATGGGTTACCTTGGGAGGTGGTGGAATCTCCACCCCTGGAGGTTTTTTAGTCTTGACTTAACAGAGTCCTGCTTTGGGAAGAGGGTTGGACTCAATGACCTCCGGAGGTTTCTTCCAGCCATATGATTCTTTGATTCTCTGATATAAAACCCAGTGCAATTGGATGATCATCTCATGTGGAACCCTCTAAACTCTACTGTAATAATACAAATAATTGGCAAACACGAACAACAATTAATAACATTTAAGATTTCATGAGGACATATCTCATCCACTGAAAACCTTACACACTGGGAAATTAGAAGTTAGGACAGACTTATGTGAAAATAGTATGTGGAAACTCCTAACTATATGGACCTTCCTGACAAGTGTGCAAGGCATGATGTGCCTCAGGAAATTCTCTTTGTAACATTTTGTCCCCATTTAAAAATTACCAACAGTAAGGCCAGCAAGAGCAAATTTCCATGGTTAGCAGTAACAAATGTAACCTGGCCCGTCCAGGAAGAACTCTGTCATCAGTCACTTGCCAAAACCTCTGAACAGCTTCCAGAAATTTGATACAGCGCCTGCAGAGATCCCTGTTTCTCTTGCACTTTCCCACCAGTATGAAACATACTTCAGACTTCAAACATGTAATTGTAGGATTGTCATATGCAAGCATTGCAGTCAACAACTGGACTATATGCTCAGGGTCTGACTGATCACCTAGCTAGGGTCAGGATGGGATTGTCCCCTCAGGTTCAACTGGCAACAACTGTGAGGGGTTTTCACCTTCTTCTGCAGTGTGTGGATGAGGGTCTCTTGCCAGGATTATCTAAGAATGTCTCAATAATTTCCCTGCCGTTGTGAGGCCTCAGGCATGGACACTCCGTTGTCTCTCCAATTCTCTGCCTGTGATACTTAATAATCTACTCTCCATGGACTCTAATACCTTGGTCTAATATCAGTAGCTGGACTTAGGGAGCAAGTGGTGTCAGTGGCCTGTGACAGACTGAAGGTCAGAGTGCATGACTGGCCTTGAATTCTACTTTAACACCTGGGATTAAATTTATGGCCTCCATAGCCAAAGGCATGACTCTCTTCAGTTTGTGCTCAAGAGACAACCTCTCCAGCTGAGCTGTCACAGACACCTGTGACATACACATACCACACACACAAATAGCCTAAGTTAGATCTAACCTACCATTTGTGTTGGCAAACCTTTTGTCACGAGGGGTGTGAATAATGCACCCCTCCCTCCAAGCAGCATCTTTTATGCCAGGCAATTTACAGTAGCGTGCATAGTGCAATGTCAGAGTGAGGGCTTCTCCCACCAACCTAGGTTCCACCACATGTTGGGGGTAGTTTAATTATGCTCATGGGAGAGCTCTCTTCTATTGACATAGAGTGGCCTCATGAGAGATCTTAAAGCCATGCAGCTCCATGAGAACAATTGTGCCGCTGTAAGCTCAGTAATGTAAATTTAGCCTGTGAGTGATGGGACTCCACAATTGAATGTCAGCATTCAGTCCATGGCTCATTTGTTGTCCCATTCTGGGAGTTTGCCTTGGTACAAAGTGTTTTATATTGCACTGAAAAAAATATAAAATGTTCTACAAACACTACCAAGGTATCATTGAAATGATGGAAATTAAAATACGATGAACAACAAGGTAGCTAAAGGACAGGACATAGAGTGTTTTGTTCCACTCAAATAAGTGTGACACAATCTAGTGGGGGACAAAAATTGGCACAAATGGTGATTTTTTGACCTCTTGTTATTCATTCTATATCAAGTTACTTTTAATGATACTGGCATGAAAAATTTAAAGAGTGCTCAAAGTTTCCATTCTGTGTGGGTTCCCCCTCCCTCAATTTTAATTAGGTACTTTTTCAAAATAAAGGTCTAAAGCTCCAGTTATAACTGAACTTTGTCACTTTATTTATGTTATAGCTTGGCTGAACCATAATAGCAACAGATTCTCCTGACCCCTGCCCTCTAAATACATAGTCACATCAGTTACAGATGTTTTCCTCCAGACAAAGTGAAAGACCTTTCCCACGTCTCCTGATTTCTTCCTTGGAACATGATTAAAAGTAAAGAGAATTAACAGTAACAGCTTCATTGATATTTTCTGTCTTTTAGAAGAACAGTCTTTATGTTTTTTCAAAGTGCACCTAGTAACAGTGAAAGATGGATAATTTACCTCTATTTATCCATAGAAAGATAGAACTTTTACCCACAGCAGCAATCATACAAGCATCTTGACACAAGTAAAGACCCTCACTATACATGACCTTTGCATTAAGCCTTGCGTGTGTCACTCATACTTGAGCCTGGCATGATTTTTAGTGTGGATAATTGCAGAGCTAGTTTTCCGACTTCAGTTCTCGGAGTGAGACAGGGGGGATTAATCCTTGTTCTCTCTGAGACTGCGAGAAAAGGTAGAAACTGGGGTACTTGTGCTCAGCACAGCTGTACTAAGAAATGGGCATAATTTCACCTCACATAGTTAGCAGATAGTCACCATCATTACCTGCCTCAAGATCATCAAGACAAAAAGGTCACAAGTCCATTAGCACTTCTCTGAGCCTTCTACTGCTGCTTAATGTTCTTCTTTTAGTCTGGTCAAATCTGGGAGAAAAACAGGTTATAGGGAAAGAGAGAAAGAGCTACAAGAGGGAATTGGAAGGATGGCAGCTTGTAATTTGTAGTAGGATCCATGTATTATGTAAGATAAAAAATAAAACTTGTACAAGGCTATATCATAAACCACTCTCACTTTTGCTTTTATGGCTTATTTTGATGTCAGCAGAGCCCTGAGGTATATTTGCAGCCTTGAAATTCACAAACATCTTCTCTTTTAAATCATTTGGTTTTAAAAGGGGCACATTTGTAAGTGACCAGATATTTCTCCCTATTGTAAAATATCAATTATTTGTAAGTGTGTGGACTAATTTATTGGATTTTAAGAGTAAAAGAAATGGAAATTGTTTCTTACATTCATATTTTACATCCAGCGGGGTCTGACTGGGCAATACATCAGTTCCTTACAATTACTTGTTTGTCAGCCAGCATGTTAGTTCGAAAAGCTTAGGGAGCTAGCCTGTAGATCTTGGTATACTTGAAAGGTGGAAAGAGTTCAGGTCAAATCAATTTGAACCTCAGTAATTAAGATCAAGATGGAAGAGGCTTCCCCACACACATAACAAGAACCTACAGTCACTTTATAGACTAGATTCACCTCATGGGGGCAGAAGAAAATGTTGCAGGCAATGCTACTTTGACAGGCCTTTACCTGGGGCCTAAAAGGGCAAAAGCTGCAGTTAGCAGAAATGACTTATTTTAAAGAGGCCTCTTTCTTCAGTAGACTGGTTATTCAAGAATAAAGCAGAATATTTCCATACTATAAACAAAATCTACTGTCTCTTTATTTAAGTTGAAGCTTTTAAGTTGCTTTATTTTTAGCTGAGCAAAATGAACATGGGATCAAAATACCATAATCTCTGCTCTGGTCATAATATCTAAATGCTCTGTAGAAGTCTAACTGCTATATGAAGTTCAATATGGCATTATTTTGGTGTTCATGGTCTGCTTTTTATGGCTCCCATATCTGTAATATTGGTGTGTTTCACAAGCACTAGTGTGTTGATTCTCATAACATCCCGCCAAAGAATAATAAAGAACTATTATTCCTGTTGTAGAGATGGTGGGCACAGAAAAGCTAAGTTACTTACCCATGTTCACATAGGATACTTGTGGTAGAATGAAGATTGGAACGCAGCAAAAGACCTTATATCAGTAGGTACTGTACTCAGTGGATACTGACTTCAAGAATGTGACCGTAAAATCCTTACCTGAGTATCATGTGAGGGGCCAAGAAATAAACTGTCAAAATCCGAACTGTGCCACACCTTTCTTACTTGGTAGCAGAAGCAAAATTAGATGTGGAAAAAATTAAGTTATTTGAATAGTTTTGTATTTGATAGAAATGTAGCCGTGTTAGTCTGGGGTAGCTGAAGCAAAATGCAGGACAATGTAGCATTTTAAAGACTAACAAGATGGTTTATTAGATGATGAGCTTTTATGGGCCAGACCCACTTCCTCAGATCAAATAGTGGAAGAAAATAGTCACAACCATATATACCAAAGGATACAATTAAAAAAAATGAACACATATGAAAAGGACAAATCACATTGCAGAACAGGAGGAGGGTGCGGGGGGGGGGGGGGGGGAGGAAGGAAGGTAAGTGTCTGTGAATTGATGATATTAGAGGTGGGGAAAGTGGGATGTTTGTGAATTAATGGTATTAGAGGTGATAATTGGGGAAGCTATCTTGGTAATGGGTAAGATAGTTTGAGTGTTTGTTCATTCCTTTTTGGAGGGTGTCGAATTTTAACATGAATGACAGTTCAGAGGATTCCCTTTCAAGTGCAGATGTAAAAGGTCTTTGTAGCAGAATGCAGGTGGTTAAGTCATTGAGAGAGTGTCCTTTCTGGTTAAAATGGCAAGAAACAGACGGACACTTTCGGCACATGATAGCATAGATTATATTTCTGGATGCGCAGGAATATGTGTTCCTGCTATGTACATTGGACAAACATCTCAGATACTTCGCCAAAGGATTAATGCCCACAAAACAGATATCAGACAAGATCATAAAGAAAAAACAGTTCCTTGCCATTTTAACCAGAAAGGACACTCTCTCAATGACTTAACCACCTGCATTCTGCTACAAAGACCTTTTACATCTGCACTTGAAAGGGAATCCTCTGAACTGTCATTCATGTTAAAATTCGACACCCTCCCTGCAGCCCCCTCCTGTTCTGAAATGTGATTTGTCCTTTTCATATGTGTTCATTTTTTTAATTGTATCCTTTGGTATATATGGTTGTGACAATTTTCTTCCACTATTTGATCTGAGGAAGTGGGTCTGGCCCACGAAAGCTCATCATCTAATAAACCATCTTGTTAGTCTTTAAAGTGCTACATTGTCCTGAATGTTACTGATATGATTAATATTACCACAGGGCCTGGGAGCCCTTTTCATGGGCCAGGATCCCTTTGTGTTAGGTGCTATACAAAGCCTGAATAAAAAGACAGTCCTTGCTCCAAAGAGCTTATTATGGGAAGTGAGCATGTCTGACATTTCCAGAGGGAAATGGCAATGAAGAGACACTTGGATGGAGGACAGGCACGTTGCTACACAGGGCAGAGCCAACATCAAGGAAGAGCTTCTGTACATTCTGGTGGGATCACAAAGGGGACTGCACATGACTAGAATGGAATATAAATGATGAAATTAAATATTAACTCAATATTAATGAATGATTAATAATTAATGAGTGGTGGTTAATTTAATTATTACATTAATGTCCTTGCGTTTAGGAAAGACAATTTTCTTTAAAGGCACTTTTGACCCCATATTGATAAACTTAACAGTAACAAGTCACCAGGACCAGATGGCATTCACCCAAGAGTTATGGGAAATTGCTGAACTATTAACTGTGGTTTGTAACGTATCAGAGGGGTAGCCATGTTAGTCTGAATCTGCAAAAGCGGCGAGGAGTCCTGTGGCTCCTTATAGACTAACTGAAGTGTAGGAGCATAAGCTTTCGTGGGCAAAGACCCACTTCGTCAGATGCATGCATCTGACGAAGTGGGTCTTTGCCCACGAAAGCTTATGCTCCTACACTTCAGTTAGTCTATAAGGAGCCACAGGACTCCTCGCCGCTTTTGTGGTTTGTAATGTATCCTTTAAATCAGCTTCCATATCTAATGAATGGAAGATAGCTAATGTGACGTCAATATTTTAAAATGGCTATAGAGGTGATCCTGGCAACTACAGGTCGGTAAGTCTAACATCAGTACCGAGCAAATTAGTTTCAAATTAGTTGAAACTATAATAAAGAACAAAATTGTCGGATACATGGATGAAAATAATTTGTTGGGGGAAATGTCAACATGGTTTATGTAAAGGGAAACCATGCCTTACTACTGTAATTTGCTAGATTCTTTGAGGGGGTCAACAAACATGTGGACAAGGGGGATTCAGGGGATATAGTATACTTGGATTTCCAGAACACCTTTGACAAGGTTCCTCACCAAAGACTTTTAAGCAAAGCAAGTTATCATGGAATAAGAGGAAAGGTCCTTTCATGGATTCATAACTGGTTAAAAGACAGGATACAAGGGGAAGGAATAAATGGTAAATTTTCCAAGTGGAGAGAGGTAACTAGTGGGGACCAAAGCAGATTGTGAAGAGCTTCAAAAAGATCTTACCAAACTAAGTGATTGGGCAACAAAAATGATAAATGAAATTTAATGTTGATAAATGTAAAGTAGTGCACATTGGAAAAAAATAATTTCAACTATGTGTATAACATGATGGGAACTAATTTAGCTACAACTATGCAAGAGAGAGATCTTAGAGTCATTGTGGATAGTTCTCTGAAAACATCCACTCAGGCTGTGTCTACATTGGTGCGATCTTGTGCAAAAGCAGCTGCTTTTGCGCAAAAACTTGCTGACTGTCTACACTGGCCACGAGTTCTTGCACAAGAACACTGATGTTCTAATGTATGAAATCAGTGCTTCTTGAACAAAAACTAAGATGCTCCCACTCAGGAATAAGCCCTCTTGCACAACTGTTCTTGAGCAAGAAGCCAGTGTAGACAGGCAACATGAATTTCTTGCACAAGAAAGTCCTATGTTTAAAATGGCCATCAGAGCTTTCTTGCGCAAGAGAGCGTCTACACTGTCATGGATGCTCTTGTGCAAAAGCACATCTCTTGCACAAAAGCACATCTCTTGCGCAAAAGCACAAGCCAGTGTAGACGCACTCTTCTGGAAGAGTTTTTGCACAAGAACTCTTCCGCAAAAGAGTTCTTGTGCAAAATCATGCCAGTGTAGACGTAGCCTCAGTGTGTAGCGGCAGTTAAAAGAGCAAACAGAATGTTAGGAATCATTAAAAAAGGATAGAAAATAAGACAGAAAATATCTTATTGCCTCTATATAAAACCATGGTATGCCCACATCTTGAGTACTGCATACAGATGCAGTCACCTCATCTCAAAAAAGAAAATATTGGCATTGGAAAAGGTTCCAAAAAGGGTAACAAAAATTATTAGGGTTTGGAACGGGTCCCATATGAAGAGAAAGTAAAAAGACTTGGACTTTTCAGCTTAAAAAGAGGAGACTAAGGGGGGATATGATAGAGGTCTATAAAATCATGACTAGTATGGAAAAACGGAATAAATAAAAGTTATTTACTTATTCCCACAATATAAGAACTAGCGGTCACCAAATGAAATTAATAGGCAGTAGGTTTAAAACAAACAGGATGGAAAAACTTGCCAGCTGTCTACACTGGCCACTTGAATTTCTGCAAGAACACTGACTTCCTACTGTCTGAAATCAGTGCTTCTTGCGGAAATACTATGCTGCTCCCATTCAGGCAAAAGTCCTTTTGCGCAAAACTTTTGCGCAAAAGGGCCAGTGTAGACAGCTCAGATTTGTTTTGCGCAAAAAAGCCCTGATCGTGAAAATGGCGATCGGGGCTTTTTTGCACAAAAGCTCGTCTAGATTGGCACAGAAGCTTTTCTGCAAAAGTGCTTTTGCAGAAAAGCATCCGTGCCAATCTAGACGCTCTTTTCCGCAAATGCTTTTAACGGAAAACTTTTCTGTTAAAAGCATTTGTGGAAAATCATGGCAGTCTAGACGTAGCCAAGGAAGTTTTTCTTTACTCGGTGCAAAGTCAGCCTCTGAACTCCTTGCTTAGCCCTGAACAGTATTCAAAAAAGAGCTAGATTCATGGAGGTTAGGTCCATCAATGGCTATTAGCCAGGATGGGTAGGAATGATGTCCTAAGCTGTGTTTCTCTGGAGGTGTGTGAGAGGGAATGGATCACACAAGGATCACCTGTTGTGTCCACTCCCTCTGGGGCATCTGATATTGGCCAATGTCAGCAGAAAGGATACTGGGCTGGATGGGCTGCTGGTCTGACCCAGAATATCTGTCCTGATGTTCTTATGTTCTTATTAGGTGTTCCATGTACAGAGTTGCAGAGAGTAAGTTGAAGCTCTGACCACACTCTCCTGCTGGAGCAGCCAGTGGGCAGAGTCATGCAATCCTTCCCCTTCCTGGCCAGAGTATCCTGAGTGGTGAGTGGAACAGACAAACCCCAAGCACCCCTGGTTGGTGGAGCAGGTGGGCGACATGGCAGGCACATTTTATGGAGGGCCAATGTCTATCCCTCCTCCTCCTTCTTCCCCAAAGCTGACATGGGGGGGGAGGGAGATTGGAAAGAAGGCCTCATTGCTCCTATCCTGCCCCCCTACCTTCATTGCTCACCCACCCGAATTCAGATCCCACCTGCATGTCTATTTTGGGTAGGTAAATGGAATGTAACCACAGCACGTTTAAACCAACTGACCATCACCAACATTAGAAGAAATAACTAAGCTTGAGGTATGCTTAGCCCTCTCTTGGTCCAGGCTCCCACAGAGTACTGAGGGCCTCATTTACATCCTTCACTGGGAAACACTCCTGTTTACTGAGGTCAGGTGATTCCCTGCACCTGCCTGTTGGGCCTCTCCCTGCTCTTAAACAGACCATGCTTTACACGTGATTCCATGCAGAGGCCACGTAGTGAGCTCATTTAAGCTGAGCTTCATGTGTTTACACAGCACATGGATCACTACATGGTTCCAAATATCCCCTATAGACAGATCTTCCTCTCAGGTGTAAATTGGTGCCTTTCCACTCACTTTAGAGGTGATACTAAAGGCAGAATAACTCCACCAACATCAGCTCTTATTTACACTGGATAAGTATCTAAGCCTCTGCCCTGGGAAGCTGAATATTAAGTAAACAGAAAACCAAAAATGTAATGATGTGCTTCAAGGATAGATCATGTTATCCCATAAAGGACACCACAAGAGATACCTATTTTTAGAAGATGTCTGAAGGAGAAAGGGTGGGACACTGTAGGAAACTGTTCCTTTTTTGAGGCAGACAGGCAGCTCACATTATAGCTTTAGTTTCAGAATCCCTGCTGCATGTCAAAGATGCCCCTCTGTTACACATACTGATGCTCTTGATAGTATTGTAAGTCTCTGCTACATTTTCTGTTCTTTTACTACATCTTAACAATGGCAAACAAAGTATTAACTTCCTTCTGTGAAGAAGTGTTTCCAGGTTAATTTCTGAATGAGTACTGAATTTAAGTACCACATTTAAAATTGGATCTGTTGCAGTAATTGGACCTGCCAGTTTATTCACCAATGCCTGCTACACCAACCTGCTCCTCCTGGGTAATTGTAGCATGGTGGTTATCACCCAAGTAAGTACCTTTATTTCCTCTTAAAGAACTCATTCCCTTTCCAGGAGCCTTCTCAGCCCTTAACCCTTTAATACACTCTTCTACAGGATGGTAACAAAGTTTGTCAAACAGGAACAAAAAGTTCCAAAACAACACAAAGTCTTTCTTCAGATCCAACTCTACACAGACTCCTAAGCAGTTCTACCTTACTACCAGCCCTTCTACTGCCTCTAGCAGCCTCAACAATCCTTGCAACCATACTCTTTCCTTGCACCTTCCTGCTGCCTTATAAGTTAGAATCATTCTTCTCTGGTGGGGTTCATCTTTTAATCAGGGCTGGCTTAACTCAGGCTCTCCAGCCCTGGTACAGTCATAAAACATTGTTTATCATTTGACTTTTTTTTTATTATTGCAGTGCAGTAGACTGGCTTTTTTCACAATAACTCCTAAGCAGTTTTTTAAATCATTGAGCTGAATGATTGCTCCATTTTTCATAATACCTTCTAGACCAGCTCCTTGGTCCCAGACTAATTATTTTACACTGAGATGCATTGAGCTACATTTGCAATCTGCTGGCCCAGTCATTGAAACCATCTAAATCTTTTTTTGAATCTGATTGCATTATGCCTCGTTATTTGCTCTCTGCTTCCAATTTCAGTGTCAACTGCATAATTGGAGATCTTGTTGTCAGTATTTTCACTTACATTTACATGCATTACAGGTCAACCCAATAACAGGGTTGACTAAAACATCCTTTTACAAGCCTTTCTGTGGGTGACTTTGGCAATCTTTAATTGTTTGGATTGAAAAATCTCACGCAGGTTGATATTTTTTAGAAAGTTTGAGCCAAATGGAGACAGATAATTTGGAGAGATGGGTGACTTGGTCAATGTAATATTTTCAGACATTTATTAAAGTCTAGCACCTCTCTGGGTTGCCTCAGGAGTTTGAAATAGGTGATGGTTTTCATGTAAGAGAGGTGCCTTTTGCTGTCTCCAGGAAAATCTGCTTAGATCTGGGTTCTCTATAATCTATAAACATATTCCCATTTTAACATGCACCATAGAATTTGTTGTGGGCTTCTTCATTCACTGAATGACCCTGACAATAGTCTCAGACTTCACTAAGTTGCTAGTCTCATTCTGACATGGCCACATATAACTAAATCTCAATGCAGGAGAAGAGACAAAATGATTTCTCTGCCTTCCTTCCCCCATATATAGGCCTGTTATCTTAGGGAGAAGTACTCTGGATTGTGAGGGAGGGAAACTATGAGCTTCTTTAACTTTAATTAAGGGTCTAACTTCCAGTTCAACTCCTATTTCTTCAGAAGGCCCCAACCTTTCCTGTAAGTGGATGATAACAGTTTAAAGATCCGACAGCTTTTTTTTTTTAACTAAGGTGAGCATGTTTAAAAGTTAAAAGGAAACTTAACAAAAACACAGTAAATTGAAATTCATGATTTTTGGAGCCAGTGAAGTTTCCCCAAGAGGAGAAATCTCAGAGAAAATAAGGCAGGGAGCTGGAGGCAAGAACAGCAGTTTTTGAGTATTTAGAGCATGAAAAGAGTTTTAAGCCACTTAGAGGAAACAGCTTTTAAAAGCAAGTTAATAGTGGGAGCCAAAGGAGATATCTGTGGTAGCCAGAGAAAGAAGCCTGAAGGCCATAGCAGGGGTAGGTTAGTTGCCTAAGTAATTATAGCTCATCTCAATGGAAGCCTACATTGGTATGAGAACTTAAAAAAGAAGAAGCAAGCTAATTTGTCATTAGCTTGGGGATACTCAGACATGCAGAAAGCACCCATCTTGAACCCACCCAAACACAGCAAGTAGAACAGCCATGCTTTAGTAGTCTTAGTTTACTATGTGTGTTTGCTGGTCCTGGATGCAATGACTACTCAGGAGGAAGCTATTTAATGAGATGTGTGACATGTGAGTGCGAGTATTTCTCCTACCTGTCTTCTATTTCAAGATCCTCCATTTAGCTATCACCTGGATACTTTGGAAACGTAATGTTTCTGCGGAGTCTTTTAGCAACGTCTATTATGGATAGATATTTGAATATATTTTAAAACTGTATATTTAATGATGGGAGATACCACTTGGGAGTCATGAAACTTCAAACTGCCTGAGCTAATTGGATTGCTATTATTTGAGATAATCTTATTGGGATGCTTGGAAATGAGTTTTCTTCTTTCTTACAAGGAGAAAGGGCTGCATTTTAAAGGGCAACTCTAATGGATGCATAGAGGGCAAAGAATAATGTACTCCAAAGCTCTCCATGGATTTCTGCCTGTTGTGACTTGCACTTACACAGGTATTAGAGAAAAGCAGGCAAATGTGATGATGAAGGAAGAAGAAAAGAGTGGAGATTAACAGAGAGATGGATTGAAAGCTCTCCCCAATTCAGAATAGAGAATGAAATATGGGAGCCTGCATGACAGTGTGTTCTGTAGTTTTGTTCTAGATCAGCGGTTCTCAAACTTTTTGGCCTGCGGCCCATGCCACTCAACACAAACCTTTTTGGAAATCACCTGTCAACCACCCATTATGACAAAATGGGTGCAGGAGCAGGCTGAGGGAGGGGAGGAGGGGTTCTGTCCAGGAAGGAGGGTGTGGGATCTGGGCATGAAGAGCACTTACCTCCCACTGATCCCAGGCTCCATCCCCCCAATTGACCAACATTCTGGCTAGTCGATGCAGAGGGGAAAGCCTCCTAGGGCATGCTTTCCTGTACTTTCATTCTCTCAGCCTGGGTGGAGGGAGGAGGGGCTGTGACAGCACACATAACAGAAGAGGGGCTGTGACAGCGCACATAACTGCTTCCTGCCCCTACTGGCTGGATCCACCCTGTGAGACTTGCGGCTTCCCTCCCCCCACCCCAGCAGGAAGCCGGTGCTGACATTCCAACCATGCAGGGGAAGTGAGGGGTTGGAGCACCAATGCAGCTTTTGCTTCCTTGATCATGGAATGCTATTTGGGGAAGGAGGGCTGCTGAGGAAAGATGGGGAGCAGTCACCTAGCAACCGAATGAATCTCTCTGGGCCCAAGAAGTTCTCATTTAGTGATTGTAATCCTTGATTGGTCTGAAGAGTCAACAGATCATCGTTTAAGTGGAGTAGCAACAAGAGCGCTGTGCTCAGTGCGTTACATATCTGCATGTATGACAGGCTGGCTTCCTGTACCCGTCCTTCTTCCAACCTGTTCCTGCTCCAGATCCAGTCTCTCCTTTAAACCCTTGACTCAAACTATCGGCTTGTTGCCTCACCACAATTCTGGTTCAGCTGTTGGCCACACTTAGGAGTCTGTAGCTTTTTGTGGGGTCTGGTCAATTTTCAAGGATCCTGACCAACAGTAAAAGCTAATAATACAGCCCTTGAAATGAATCAAACTGAAAAAAAACCTCCCATAAGAAAAGGATTAAAGAAATGTGTCACATTCCAGTGCCATTGACTGGATACCAATGGGAACAGCAGAGAAACTAAGATCTGAAATCTGACCACCCACTTTGGACATGTCTAATAGAGGGAGGCCCATGCCAATATGCCCTGAAACTAGGGAATATAAAACAGAGTTTATCATGTGTTTTTGTTTCAGTTTTCACCAATAAGTTTGGCAACTATTGGATGTCTAGCATAGTGAGCACCAGTCAAAATGGGGTACCGTAATTTAGCGATATACCCTGCACTCATATATACCCCACACCCGAATATACCCCGTGGTTTTTTCTATTTGAGTAAAAAATATCTTGTATACCTCATGCACGAATATAACCTGTGAGGTATACAAGACTTTTGTGTGCCGGGGGTATATTTGTTGGGGGTATATTTACGGTACGGGGTGGGAGGAATTAGCCACTCACCATCCCAGGTTCCAGCACAGCCACCAGCCTCTGGGCAGGGGAACACTCATCCCACAGGTTCCTCTGCAGCCGCAGGTAGAGGTGGGGGAGCAGGAACCATCAGCCTCCGGGCGAGGGAGCACTCACCGCCCGGTTCTTGCACAGCTGCAAGAAGAGTGCAGAGGCTAAAATAGGGAGAGAACAAGTTTGTTGCTTATTTAGTGAAGTTAGATGTGTTCAGGTTGCCAGGGTCTGATGAACTGTGTCCTAGAATACTCAAGTAGCTGCCTGAGGTGATATCTGAGCCATTGGGAATTATCTGAGAAAACTCATGGAAGATAGGAGAGGTTCCAAAGGGCTGAAAGAGGGCAAATATAGAGCCAATCCATAAAAATTGGAATTATAGACCAACCAGCTTAACTTCAGTACCTGGATAGATGATAGAACAAATAATCAAGTAATCAGCAAACACTTTGAAGATAATAAGGTGATATGAACAATTCAGTAGAGATTTCTTAAGAACAAATCAAATCAAACTTACTTAACTTTGTTGGGGTAACAAGCCATGTGGATGGGGGGAATTGGTAGATGTGGTATATCTTTGTGCTTGACATGGACTCACATGACCTTCTCAAGACTCTTGGAAAATGCCATGGAGATGACTGAAATTCAAAATCATTTGGAGACAATGAGAGAAGTTGTTTGAAATAGGATGAAATTCAATAAAGACAAATGCAAAATACTCTACTTAGGAAAGTGAAATCAGTTGAACACCTACAAAGTAGGAAAAGACTACCTAGGAAGGAGTATTGCAGAAAGGAATCTGGGGGGTACAGCGGATTGCAAGCTTAATATGAGTCAACAACATAACACTGTTACAAAAAAGTGAACATAATTCTGGGAAGTAGTAGCAAGAATGTTGTAAGCAAGAAAATTTGTGGATGACACTAAGCTAGGTGGAGAGATAGATACATTGGAGGGCGGGGATAGGGTCCAGAGTGACCTAGACAAATTAGAGGATTGGGCCAAAAGAAATCTTATGAGATTCAGCAAGGACCTCATAAGAGTTCTGCACTTTGAATGGAAGAATCCTAAGCACTGCTACAAGCTGGGGACCGACTCACTAAGCAGAAGTTGGGCAGAAAAGGACCTGGGGATTACAGTGGCTGAGACGCTGGATATGAGTTAACGGTGTGCCCTTGTAGCCAAGAAGGTTAATGGCATATTAGGGTTCATGAGGAGGAGGAGGTTGGCCAGCAGATCTAGAGAAGTGATTATTCCCCTTTATTCAGCATTGGTGAGGCCACATTTGTAGTACTGTGTCCAGTTATGGGGCCCCCACTACTGAAAGGATCTGGACGCATTGGTGAGGATCCAGCGGCGGGCAACCAAAATGATTACGGGGCTGTAGCACATGAACCATGAGGAGAGGCTGTGGGATTTGGGCTTATTAGTTTGCGGAAGAGAAGAGTGAGGGAGAATTTGTTATCAGCCTTCAACTTCCTGAAGGGAGGTTCCAAAGAGGATGGAGGAAGGCTGTTCTCAGTAGTGACGGATGGCAGAACAAGGAGCAATGGTCTCAAGTTACATTCGGCGAGGTCTAGGTTGCATATTAGGAAAAACTATTTTACTAGGAGGGTGGTGAAGTACTGGAATGGGTTACCTAGGAAGGCGGTAAACCCTAGAGGTTTTTAAGTCTTGGCTTGACAAAGCCCTGGCTGGGTTGATTTAGTTGGGATTGGTCCTGCTTTGTGCAGGAGGCTGGACTTGATGACCTCCTGAAATCTCTTCCAGCCCTAGGATTCTATGATTCTAAGACTTAAGAAGTAATTCTTTCATTCTGCTCCATGTTAATAAGCCTCAGCTGCATTATTGTGTCAAGTTCTGGGCATCACATTTCAGGAAAGACATAGAGAAATTGGAGAGAGCCCAGTGGACAGCAATGTAAATGATTAACGGTGTGAGAAACATGAACTTTGAGAGAGATTGACACAATTGGCTTTGCTTAGTCTAGGGAAGAGGAATTGGGGGAGGGAGAACAACTGTTTAAGTACATAAAGGGTTGTTAAAATGAGGAAAAATGGTTCTTAATCTCTGAGGATAAGGCAAGAAAAAATGGGCTTCAATTGCATCAAGGGATGACAAACTCCTGGCTGGAATAGTTTAGTTATTACATAGCTCAGCTTTGAGTGCAAGAGGCAGGACTAGATGACTTCTTGAGGGCCCTTCCAGTTCTATACTTCTTTGATTCAACCAGCTCAAGAGACCTTTTGACCAATAAAAAGCTGAAGAATAAAAAATTCAGTTGACATCCCTGTCACATGGAAAAGACTCTTCCTCATCTGAGGGCTAACAGGACAAGAAGTGGTGAGATTTTATTTCAAAGATTGTATTTCTTCTTCTCATTTTTAACATAACTGAAAGTTCCTGCTGAATGTAGATTCTCAAGGGAGACTTCAAATGACCATATTTTAGATTTTAACTGCTTTAGAAGTCCAAGCAATTGGCCTAAAAGAGATTAAAAACAATCCCCCTCAGCAATTGCTTTTAATATTCTAAATGTGTCTCTCTTGGACCAATATAGTCAAAGAATAGTAGCTACACTCTTGAAAGTGCCTGAAAGACAAGTGCATCCTTGGATGCATGATAAATGTATTAGCATTTGAAAATTTATGATCACAAGTAAATGTAATAAGAAATCTCAGTGATTTTCATTGTTCCTTATTTTCACTGTTGAGTCTCAACTCTAGTTTGTAATAACTGCTAGGAAAACCTTTGTGTGTATAGTAGAAATCTAGAACATTGCTTATCTTGAATGTTCATTATATACTATGTGATTCTGGGTGAATTAATAAATGGTCTATTGGTTAACTGTAAGCACGTGTCCTGAATAAAAGATACTGTCCAAGTTAAAAGTTGACCTGAAAAGATCTCTGCACTAAAACTAATAAACTGAACCTTTCCCTAGGCTCAGTAAAAAGTTGTCCTCTTAAATTCTATTCTACATTGACTGCAACTCTTACTCAATTGGCAAGTGTAGTTTGTTATATTTCAGATTTAAAATCAAACTGGCTCCTCCGCAAATTGGCTACGGAATTACCACTGAGAAATTTTTGAGAGAAGGTTGCACAAACCCTGTCAGGGATGTTCTAGCAATATCTGGCCCTTCATCAGCAAAGGAAGGTAGACCTGATGACCTTTTAAAGTTGCTTCTAATTCTTCATTTTTATGATTCTTTGGCTCCCTGATCTGCAAACTGCCTTAGCCCTGATGTAAAATTAGCACAGCTTCTAGATTGCTCTAACTGGTGACAGGTAAGAACTGGCATAAGTGAATTGCTATCAGGAATGCCCTTCACCTTCCTGATCCTATTTGCACCTTTTCCTTATCCCAGAAGCATGATGGGTGGGAGGGAGACTTTGTTGTAGCCACCAGATGCACTGGCTTTGCACCAGTTGAGAATTCGTCTTTGCCATGAGGATTTTTAATTGGACAGGTGCAGCTACTCTAGATTCCTCTTGTGCTGCTCTTCCTTAGAACTGAGAATCTGCCCCTTGGAATTTTTAAATATTTTTCAACCAGCTCTAGCAGAAAGCTAGCTTTAAGCATGCAATCATGAGTATTTGCACACCAATAATCTGATTCTAATAGGAGAAAAGATGAGCACCGTACCATGTGACCTGCAGCATGCCAGTACAAAACAGGTCAAATTCTAAATATTAAACATTCACAGGAAATGATTGCAAACATGATACTAAGCAAGAATTACTGCTAGGAGATTATTTGGTGCATAATTCTGAATAATAAATCAATTGAAGAAAATTGCAACCACTCGGTGGACAGGAGAAGAAGAGACTAAAATTATTAACTTAATTGTTTGCTTAGAATTGATTGCTTAGATTCTGCTTCAGAGTGGATGCCAATTTCAGGTCAACTGGTTACATTTGTGGGAATCATTGATTGCCAGTCCTCTGCTAAGATCCATATAGTCTTATTTGCCGATACAATTTGATATACAAATGACCTAGATAACAGAGAGACCATTGGACCTGATAAGGGATAAATATAACTAGGCAGAAATTTTGGGCTCTAAGTTCTATATAATTAATGAAGTATTACTAAAGACTCTTCAGAGAAACTAGCTTGTGCATTTACAATGTGCTATAATGATTTGGTTGGAAGTCTCCCTTTGGACTCAGTATACAAGTTACAAATGATGCAAAATACTGCTGCTCAGAGATATTGACAATCACTCACTGGTATTGACATAAACAGGAGTCTCCATTGGTTGCCAGTGCAATTATGAACTAACTTTAAAGACTTGCTTTTGTCCAAAGGCTAAAAGGGTGACTTTGTTCCTCATTATATTTCAGAGCTTTCCAGTATTCTTCATCAGTTTGTTCCTTTCATTAGTTCAAGTCAAATAAATCAGAGTTTAAAAGACCTAGGTGCTCCTCCAGTCTATCTTCCATTTGTCAGCACAGATTTGTTTTTTACAGAACTGAGGTTTGTTCAGTGACCCAAAATCCAAGAGAGGATCTTTCCACTGTCACATGCCTTTAACTTCTTACCATTATCGAAACCATATTTGGAAATAGGACCGATTCTTTGCTCTTGAGTAAAATGTTCAAAAGCGCCCAAGTTCTTTAGAAGCCTAATTACCACTGATTTTCCCTGCAACTGATAAGTGCCTAAATCACTTTTGAAAATGGGATGTAGCTCCTAAGTCACTTATATGGTTTTGAAAGTGTTACCCCTTGTCTTTACTGTAAGGTTCTTGCTGTTCTTTTTCATAAGCAGCTTTTAAAGTTTTGGGACAGTTCAGCTATTTATAAGCCTCTCTCCAGTGTTTTTGTTTGACATTAGCATAGCCCTTTTCTGGCCTGAAAATCCCTCTGTAGCTATTTTTCCTTGGGGTTTGCTAGTTGTTTCCTTTCATGCTCTGGTCTAGTATCAGGAGTCCTGGGTACTCTTTGTTCACAGATAGTTCCAGTCCTAAATCCTTTATAATTGGCTTGGAAGGATTAGATTTTTATTGGTAAATGTGGGTAAACATTTCTCTGTACGTACCCAAACTGACAAACATATTTCCACTGATTATAAGCAAAATGTACTATAGGTGAAGTAAAGAAAATGTGGTGTGAGAGCTTATTAGCATTTCATTTCAGGATGTTTATTTTGTATATTGTTTTGTGTTTTTAATCATTTTAAACTTTAACTTTTTGAAACTCAGTATCTGCTATCTGACCCCTACAATTATTGTGTGACTCCTCCATAATTTCCTGCAGCTGTGAAAATGTCAGGGAAATCAGGGGAAAAAAATGCACAGAGCACAACATTTAGAACGCTAGAACTATGGAGTTAAAAGGGGTGGCCAGGGTCGTATAGTGTAACTTCTTACCAAGATGCAGGATTTGTTGTGTCTAAACCATCCAAGACAAATGACTGTCCAGACTCCTTTGAAAACCTTCCTTTAAGGAGTTTTCATGACCTCCTGTGAGTATGTTCCATTGTCCCGCTGTTCTTAGAGTTACAAAGTTTTCCTGAAGTCAAATCTCAATCTGCTATGCTGTATTTCGAACCCCTGGCCTCTTGTCCTGCCCTCTGTGGGAGAACAACTTCTCTACTTTTTTTTTTAATGGCAGCTGTTCCAGTGTTTGAATTGCATCTCTTTGATCATCTTGCTGCCTCACCTCTGGCTTCTTTCCAGTTTCTCCAGACCCTTTCTATATACTGGTGATGAAAACCGGCTACAGTGCTGCAGCTGAGGCCTAACCAGTTCTGAGTAAAGTTGTACTATCCCCTCACATGGCTTGCATGCTACTGCATTGTTAATGCAACTAAACTTGCATTTGCCTTTTTTCCCCAACAGAATCATCCCACTGCTGGCTCATGTTGAGGTTGTGATCCAATACCAATAATCACAGCTCCCTGATCCTTCTTAGCAGTGCTGCTGCCAAGCCAATTATCCCAAATTTTAGGGTCGCCAGGTGTCTGGTTTTCTACTGGAGAGTCCGGTATTTGCACCCTCTGTCCAGTAGAAAAATTCAGAAAATACCAGCCAGTCCTGCCCCCCTCCTGGCCGGTTCCTCCCCCTCACCCCCGCCCATGATCAAGCGTGTCCGGTATTTTGGGGGGGGGGTGTCTCCCTGGTAACCCTAATATTTGTACATTTGACTTTTCTTCCCTAAGTGTAGTGACCTACTTTTTTTGGGGGGGTGGAGGAGAGGATTTCATTTTGTTGTCTATAGGTCAATTTATCAACATCCCTCTAAATTTTAACTCTATCCTCCAAAGTGTTTGCAAACCCTCCCCCCTCCCCCAGCTTTCTGTCACCTTCATATTTGATCAGTATGCTCTTTATACCTCTATCATTTCTTTGTGTATCCTATCTGTGGCTCTCTCATGTGGATTCCTATGTATTCACTTACATTCACTTAACTTCACTGCTATTGCCTTTCCCTGGTCCCACACATTTATGCTAAAGTGGCCTCTAGCTGGCCTAAGGTGCTCTCGCTTGTGTGGTTGAATGAAATTCACCTCTGTGCAGAAAACCAGCACAATTCCAAGTTATTTACTTTTCAGCCCTATTTTAAGCTCTGAAGCAGAAATGAAATGGGGTGTGTCTGTGCTGTTCCAGCCAACTGCCCAACAGTGAATTTCTCTGTTTCGCTATTGCCAACCCCAAACATTTAGAAATCACAAGTCCCCACCCTCCAAAACATATGCTTGGCTTTAAAAACATGCCATTTTTTTGGTCAAAAACACTAAAAGTTGTATTCTTTTTATTTGCCATCTCAGTTTTGAACTGTTAGGGAGCATTTGCTTCAAACATTCACCCTTTTCTCTTTAACATTTAAAACTGAGCATCACATGGAACTTGGAAGTAGGACTTCAAAGAAAAACCCTAGAAATTTTAAGAAAATTGATTTTTGTACAGTATTGAACTCTGGGATCTGGCCATGCTTTCTTTTTCATTATATTTTGTGAACATTTTTGAGACGAATACATGTAAAGATGTTCACAAAATGTAATCCATATATAAATATTTATATATAAAATCTGAAAAACGTTAGTTGTCAGGTGGCAGTACATGCCTGGAATGTTTGGCTTTCAGGATTTCCAGGGAAAACTGATCATCTTGGATGGAAGCATGAACTTTTTCATTCAAATTCTCCTTTTGTCAATCAGCCATTTTCTGTTAGGGAAAGAAAGAGTTGATGGATTTTTTTTTTTACCACTTCTGTTGAAAAGCTCCCAATATGGTGCACTTTGCACATCTTGAGCCACATTTGGATTAACATGTTGGCCCTGCTTGTATAAGCTCCCATACCAAAAAAAGCAAGAGAGCCAAACAGAGGCAGTAACGCAGAGTTGTCTCTAGCAGCTGTTCTGATGGTTGCAGCTGTGAATGTGACCATAATTCCACTGAAGTTAGTGGAGACAGTTCTTTTCATCATGATTGAATTGGGTCCCACTCTTTCTCGTTTTTGTTTCTTGCTAATTGCTTTCTGATGTCTCCATTGTGATTAGCCTTCAGGCAGACAAAACTACCTTTACAACAGCATATTTTGTTTTGGAACAAATGTATTTTAGTTTTAAAATGGTTCCTTGTCTGACTTCTCTCTGGTTGAAATGTAATCTCTCTCCAGGACCAGGACTTGTAAAATAGAAGAATGCAGTAGGTGTGTATACTTCCTGAAGAATTGTTATGAGAACCACTTTTTTAATAACATTTCCCAAATGCATTCCTGCATTATTACTCCTCTGCCTCCCAACAATGTTATTTATACATAAGAATATCCCAACAGCACATCTTCCCATTTGCTTTCAGCACTGTATAACTAGGCCATTATTGTCTGAAAAAATATGATCAAAAATAAAACATTGTCTTCACCCTGCTTAAAAATGCAGACTGTGTGTGAAATATGTCCTATATATATATATATATATATATATAATGCTAAACTCACTGAATTGATCCAATATTATTAGTAAATAGGGCTGTGTCCAGACTCAGGGGTTTTTTCGAAAAAAGTAGCCTTTTTTCGAAAAAACTTCACCTGCGTCTAGACTGCAGCCGCATTCTTTCTAAATTAAATCGAAAGAATGCGGCTTTTCTTTCGACGGCGGTAAACCTAATTCCACGAGGAAGAACGCCTTTTTTCGAAAGTGCTCTTTCGAAAAAAGGCATTCTTGAAAGCAAACAGGGCTTTTTAGAAAGAGAGCATCCAGACTCACTTGCTGCTTTCTTTCGAAAAAGCGTCTTCCTTTTTCGAAAGTTCTGTGTGCAGTCTAGACGCTCTCTTTCGAAAAAGGCTTGCAGTCTAGACATAGCCTAGGTGAAGACAGTAAATGGAAGGCAACATTATAACCATATTGCAGAACTGATTACCATTGTATACATAAGGATTTGTTCACAGGAGGAACTTTCAGAATGCCCCATGGCATGGCCATTACTGTGCCATCAGTGGTTTTCAGGTCAGTGAAGTTAAATAAAGTTACTTAAATTCACACTCACACCAAACCAAGGCCATCTACCTGGAGACTGCAGATATTTTCCTATTGTCGGCTAACACAAAGCACATAATTGGACACAATGCAGTATAAAATCAGGGCCAAATCCTGCTTGCCTTACTCATACAAGTAGTCTCATTAGTGAAAAACATAATGCATATGCAAAAGGAGAATGCATTAGTAGGCCGCTAATCAGAACAGCTACTTGGAGGAGGTAGCAGGTGGCAGATGCCCTGAGGAGATCTTCTGATTAACAGTCTGGCCCACTGCTTCCCCTGACTGGATTAATCTGGTCCAGAATCACTAAAAAAAGGGACTGCAGCTGGGAAGTGGGGCCCCCTAGTGGGAAAAGGAACAAAAAGTTGAGTTTAGTTTGCAATTATTATTTAACTAAAACTCCGCATTATTTTATTCAGCAGGAGAATCTTGTATTTCAGTAGCATAGAGGGATCCTGAATCTAACTACTTGGCTGTTTTATCCTAGAGTAAGTTCACTGAGACATATTCCAGTACACGAAGGCTCCTCTGGCCTTAGAATGAGTGGAAATGGCCGCTTGAGAACAAGCCTGTCCAGTCAGTGCAGAGCTAGCATCAGGGCTTTATATCAGATTTGGCCCTAGTCCCTAGCAGAGAGGGTTAAACAGGACATTTTAACAGAGAACAACTTTTCTCTGCTTCCTGTGACTCATATGGGACTGTGAGAAGCAGAGTGTGTGTTCGAGCAGTGCCAGGGGCTGCTTTAATGTACACTGCCTACTGGCGGCTCCATTTGCCCTCTTTCAAGCACAGGAATGCAGTAACTGAGAATCAATCAGACCTACTGGTTTTAGTGGAGCTACTGAAGATTTACATAGTGGGAACAGAATCTAGCCCAGGGAATAAATTTGGAAGAATATAATCTCTTCTTGACGTGACTATGCCCCATTAATTCAAAGGGACTTGCCCAAAGGGTAGAATGTAACTGTTACTTACTTTCTAAAGAGTATGGGTGGATTATAGGTTAATGAGTGTATTTGGCTTGTATTGTTTCCCACTAAATAAAACCAAGTGAAAGCCAAATCCTGCTTGCCATACTAATGCATCCTATCTTTATACCTGCACTGTGACTGGAGTTAATGAGACAGTCACATGAGTAAGAGTGAGTAGAGTGTGGCAGAGCAGAGGCACTCCAGAGAGGGTGGCAAATCCTTCTTGGCTGGATGGAAGTGCCAAATGAGAGATGCATGCTGAGACAACAGCTAGGGAACTTCAGAATGGATCAAAGAGAAGGAGAGTGGCTGTGGAGGCATTTAGTAATAGGACCATGAAGAGAAGGACACATGTAACAAAATTAAGGTGGGAAAAGCCAAGAAATCAAAGGCTCGGCTGGCATTGCACTTCGGCGGTGTAGTCTGAAAATGTAAGTATAAGATAGGAAAACTGGGTTCTAGTTCCCTCACTGCCCCTTGACCATATTGTACTTTGGTAACGTGGGGGAGAAGGGAGCAGCTCCATTGTGCTAGAACTATGTCTATGCTGAGAGATGACAGATGGAGACCACAGGGGCGAAGAGAACTGTTGCTCTAAGCCAAGGGTGGGGAACCTGTTTAGGACCGGTGGGCCCTGACTGAGAAGGAGAAAGACCCTTCCCAATTCCCCTTGCACACCAGATCCTAGGCGAGCCCAGCCTAGTAGATTTTGTGTGCTCCAGCCCCATGAGGAGACACAAGGAGGCTGGAGCACCTGTGCTAGTTCCCCAATGCTGTGGGGAAGTGTGTGTGGGGGGTGGGCCCTGTGCCTCAGGGGCCAGATCCAGGCAAGCCAGTGGCCACATACATCCCCCACCAGGCCTTAAGTTCCCCACTTATGCTCTAGGCCCTTAAATGAGTCACCTAGGCCAGATCTTCAACTTGTCCGTATTGGTCTTCTGCAGAACAAGCGTTACTGGTCATTCACTCTAGCTCAGTAGGATTACAACATATATTGCATTGATAATTTAGTGAGTATCACTGAAACAATACCGCACTCATAAAATCTCCAGTGCCAAAAAATGTAACTGTCTGCCTAGCAGTGAATGAGGTTCGATACATTTTGCTATAAAAATGTATCTGGCTTCATAGGCTTCCTTCATACTAATTCCTGGCCACCAGGGAAACATTATTGACTACGAAATCATTCATTAAAATATATTTTTTAAAAAATCAATGAATTCACTGATCTAAATACCAAAATAATAGAGAGATTTCACAAGTGGTTTCCTACAATGTGTGCTGAGTGATAATAGGACTCCAGTCTTTAAGTGCTTCATCAATTACCTACTATAGTCAATAGGTTGAATTTCCATCATAAACAGACAGCCCTTGCTCTATGGGGAAGGACAAAAGAAAAAGCTCTAAAATAGATAAACACTCCAGGATGCGGTACACAGTCAAATCCTGGTGGTTAATGTTGTCAGTGCTTGCTATATTCTTTTGATATTTAAATATCTCCAACTTTCCTTTTTGCACCACTTTAATTGGGAAAACATCCTATTTGTAAGTTTCCTATTTGAGATGTTGCACAACAGACTGACTGTAGAGATGCTTATGTTTAAGGCAAATTCTTAGCACGCCATTCCAAGCTTCCTGGGGTCTTTAAAATTACTTTCACGCAGCACTTGATGGGGAAAACTGAAGTCTCAGAAAAGATGTATATGGATGACCTTTACACTAGTCATCCACAGAATGCAGGGCTCTACAGGCCAAACAGCATGTGTGATATTGTCCATCTATCATTTACTTATATTGCATGCATTGAGCATTACAGATCAGAAGTAATGCAAAGTCGTTTAAGTCCTAAGACCTTATCCTGCTAGGTGATGTGTGCCTCCTGTAGATGCGAGCTCATCCCACTTTCACTGAAGTTGTCCTCTGGAAAACAGCTTAATCCATGGCCTGATCTTGCTTCATGCATCATCTATCCTATGCTCTCAATGAGACCAAGGGTATAGGGGGAAGTGATCATATTAAAGACCGTATCTTAACGCAGAGGCACAAGGAGTCTGAATTCAGGTTGCATGGTCAATCTTAAATCTGCCTTTGTAACTTTAATGCTCTTTTAATTAAGTTTTTCTTGAATGTGGTACACACACAGAGAATGTAGAAGAGAGGGATCAAATTAATGAGTACTTTTTGATGGTTTGAGGTGCAATGCCTTGGGTACCTATTTGGGGTGGCTGTACTTTGAATAACAAAACATATCGGCTACATCTAGACTGGCATGATTTTCCGGAAATGCTTTTAACGGAAAAGTTTTCTGTTAAAAGTATTTTCGGAAAACAGCGTCTATATTGGCATGGACGCTTTTCCGACATGCTTTTGCACAAAAAAAGTCCCGATCGCCATTTTCACGATCGGGGCTTTTTTGTGGAAAACAAATCTCAGCTGTCTACACTGGCCCTTTTACGCAAAAGTTTTGCGCAAAAGGGACTTTTGCCCGAACGGGAGCAGCATAGTATTTCCGCAAAAAGCACTGATTTCTTACAGTAGGAAGTCAGTGCTTTTGTGGAAATTCAAGCGGCCAGTCTAGACAGCTGGCAAGTTTTTCCGGAAAAGTGGCTGATTTTCTGGAAAAACTGGCCAGTCTAGACACAGCCATCATGTATAGCCTTATGATGGGATGAAGTGCCTCATATCAGAGGTCATATGACAATTATTGTGCCCTTGTCCTGACATGTAAGTGGCCAGAGATGTGTGATGCCAACTTCTCTGTGTGTGATGATAATGACATTTTATGAAGGGGCATTGCTCACACTAAACCATTTGAATCTGCAGATTCTGCACTCCTGCTTTGCAGGAACAGCGGCCCCCAAACCTGTGAAAGAGCTGTTGCCAGTTGCTGCCAGTGGCAATGGGAGCTTATAAATGCTTGTTACCAGAAGAATGATAGAATCAAGAAAAATGCGACTGCCAGCCAACGCAGAAGGGTGATTGAATAAAATCCCCCACATGCACCAAAGAGGTAGTGACACACAGTGACTGACAAGTAGGGCCCTACTAAATTCACGGTCCATTTTGGTCAATTTCACAGTCATAGAATTTTTTTAAATGCTGAAATAATGAAAAGTAATGATATTTCAATCTGAAATGTCATGGTGTTGTTGTAATAGGGGTTTTGACCGAAAAAGGAGCTGTGTGGGAGTTGCGAGGTTACTATATGGAGGTTGCAATTTTGCCTTCAGAGTTGAGCAGCCACTGGTCTGTATTCAAGCTCTGAAGGCAGCGCTTACCGCCAGCAGCAGCGCAGAAGTAAGGATGGCATGGGTTGGTGTTTTCACCTTACTTCTATGCTGCTGCCTGAAGAGCTGGGCCCTTAGTCAGCAGCCACCACTCTCTGGCTGCCCAGCTCTGAAAGCAGCAGTATGGAAGTAAGGGCAACCAGGGTTAGGTATTACAAGTCTTACTTAGGGTAGAGGGATAGCTCAGTGATTTGAGCATTGGCCTGTTGAGCCCAGGGTTTTGAGTTGAATCCTTGGGTCATTTAGGGATCCGGGGCAACTCTGTCAGGGATGGTACTTGGTCCTGCTGTGATGACAGGGGACTGTACTTGATGACCTCTCATGGTTCCTTCCAGTTCTAGAAAACTGGTATATCTCCATTGTAATAATACTTCAGTGTTTCTGCTTGCAGAGTCCTGCCTTCAGAGCTGGGCATGTGTCCAATATTATAACTACTACTCTCCAGGGCTCTGTCTACACTGGCCCCTTCTTTGGAAGAGGCATGCTAATTTCTAACTTTGGAATAGGGAAATCCGCGGGGGATTTAAATATCCCCCACGGGATTTAAATAAACATGGCCGCCGCTTTTTTTCCGGCTTGGGGAAAAGCCGGAAAAGAGCGTCCAGACTTCAGGTAGAAATAAGAGATCCTCCGGAAAAGGGCTTTATTCCAGAGGATCGCGCCAGTCTGGACGCTCTTTTCCGGCTTTTCCCCAAGCCAGAAAAAAAGCGGCGGCCATGTTTATTTAAATCCCGCGCGGATTTCCCTATTCCAAAGTTAGAAATTAGCATGCCTCTTCCGAAGAAGGGGCCAGTGTAGACGTAGCCCAGTTGTCTAGCTCTGCAGCAAGGTAGGGAATACCATGACCCACCCCAAATCATCTTTTGATCCTCCTGCAACTCCCTTTTTGGGTCAGAACCCGCAATTTGAGAAACACTGCCCCTCCATGAAATTTATATAGTATGGGCAAAAGCACACAAAAGGCCAGATTTCATGGGAGGACACTAGCTTTCATGGTCCCTGATGTGTTTTGCATGGCTGTGAATTTGTAGGGCCTTACTGATAATGCTGCTTCACAAGCAAAAATGTTGTGTTATGAGCAAAGACCACAGCCTGCTCCCTGGGGAAGCTAAGAGGATTGTAAATAGGGAGAGTGGATGGGAAATTTTCACCATGCAGACCTTTACACACACCTCTCTCTCTCCCCCTCCTCTAAAAGACATCTGCTTTCACTGATCTCACCTTAGGTGTGCTCACTCACTGTGCCCTGGTGTCTAACCTGCTGATTCAGGCTGCCTGAGCTAAGTGTTACCCACGTGTTTATTGCAAGGTGGAATAAGGGACGAAGAAGGGTGGAGTGGTAAGAGGTGACTTATTCGGTTACAGCATCCAGACCATCCAGACCGCTTGTTCCCCTCTGCCTCGCGACCAACAAAGTGAGCCCCGAGTTATGGTTACAGTATCTTTTATCTCTACCCTTCTCTTGGTACCCACCTTATCTCTTTCTTTCTGTATCATCCTTTTGTTTCCTAATATGGTGAGGATCACCCCCTTCCCAGACCTGACCTCTTTGCTTCCTAATATGGAGAGGCTACCTTTCCCTGGACCCTACCTATTGATTCCTTATATGGTACATTTTGAAGCCTTATTTTACTGGCAGCAGATTGGGTAACTGGATGGCCTAACTTATGGTAAAGCCCCAAATTAAGGACCTTTGTAAATTAGCTAAGGATTAATTTATGAGAGGACGCTTCTCCTGAGGCAATCCTTGTATTGCCCTCTTTTCTGTTACACAGGGCCTCCCTTCATGCAGCTGAAGGTCATCTTCCTTCCAAGCTGGGGTTTCTGCGGTGAATTATGAAAGCAGGCTTTTATGCCTGAATCCTGCCTTCAGCTCCCCGTAGGCCAGATCCAGCACTGAGACCCCCCTTTATTCCCACATCCACAGTGTTTAGCATTAGGGATGATTAATTAAACCCCTTTGCTCCCTCTTTGTGGAAAGGAGGATATTGTTGCATGGATGGGCACACTTTAATAAAAAATGTGGTAAATGATCTGGGTTTTCTTTTTCTTTTTTAATTATGCCCAGCCAGCCAATGATACAGACAACTGTTGACATTGAGGGATGCTGAAGCTGTCATTGGCAAAACTCCTGATGCTTTTGGTGCCAAGAGGGGTTTGCTGCAGGGCTGAAGCACCCAGGAGGAAAAAAAAACAAAAACAAAAACCAGGAGGTGCACAGTGCCTACCAGCCAGGGCTGCTTGTTGGGGCTGCTGATCAGCTGTTCAGAAGCTGGTGGGAGTTGCTTTGGGGAAAGTGGAGAGAAGTGAGTAGCAGGCAGATGGGGGTAGGGGCTTAGAGGAAGGGAGCGGAGTGAAGATGAGAAGAGGCAGAGTAAGGGTGGGATAGAGGGGGAAAGCAGAGAAGGCGGATCACTCACAAGGAAAAATAAGTCCACAGCTGTACACCCAACCACTGCCTCATGGGTTTCAAGAACCTCAGTTACCTGGCAATCACAACAGGCAAAGTCCCGAGAGACAGACCTGCACACCACACCATAACTGCCAGGACCCCCATCACGATATTAACCACCCACCACAGAACTCCATCAAGTGCTGGTAACAGGATGATTGCACTCTTCTATGTCAGGCCAGATGAGAGAAAGGGACTAGCTTTTCCTACAGGCCCTATGTTTACCCTTGTCACTGCTTCAGTGCTGGATAATTTTTGACAATTGCATGTGATGTCTTTCAGTACTGTTTCCCCATTAGTTAATGTGACCAGCTTACAGGTTTCTCCTTTTGTTAACAGTGGTAATATTACCTTTTCCAGGTTTACTAGAACTCCTTTGCTGGATTACTTGAACCAAAGTGTAATGTGATGCCTGTGGGTGGGCTGTTGGCTGTGAGGATTGAACTATCTGAAATCCTCTGCCTGTTCTGCATGAGCTAAAAAAAGACAATCCTGCTAGCTCATAGCCAGTAGCAGACTAAAAATCTCACTGTGGTCAAGCTACCCTACAGGGACAGAAAACCATGCCCTCAGCATGGGTCAGAGAAGGACTGAAACTACATGGAGGAGAAAGGAAGTATGCACTTTATTGAACATGATTGTTCTTCATTCTTGTCTTCACAACATTAACCCTCGCTGTCTAAAGCCATAGGATTTAAACATTGTGACCAGTTGACCCCTGCCTGAAGTGCCCCCTGCATGCTGTGACATGACCTAGGAGCCTTTCTCAGGTTTCCCTTTGTTCAGCCATAAGAAGAAGACTGTGTCTCTTAGGCTATGTCTACATTACAGGCTTCTTGTGCAAGAAGCTTTTTGCAGAAGAGATCTGCAAAAACTTCTTGCGCAAGAGCGTGTCCACACTGCAAAAGCGCATTAAAAAGCGATGCGCTTTTGCGCAAGCCAGTGTCCACACTGATTGGACACTGTCTTGAAAGAAAACGCTGATAGCTATTCACAGAATGGCCACCGCGACACCTGTGCTTTTTTCCATAGGGTTTTTTTGCATAAAAAGGGCATGTCTAGACTACATCCCTCTTTCGAAAAAGGGATGTAAATTAGGCAGATTGAAAATGCAAATGAAGCAGGGATTTAAATATCCCACTCTTCATTTGCATAATTGTGTCACAGCGTTCTTTCAAAAAAGGGTATTTTGAAAGTGAAACCGCAGTCTAGACGCGGATCTTTAAAAAAAAAAAAAAAAACCTTTTTCAAAAGATCAATTTTCAGGTTTTTTTTTTTTTTTTTTGGAAGAGCCACATCCAGACTGCGGTTTCACATTCGAAATACCATTTTTCAAAAGAAAGTTGTGATGCGATTATGCAAATGAAATTATGCAAATGAATCAACCCTCGTCATAAAACCCTTCTCCTGAAATCCCAAATACAACAAGTTCTGGAAGATCTCTTCTGGAAAAACTTCTTCCAAAAGAAGCTTGCACTCTAGACGTAGCCATAGTCTACTTACAGGTTAGGGGGTCCTGTGTTGAATCTAGGCCTACCAGCAGTTAATTTGCAAACAAACTACTTATAGTAAGGATGGTGAATTATGGCCATCTGTCTAGGAAGCAGCTTGCTTTGTCTCTCTCTGCTCTTTTGTCATTAAGATTCCGGATTTTAAGAAATCAGTGGTATTACCCTTTCTGGAAGGTTGCAACGTATGCTGTTTTTAGATCTTACTTCTGTGTGTGTATCTCAGGAACATAACACTCAAGTCAATGGGCATTACAGGTACTCTGCATCTCTGAAAGACAGCACTTATTTTGGTGCTTAAATTGACTTTTCTCAGAATGGTCTGGGCTTAGTACAAAACCAAGGAAGGATTTTTAGTGCTTGTCTCTTCTTTAATTTCTCCAAAGTATTGGCCAGGAAGCTGCAAGGATCTGTAGAGTACTGTAGTGTTGCTTGAGGGTACAGTTGTGTCTCTAATCTTGGACACTCCTCTGCTTTTAATTATGTAGGATTACTTTAGGGTTTGTCGAATCCTTCTGTTGGAGCTGTCCTGCTCAGCCAACCCCAGCTTTTCTTCTGGCAACATATTCTTCAGCAGCATAAATATTCATGTGTATGCAGAAAATTCACTGCCTTACATACTGTATAGGAGAGCTTTGTCCCACTGGATTTCATTACCTTGTCCGTCCACTATTGATTTTGCATTTGCTGCTATTCTGTTTGAACAATAAGGGTACGTCTAGACTACAAGCTTTTGTTGACAGAGGCTTTGTCGACAAAGAGAGTCAAGACTATATCCAGTTCTGTCGACAAAGCAAGCCGCTTTGTCGACATGAGAGTGTAGACGCAAAGGACAGTGTAGAGGCAATAACGCCTTCCGTTGGCATTATTCCTCGTAGAATGAGGTTTACCACCGTCAACAAAACTGCCGCGTTCTGTCAACGTTATGTCAACAGAACTCGGCGGTAGTGTAGTCTCAGGTATAGTTTTGTCGACAAAGGGCACTTTTGTCGACAAAACCCTGTAGTTTAGACACACCGTAATATTTCATCCTGAGCTTTCTTTGCAGTAAAATTGGGCTAAGACCCTAGATTTTCATCTGCATTCTCTCTTTTCCTCAAGCAATGTGCAATTGAATCATCATTTTCCTGGTGACTGTTCAGCATTGGGGTTATGTGACACAGTACATCACACAGTACTTTCTGATAAATCCACAAGCACCACTGCGGATGACAGAGGTTCAGTGGTCAGCTCTCTGGTAACAGTGTTATAAATTTTGGGAATATTCAGGTTCTTTAAGACTCAGGGACACAGACTGAATAGAGGTGAGCAACTCTTGCAAGGTTCTAAGCAAACTTAGCTGCTAGAGTTGATGGTCTTTGAACTTCATGGTAAGAGCTCAACACTTTTGCAGGATATAGTTGTAAGTGCCTAGTAAACTTATGGGCCACTGGGGCTATGTCTACACTGTGGAGCTATTTCAGGACACTGGAAGTATCCTTCAATAGCTATTCTGAATCTGTTGAAGCAGCCTGTTATTTCAAAATAGATTTTGAAATAATGGGCGGCTTATTCTGATGTCCTGGTAACCTTCCTTCCAGGAGGCTTAAGGGGCATTTTGGAATAGTGAGTTATTTTGAAATTTGGTGCTGTGTAGATAAGCTATTTTGAAATTACTTTGAAATAAGCTATGCAATTTGTGTAGATGCACCCTTAATGCATACTTTAAAATGACCAGGAGTGGTGGTTCATAAGCTTTTCCACTGTGGGAGGCCCTTCTTCATACCTTTAACATTTGTCTGGGATCTACCAGGAAATTTCCTACCATTTCAAAATAGCTATTATGACTCCCTGGTTAAGAACCCTGGATCTACAGGAGTCCATACACCAAGGTGGTAGGAAGAAGCAAATTTTAATATTTTATTTATCTTTTCTCAGACTGAAAATATATAGTGTCTTTAAATAAAGGATTATTTACTATGTGTATTGACTGGCATCTAGCACAATGGGGCTTTGATCCTGACTGGGGCTCATGAATGCAACTATAATATCAACAATGAATAATAATAGTAAATACCCTTAATCACAAAATAAAAATCTGTAGGGTAATATGGTAATATTACAGTACAGGCAGTCCCCAGGTTACGTACAAGATAGGGACTGTAGGATTGTTCTTAAGTTGAATCTGTATGTAAGTCGGAACTGGTGTCCAGATTCAGCCGCTGCTGAAACTGACCAGCGGCTGACTACAGGAAGCCTGAGGCAGAGCTGCTCTACCCCAGGCGTCCCCAAGTCAGCTGCTGCTGAAACTGATCAGTGGCTGATTCCAGGAAGCCCGGGGCAGAGCAACTCTGCCTCGGTCTTCCTGTAGTTAGCCACTGGTCAGTTTCAGCAGCGGCTGACTTGGGGATGCCTGGGGCAGAGCAACTGGGGTGCTGCTGGGTTGCTCTAGTAGCGCTGCTCCTTGGCGCTACTGGACCAACCCAGCAGCACCCAAGCAGCTCTGGCCCAGGCGTCCTGATTCAGCCGCTGCTGAAACTGACCAGCAGCGGCTGAATCAGGACGCCTGGGGCAGAGCAGCTGGGGTGCTACTAGGTTGGTCCAGTAGCGCCGAGAGCAGCGGTGTGGGACCAACCGGCAGTGCCCCAGCTGCTCTACCACAGGCGTCCCGAGAAAAGCCTGGTGTGCTGGGGGGGGGCGCACTAGCTGTGCCCCCTCCCCCCAGCAGACCAGGGAGATGCGGAGCAGCTTTTCTCGCCCCAGAGGATGCGGGCGGTGGGACCGCGGGGCATCTGGGCGGTCCCGCCGCCAATGTCCTCCGGGGCGAGAAAAGCCCCGTTCGTAAGTACGGATCCGACATAAGTTGGATCCGTGTAACCCGGGGACTGCCTGTATCTAAGCCACTTGGGAAACGGTGTGATTAATAGACGAACTACCCATCTCAGTAGTTTTTTTTTTGCTGAACACAATAAGAGTTGAAAGTCACCTCATTTGGATTCTGAAAGCAGGTTCCTGAGATAATCTGAAATTTATATAAATGTTCATTTTTAATTAGCCTACTGTTGCTGCATTTTTATGGAGTCAAAGGAATATTAATCTAGCAGTTAAAAACAATGTGACTCTCATAGAAGAGATTTTTTATGATAAATATATACACACTGCCTGGGCCTAGCTGATGTGTTTATTTTGTATGGATTAGGGTGGTTAAAATACACATACCAATAATGCTTTAATGGAATATATGATATATATTTTGTCATTATCTTAATTAGATTTGTAAGAAGAGAATACGCAAATTTAACTGAACACAATGTTCTTGCAATCTATACAGGTGCTAAGTATTAATCATTAGCATACTGTTATAATGAACTAAACTGTCAGAGAGATTTGGACAAGTTAGGCAATGCTTGTGAGAGGCTTAGTGAGTTACATATTATGTCAAATCTGTCCCAGTTGGATACCTTTTGATATGCTCCTCTTCTTTAGTATATTACACCTATATGCCAAATGTGTCCCTGGGGTAACTCAATTGTCTTCTGCAGCATTATGTCAGTTATGTTGGCCTCATTTATCTTAAATCTAACGTGACTTATAATTCCTATTTTTCTATGCTTATTTTTCTAGTCTTCTCTCATGCTTATTTTTCTAGTTTTCTTGACTTTCTGAGTTTCTTCAAACAGTTCGTATTGGGGGATTATTTTATGACCAAGGAATATAAATGTTATCTTTAAATTCTACACAAACACAACTTTTCAGTCTATATAAACTCAAATCTCTGAGCACCTCCTTGACACTCTGTTAAAGAACATAAGAATGGTCATACTGGGTCAGAACAATGGTCTATCTAATCTCATATCCTGTCTTCCCCCAGTGGCCAGTGCCAGATATTTTAGATGGAGTGACTAGAACAGGAGAATTTATCAAGTGGTCCATCTCTTGTCATCTGGTCTCAGCTTCCTGCTGTAAGAGATTTTGCGATACCTAGAGCATTAAGTTGCATCTCTGAACATCTTGGCTACTAGCCATTTATGAACCTATCCTCCATGAACTTGTCTAATTCTTTTTTAATACCAGTTATACTTCTGGGCTTCTTACTGCCCTTGGCAATGAGTTCCACACTTTGTGCATTGTGTGAAGAAGTATCATATATATAGTAGCCCAATGTCTGTGAGTCTGTAACGCTGAAATGCTGGCTGTTCCCTCTGGGGGGTGCTGTTGCCTGAAATGCTGGCTGTTCTCTCTGGGCGGCACTGTTGCTGAAATGCTGGCTGTTCCCTCTGGGTGGCCTATGCTACATGGGAAGTGCGGGGCCCAAACGGCCGCTTGTGCTGCTTGCTCCCCTGCAGCAGCCCGGCTGAGTGGCGTAGAAGTCAGCTGAGCACCACGGTGGGAGGGGAAGAGGAGCGGGGCAGTGACGTGTGGCGTGACAGTGGCTCCAGGCCCCAACCCCTGGTTGTGAATGTCACCACCCCGCCCTCCTTCGCCTCCCACCGTGGCGCTCGGCTGACTTCTGCGCTGCTCAGCCAGGCTGCTGCGTGGGAGCAGTGGCGCAAGCGACCCTTTGGGCTCCGCGCCCCCCATGCAGCATGGGGTGTGCGGAGCCCAAATGGCCATTTGGGCTCCGTGGTCCCCTGAGTGCAGCAGCAGATTTAGGGCAGGGCGAGCAGGGCGGCTGCCCCGGGCCCTGCACTTCCCGAGGCCCCGCGCATGTACCTTGGCACCACGGCACATGCGCTGTGTCAAAGGGGGGGGGGCCGTGAAATTTTGCTGCCTGGGGCCCTGCGGCGCTGCCCTGGGCCCCGCGGCACTCTCATCCGCCCCTGCCCAAGTGAGAGGCAGGAGAGGGAGGAGAAGAGAAAGAGAGAGAGGCAGGAGGTGGAGGAGAACTGAGAGAGAGAGGGGGGGAAGCAGTAGGAGGAGGAGAGAGAGAGAGACAGAGCGAGAGACCGGAGGCTCAGGAGACGAGACCGATGTGGATGAGAGACCTAAAAATCCTGTCTTATGACAGCTTAATTGGCTAGTTTCCTTATATTTGTTTATACCTTTACTTGCCCTACCGATTTTGTTGTGTGTTGGGTAAGCCACCTTTCAACCATGGCCATAGTTTGCAAAGACCTTGCTTGACATGAGGAATTAACCTAGACAGAGGCTTCTTTTTTTTTTTTAAATAGGATTAGGGAAGGTACTGACCCAGGTTTATTGCCTTTTTCACATAGCTTTAGTGCGCTGGCTTTGTGGTTATAGGTACACTCATATAGGAGTGCCCAGTGGCAAGGTGTGACTACTTATCAGTGGGAATTTTGCTGTTTCCCAAGCCATTGTTTCAGCCTCATGTTTTGCACCAGGTACAGTGGTCAAGGCTCTCTCTACACTCATATATGAGAGGTGGAATGCACATAGAATTCAACTATTAAGTTTGCAGTGATTTCAATGAATGGGAGTGGACAGTGTTTAGCATGTCACATCAGGCTCTTGGAAGATTCTGGAATGTTCCTAGACCTGCTGAAGACAATGGAAGAACTCTCATTGATATTTTGGTCTGCCAGATTGGGTCCTACATTTTCACAGAATCCCAATGACTAATTCAGGGTGCTAAGATAAAAGGTCTAGATCCTCAACTATTGTTAGTTCATGTAGCTCAATTGTCTTCAATGCAAGAGATCTATGCTGATTTATACCATCTGAGGATCTAGCCTAGAGTTTAGAACTGAATTAATGCGCCCACAGTGGAAAGGAGAAGCCACTAAAAAGGCAATATTTCCTGAATGTGACCGAGGAGAGGCCATATATATTTCATATTTTAAGTGGTGGGAGAAGAAAGGTGGTCCTCTCAGACACTATTGTTTGGTTCCTGCTGGGAAATACTAACTTTTTAATGGCAACCACTATATTTCCTTATTGTCTCAGAGCTTTAGGCTATTTAGGGTTTATCCTGTTCCCTAAATCTTATTTCATCCTTTGAAATATATTTTGAGCCTAGATTTTCTTTAGATGGCTTTTGGGGATAACAAAACAAAACTGTAACACATTACGGCTTCTTTTTCCAACCCTTATTGAGTTACGTAGGTGTACGATGGTATGATTTTCCTGCTAAACGCCAACACAAAATCGAGGTTACATTTTTTCAATAGAATTTAGCCATCAGAACAATAGTGTGATGGAATGCTTCAGAAGTACAACTGATAGGGTTTGAATGAGGTTATATGTAAAAATCAAATCTGGGAAATTAGATAAAGTGTACTGTGCCCTTTAAAGTAGGTATACCGCCTATTCCCTAAAGGCATTATCCTACACTCAGGCACACCCAAACTTCTCACTGAAGTCAGTGGTATATTTTGGTATGCAAAGAGTGTGGGATTAGGCGCAATGTTCCAACAAGAATTTGTTTCCATGTATTCACTAAAGGTGAACTTTGAGGAATTAAGTGGGACTTAAATCTTCCATAGCTACTATTTGTGATAGCCCTCTATATAGGGATGGATTTTCTCCATAAGATGAAATCTTGGTTATATACATAGATGAACTAAGCAATGTGACCAGAGTTATGTTAATGCTGGTGAGTGCTGAAATCCTTACTCCTAATATGTAGTCATAGAAGCACACCCACTGCAGAGTAATGGAAATGAATTATTTCATAGTGAACACGTATGGGCTAACCTGGAGTATGCTGTGAGTTATTATCACCCCACTGCCTTTAAATACCAGGTAAGAGAACAAGGTGAGTAATTTGTGCTAGTCCTATTCCTCAGCTGTCTCCTTAATTAGTCCTGCTGTGTGGCTGAGGCTCCTCATAGGCTGTCTTGCCACAGCTGAGCCCTAACATTATAATATAGCAATTAACCTTGCACATCCCTGCATGAATGACTGGTATTACCTCGCAGAGGGTTAGCATTTGCATGTGGCTATTGTTTTAATCAGTGAAGCTTATGCTTTTCATTGGGGATGGCCCATTCCTCTTTGCAGCCCCTCCAGGTGGTCCAGACCTGGGTAAAGCACAGCAGTGGTGAGATGTGTGAGCAGAGACTCTGCTCAGTCATTTTTATGGCACTCCATTCTCATTTTTATTCTGTAGTGCAAGGACTCATGGACCTGTGAGGGAAAAAAACGATTAAAATGGAATTAATGTTTTGAAAATGAGGCTTTTATTTATCAACAAGAAGATTTACCCAGCACTGGTCCTTAACTCAAATATGTTTTGTTTTTCTTCATTTAAATCATTGTTCTGGGGTGGGACTGGGGAGAGAGGACAACCCTGGTCCTCTCTCACTACAGCAGCTTGGGGCCAGGTGAGAAGTACCAGTTCATGGCTACTGCAGCAGGCACAGCTGGGGGAGGCATGCATGTCCCCTAGTTGGGAGATAGACAGAGACACAGAAAAATGACCCAGAGACAAACTCTCTGAAATCTATAGTAGATAGCTGTCCCTTTCTCCTCCCCTGCCCCCTGCTGGCCAAATGGGGTTATAGCTCTCCTGGTCCCCAAATTTGACCCTGTGGTCATTCTGCAGTATAACTGTGCCTCCTACCAGACCCCTCCCTTTCCATTTTACAAGAAACAATTAAATTCCAGGCACATATCATTATCCTGGCACAACCAAACCCTGACCTTGCTTTAAGTTATGATAATCGGAAGCTGCCTACCAAATGTGGTGGTCCTAAGCTCTTACCATTTAGGAGGAGTTCTTGAACAAATGGACTCATGGATGGACAGACAGACAGACAAATGCACATTTCTAAAATATCTAGCGAGATCTCACAGCTTCCTGAAAAACAGGCACAAACTTCTGGATAGTCACTCTGAATGCAATAAGCCCCAAAAGATTTCAACATGAATGAGACCCCAGAACATTTATAGTGCACTCAGTGTGTTTTTGGCAATGAGATACACCCACCATCCTGAAGAATGTCTAGCACATTTTTATCCTCTCTGCTGAGCCCTTACTGGCTGCCTCTGGCCCTTCTAGCTGCTGGAGGACCTCCTGCAATGAGGTTTACCAGCTAATTCGAATTAGGGACTTTAAATTGGAATCCCATTTCACTGCTGCGTGTAGACGCGGACAGTTACTTTGGGCTAGTCAATTTCGAAAAATGGCAACTAGCCAGGAACATGCAAATCAAGCACAGGATATTTAAATCCCGGGCTTGATTTGCAATTCCAGTCATCCTCATTAGCCTCCCTAGATCGATCTAGGGGACTAGTGTAGACGTACCCTTAGTTCTCATTTGTTTTGTATATATAATACAATGATGAGCGTGTGATATAAATTCCTCTCTGCATCAGCTCATAGATATGAGCTATTGCAGCCGCTAGCTACAACATGTTCATTGTTTAGTTCAAGTTAAAGCTACTTTTGCTTAGCTGTGGAGGAAAAACCCTGGTTTAGACCCCATTGTGTTGGCCAAGATATCAGCCATCTCACAACTATCCTCTGGGTATCAAGAGGAGAATAAAGTTAAGTATTGTAAGTTCTTTGCTGAATAAGACAGTTAATGAATTAAGAATCTTATTAGACCCAGATGTACACCATATTAATAGGACTCACTTCACTTAGTCTACATAAAATGAAATACATGCTTCTCTTAGGTATCTTTAAAGGCCCTGATCCTGTTAAGTCTTGAGAATTTCCTGGGAGGTATTCACTGTAGATTTGAACTCAGGTGCTCAGCATTTTTCAGGATTGGGTTCCTAACATAGTACAACAACAGTGCACAGCGGTAGTTTTAGAACAGCAATAATATGCCTTCATGTGTGAAAATTGGAATTTTGGTAAAGTCTTCACTTAACAGTTTGATTATAAGATTACATGTTTCCTGTGCTTTATCTAAAAGGTGGCATCAGACAGCCCTGCTGGAGCACTGGCTCAGCACTGACTGAAACACGGAATTTTAATACTACTGGAAATCCTGACATTTGTTTTCAGCCTGAATCAGAACAAAAAGTCAATGTCAAACACGTTTCACATGCCAAACAGTTCTGACAGTTTTTTGCTTCAGAAATATTTAAAAATTTCACATCTATATTTTAGATCAAAAAGAAAGATTTGACATTCCTAAATTCAAAGGAAACATTTTGGTGCCTTGACCCAGCATGAAACGTTCAATTTCTAGAGGACGCTGAGAGATATCTGTCTGAGCTGCTGTGATGCCTTATAGGGACCTGGAGGCCTCATACTCTCATTCTCCCAAGGGACCCAGCTCCTCTGTCTGACATTTCCCAGAATGCCCCGTGGTCTCTCCTGTACTACCAATGATTCCAATGTCTCAATAACTTGTGCTGGATACAACAACAAGAAGAAGCTCTGTCTCTCTAGTTTTGGCTCTCCATCCTCTGTCATTTTGTCAGCTGGCCCTGACATGGACCAGGAGAGATTAGCACAAAGATTGCTACACTGGCATTATGCCATACCAAGATTCTCCCACTCTGGAGGATTAATCATCATTTCCTTTTGAGCTGATTTAAGGTGCTTTTGTGCCACACTTTGACAGCACTCAGGGTATGTCTACACTACCGCACTAATTCGAACTAACTTAATTTGAATTAGTTAATTCGAACTAAGCTAATTCGAACTAGTGCATCTAGACCTAAAAACTAGTTTGAATTAGCGTTTTGCTAATTCGAACTAGCATGTCCACATTGAGTGGACCCTGAACCGAGGTTAAGGATGGCTGGAAGCAGTGCTGGCAGGGCATCAGATTAGGACTTAGAGCGTGGAGCTGCTGTCTCAGGCTAGCCGAGGGCTGTGCTTAAAGGGTCCCGACCTCCACTCCGGACAGACAGTTCTCAGGGGTTCCCTGCTCGCTTGTCTAACTCGATGAGGGACAGCAAAGCAGTCTTGTCTTGGAGTGCCCTGAATGCCCACACTTGGCACATCACAGCACTCGGCCATCAGCCCGGCTGCACTTGCCGCAGGCTGCCATCCAGAGGGGGGCTGCAGGAGAGGAGCCCGCAGAACCACCCTAGTCCTCCCCATCGGGGGCTCGTACCCCATTCCTCCCTCACCTCCTTCCACTTACCTCTCCCTAGCCCCCCTTCCTGATGTACAAAATAAAAGACACGTGTGTTCAAAAATAGAAACTCTCTTTATTGAACAAAACTCGGGGAGACTGGGAAAAGGAGGTGGGAGAGGGGAAGAGAGAGGGTGGGAGAGGGAGGGGAACTAAAATGATCAGGGGTTTAGAACAGGTCCCATATGAAGAGAGGCTAAAGAGACAGGGACTTTTCAGCTTAGAAAAGAGGAGACTGAGGGTATGTCTACACTACCCCCCTAGTTCGAACTAGGAGGGGTAATGTAGTCATACAGAGTTGCAAATGAAGCCCGGGATTTGAATTTCCCAGGTTTCATTTGCATAAAGCCATCCGGCGCCATTTTTAAATGCCGGCTAGGTCGGACCACGGTCGGACCCCGTGGAACGAGGTGTACAGCTAGTTCGGATTAGGAAGCCTAATCTGAACTAGCTAGTCCGTGCCGCGCTAGTCATTTGCAACTCCATATGACTACATTACCCCCCCAGTTTGAACTAGGGGGGTAGTGTAGACATACCCTGAGGGGGCATATGATAGAGGTCTATAAAAGCACAAGTGGTGTGGAGAGGGTGCATAAAGAAAAGTTCTTCATTAGTTCTCAAAATAGAAGGACTAGAGGACACCAAATGAAATGAATGGGTAGCAGGCTTCAAACTAATAACAGAAAGTTCTTCACAAAGAAAAGAGTCAACCTGTGGAACTCCTTGCTGCAGGAGGCTGTGAAGGCTAGAACTAGAACAGAGTTTAAAGAGAAGTGAGATAAATTCATGGAGGCTGCGTCCATGGAGTGCTATTAGCCAGGGGATAGAAATGGTGTCCCTGGCCTCTGTTTTGGAAGGCTGGAGATGGATGGCACGAGACAAATGGCCTTGGTCATTGTCTTTGGTCCATCCCCTCTGGGGTAGCTGGTGTTGGCTGCTGTCGACAAACAGGCTACTGGGCTAGATGGACCTTTGGTCTGACCCAGTATGGCCATTCTAAGCTCAGGGCTCAGGGTCGGGGGTCTCTCTGGACCAACTTGATTTTCATGCAAACCTGCTCCTGGGTGGCCAGGCTGGCAGCTATCCTGCCCTAGATGGCCACTTTCCTGTGCCTAGTGTGGAGGTCGTGGATGAAGTCCACGATGTCCGCACTAGATCAGGTGGGCGCCTGCCACTTGCGGCCCCGGGCAGGCTCCTGGGAGGCGCCAGCCTGGTCCCAGGAAGAGGCGGAGGGCTGGGTGGCAGCAGGTGGCTGGCTTGTGCCGTGCCAGGTTCAGGGTCTGCTGGCTGGGTGCTGGCAGGCTTGCACCTGGCACGGGCAACCGTAGCCATACTGTGCCCCTTTAAGGGCTCCGGGGCCAGGTGGGGACAGAAGAGTTTCCCTGGTGGTGCCCAGAGTGGCCACCAGGGAAAGCTGGGGAGGGCTAGCCTCCCATTAGTTTGAATTAAGTGGCTACACAGCAATTAATTCGAACTACTTAATTCGAACTAGGCGTTAGTCCTCGTAGAATGAGGTTTACCTAGTTCGAATTAAGTTCGAACTAGCGGTTTGCCTGTGTCACGCCTATCAAAGTTAATTCGAACTAATGTTTGTTAGTTCGAATTAACTTTGTAGTCTAGACATACCCTAAGGGATCTGTGCAGGCTCCGGCCCATCAGCTCGTTTGGTAACATGTAGACAAAAATAACCAGATCCATTAATATTCTTCAATATTCACTGCTTCACCATAATTTTGTTGCCTGCCAAAGGTCTTTATATCAAAAAACACATCATAAATTGTACTTCAAACAGACGAATAACTAGCTAGCCATGATGGGAGCCCGTGCTTTATAAGAAGGGAAAAGTACTATAAATTTTGGGTTATCTTCAAAACATCTATAAGATAACTAACAAAACATGTAGATGGTGTCATGAGCTTTTGTGGGCACAACCCACTTCTTCAGAAGAATGGAGTTATGAAAGTGCATGACACCATCTATATGATTTCTGAGTCTGTAAGGTGCTACAAGACTATTCGTTGTTTTTTAATTTTTTCCAGTTAGAGAGTAACTCAGCTACCCCTCTGAAGTATGAGATAACTGTGAACTGGCAGGGAATTTTAGGGAACTGGCATGCACGTAAATCCACCGAGCATCCCATTCTGCTTCTGAGACTCCCATGACTAGCACTGCCACAACATAGAGCTTTTAAAACTGGTGTAGGAAAATAAACGAATCATTGACATGTTGCCAGTTGCTGAGTTTATTCAGTGTGGAATTGGTGCTAGAAAACAGGGTCCTGCAGGTCATGTCTATCATTCACCTGCCTGAAGGAAACAATACTTGGTAAAAATTATCTCAAACTTTTTTTTATAAAGACTGCAGCAGTCCTGTTGTCAGCTAATGCTATATATAGTCCCTATTGATACTACCCATGTTATTGGATTTTATTTCTGATATAAAGTGCTTGGAGGTGAGTTATATCTATTAATGGTGTAATTACACTATGCCATTTGCACTTTCACAATTCACTTGCCATTCTCTGCTGTGGTGCTCATTTTTAATAGCGAGACAAGGTAGGTGCTGTAACATCTTGAATATTCTATTGGTTGAAGGGACCAGTTTTCAGTCTTCAGAGAACTTCCTTAGGTCTGGACAATGTAACCAGAGGTCTAAGCTACATATAAGGTGGGAGACGTTGTTAAGCATAAGGGGTTGACACATGCTATAGGACACCACGTAAAACGAAGTGAGCAAACAAGGGTTAGGAAGCCCTAGGATGTATTACAAATTGTTATAATGAGCCACAAAGCTGGTGCCCCGTCAAGTCTTATAGTTTTTAGTGTCCAGAAGAGTGATGGATTTAAGATCCCAGCTCATCTTTTGAAGGCCTTGTCCACATTTCCTTAGAGAAGGACTGAGAGGACAGATATAGACTGATCACTTTGTGAAAATTATATAACCCATGAGGGATATGGTGGGTTTTTTGGTGTCTTTTATCATTTTTGTGTGTCTTTTATCATAGGAATTCATTGGAAAGTGTCATGATTATCTGGTTTCACCCACATAGTTGTTGGGGTTTTGATTCACTGGATGAGGTGCCCAAATGTAGGTGTGTGGGAGGTATTGACCATTGTAGCAGCAGACACAGGACTTCAGGTTTTGCATCTTGTTCTGTCAGGGGATGGTTCTGCTTTGAGTTGGCTTATCTTGATCTGTGGGGAGTTTGCATCTGATCATGAGCTTGGTGAGACAAGGGAGTTCCTTGAAGGCAAGAAGGTGGGAGTTTGGGAAGGTTTCTTTCAGGATGTGGTCCCCATCAGTATGGGTTGCAACTGTTAGATGATAATCTGTAGGGGTTTTAATGTGGGTGGTGGGTGACAAATAGGGATGTGTGATCAATGTTTATTTTTTCCCTGTATTGAGGCAGGCTTTTCCATGGTATTTCGGGTTATATCTACACTGAACTGTAGTTCGAAATAAGATACTCAATTTGAGCTACACAAATTGTGTATCTTATTATGATCTTATTTCAAAATAGCTTATTTCATAATTTGGCGGCGTCTACACAGAGCCAAATTTCAAAATAACCCACTATTCCAAAATGTCCCTGGCTCCTTGTGGAATGAGATTTAAAGGGGCATTGGAATAGCGAGCCCAAAATAACAGGTTTGCTGTTAAGATGCGGGATAGCTATTTCAGGTTACTCTAGTACAGGCAGTCCCCGGGTTACGTACAAGATAGGGACTGTAGGCTTGTTCTTAAGTTGAATCTGTATGTAAGTCGGAACTGGCATCCACATTCAGCCGCTGAATCTGGACACCAGTTCTGACTTACATACAGATTCAACTTAAGAACCCCAGGCGTCCCCAAGTCAGCTGCTGCTGAAACTGATCAGCAGCTGATTCCAGGAAGCCTGGGGCAGAGCAACTCTGCCTCAGGCTTCCTGTAGTCAGCCGCTGGTCAGTTTCAGCAGCGGCTAACTTGGGGACGCCTGGGGTAGAGCAGCTCGGGTGCTGCTGGGTTGGTCCAGTAGCGCGGCCGCTCCTCGGCGCTACTGGACCAACCCAGCAGCACCCTAGCTGCTCTGCCCCAGGCATCCTGATTCAGCCACTGCTGAAACTGATCAGCAGTGGCTGAATCAGGACTCGTGGGGCTGAGCAGCTGGGGTGCTGCCGGGTTGGTCCAGTAGCGCCAAGGAGCGGTGCTGCGGGACCAACCGGCAGCGCCCCACCTGCTCTACCACAGGCCCCGGGCTTTGCTCCACATCTCCCTGGTCTGCTAGGGGGGGGCACTAGCTGCGTCCCCCCCAGCAGACCAGGGAGATGCGGAGCAAAGCCACGGAGGACCCGGGCCGGACCGCGGCGCTTCCAGATCAGCGCCACGGTCTGGCCCGGGTCCTCCGCGGCTTTGGTCAGCGTCTCCCTGGTCTGCAGACCAGGGAGGCGCTGAGCAAAGCGGCGCAGGACCCGGGGCTGGACCCGCGGCCGCTTCCAGCTGATCTGGAAGCGGCCGCGGGTCCGGCCCCGGGTCCTGCGCTACTTTGTTCCCCATCTCTCTGGTCTGCTGGCTCCTGCAGCAGACCAGGGAGATGGGGAGCAGCTTTTCTCGCCCCGGAGGAGGCGGGCGGCGGGACCAGGCGTCCCGCCGCTTGAGTCCTCCGGGGCGAGAAAATCCCCGTTCGTAACTGCGGATCCGACCTAAGTCGGATCCGCGTAACTCGGGGACTACCTGTATCCCAAAATAGCATTTCAGTATAGAGGTAGCCTGGGTGGCCCATACCACGATTCAATGTATTCCTCTGGTAGAATGTCCCTGGGTTAGTAAAGGTGGTGTTAAGTGTGTTTAGGTGTGTATCCCAGACATGCAGCAAGTAACTCTTTTTGTTAAGTGTACTGTATTTGTGTCAATGTAAGAAAGACTTGTTGACTGTGAAGCATCACCTACTGATATTAACAGCTACACCTAACATATATTTTTGGATTTCACTTCAGATCAGTTAAACCCCACCAAAACAGCTGGCACAGAGATGTGAATAGACACACCTGGACAACACTTGACATTTCCCATGTTTTGGAATACTGAGAATTGTTTGCAGGGGAGGCTGGCAGGCAAAGCCTCACACTGGACTTGATTTGAAGCAGCCCAAGGCTTCCAAAGGGGCAGGGATTTTTAAAATACAAATCAAAAGGATTATGTTTGATGCACCCACAAAGCTACTTTGCGTGCTTTAAAAGTGATTCGGTCTGGAGTGAAGGTCGCGGATCACTCGAGACATCTAGATAGACTTATGTGTAGTGCTTGGGAGAAGCCAGTGCTTATGGTATATCTAGGTACTAGTGACATAGGGAACAGTAAGAGAAAAGTTCTGAATGCTAAATTTAGGCTGCCTGGAAAAAGATTGAAATCCAAGACTTTATGGTAGTGTTCTCTGAAATGTTTCCAGTTCCACGTGCAGGGCCAGGTAGGCAAGCAGAATTTCAGAGTCTCAGTGTGTGGATGAGATGATGGTGTAGGGAAGAGAGGTTTATATTTATTAGGAACTGGGGGAACTTTTGGGAAATGGAGAGCTTAAATAGGAAGGATGGGCTCCACTTAAATAGAACCAGATTGCTGGCTTCACAAAATAGAACCAGATTGCTGGCAATTAACATTAAAAAGGTCATAGAGCAGGTGGGAAGCCATCAGGTATGGAAGAGCACATGGATCAAACAGAAGCATCTCTTAAAAGAGGGTCTATTATTTGAGATTCTCTATGGTCTAGTCAGGAGGAGAGGATGGAAGATAATAAAGTATGGGTAAGATGAGATGAGATGAGATGCAATCAAATGAAAAAGAGTCTAACACATCAGGAAATGGCAGATAGACAAATTTTGGAAGTGCTTATACACAAATGATAGAAGTCTAAATAATCATAGAATCATAGAACACTAGAACTGGAAGGGATCTTGAAAGGTCATCAAGTCCAGTCCCCTGCCGTCACAGCAGGACCCAGTACTGTCTAGACCATCTCTTATAGATGTCTATCCAACCTGCTCTTAAATATCTCCAGAGATGGATATTCCACAACCTCCGTAGGCAACTTATTCCATAATAAAATGGATGAACTAGAGTGCCTCGTATTAAAGGAGGATATTGATATAATAGACATCACAGAAACCTGGTGGAATGAGAACAATCAATGGGACACAGTCATGCTAGGGTACAAAATATATTGGGAGGACAGAACAGGTCATGTTAGTGGGGAGTTTCACTATATGTGAAAAAAAATGTAGAATTAAATGGAGTAAAAATCTTAAATTAACCAAAATGTTCCATAGAATCTCTATGGATAGTTATTCCATGCTTTAATAATACAAATATAGCAGTAGGGATATATTATTGACCACCTGACAGGATAGTGATAGTGATTATTAAATGCTAAGGGAGATTAGAGAGGCTATCAAAATAAAAATCTCAATAATAGTGGGGGATTTCAAATGGGTGATTTCAACTATCTCCATATTGACTGGGTACACATTACCTCAGGACAGAGTGCAGAGATAAAATTTCTTGATACCTTAAATAACTGCTTCTTTGAGCAGCTGGTTTTGGAACTCACAAAGGGAGAGGCTATTTCGTCCTAAGCGGAGTGCAGGATCTGGTCCAAGAGATAAATATAACTGGAATGCTTGGAAATAGTGACCATAATGTAATAAAATTTAACATCCATGTGAAGGGAAAAACACCTCAGCAGCCCAACACTGTGTCATTTAATTTCAGAAAGGGAAACTACACAAAAGTGAAGAGATTAGCGAAACAAAAATTAAAAGGTAAAGTGACAAAAGTAAAATCCCTGCAAGCTCATTCGAATTCATAATAGAGGCCCAACTTAAATGTATACCCCATATTAAAAAACACAGTAAGAGAACTAAAAAAGTGCCACTATGGTTTAACAACAAAGTAAAAGTAGCAGAGAGAGATAAAAAGGCATCATTTAAAAAGTGGAAGTTAAATCCTATTGAGGAAAATAGAAAGGAGCATAACCTCTGTCAAATTAAGTGTAAAAATATAATAAGAAAAGCCAAAAGGAGTTTGAAGAATAGCTAGCTAAAAACTCAAAGGTTATGTCTACATTGCAGGCTTCTTGCACAAGAACTGTTTTGAGCAAGAGTTCTTGTGCAAAAGGTCTTCCACAAAAGTGCGTCCACACTGCCATGTACTTTTGTGGAAGAGATGTGCTTTTGCGCAAGACTGTCCATGGCAGTGTGGATGGTCTCTTGTGCAAGAAAGCTCTGATGGCCATTTTAGTCATAGGGGTTTCTTGCACAAGAAATTCATGTTGCCTGTCTGTACTGCCTTCTTCTGGAAGAGCTCTTGCGCAAGAGGGCTTATTCCTCATGGTTGCGTCTAGACTGGCAAGTTTTTCCGCAAAAGCAGCTGCTTTTGCAGAAAAACTTGCCAGCTGTCTACACTGGCCACTTGAATTTGCGCAAGAACACTGACGATCTAATGTATGATCGTCAGTTTTCTTGCGCAAATACAATGCTGCTCCCATTTGGGAAAAAGCCCTCTTGTGCAAATGCTTTTGCATAAGAGGGCCAGTGTAGACAACTGAGAACCATTTTGCACAAAAAAGCCCTGATGGCGAAAATGGTGATCGGGGCTTTTATGCGCAAAACCACGTCTAGATTGGCACGGACGCTTTTCCGCAAAAAGTGCCAATCTAGACGCTCTTTTCCGCAAATGCTTTTAACGGAAAATTTTTTCTGTTAAAAGCATTTGCCGAAAATCATGCCAGTCTAGATGGAGCCCGTGGGGAGAGGAATAACTCTTCCGGAAGAAGTCCTGTTTTCCGACGCTGTACTGTAAATTTACTTGCACAAGAATGCGCGTGCAGTGTAGACGCTCTGCAAGTTTTTGCACAAGAACGGCTGTTTTTGCACAAAAAGCCCGCAGTGTAGATATAGCCATAAAGTAATAGCAATTTTTTTTAAGTACATCAGAAGCAAGAAGCTGGTTAAACAACCACTGGATGATTGATAGGCTAAAGGAGCACTCAGAGATGATAGAGTCATTGCAGAGAAGCTAAATAAATTCTTTGCTTCAGTCTTCATGGGTGAGGATGTTAGAGAGATTCCCAAATCTGAGTAATTCTTTTAAGGTGACAAATCTGAGGAATTGTCCCAGATTGAAGTATCATTAGAGGAGATTTTGGAACAAACTGATATTACTGGGACCAGATGGCATTCACCCAAGAGTTCTGAAAGAACTCAAATGTGAAATTACAGAACTATTAACTGTGGTTTGTAACCTATCCTTTAAATCAACTTTTTACCTAATGACTGGAAGATAGCTAATGTGGCGCCAATAAAAAAGGGCTCTAGAAGTGATCCTGGCAATTACATTATGGTAAGTCTGATATCAGTACTGGGCAAATTAGTTGAAAGTATAGTAAAGAATAACATTGTCAGACACATAGATGAACAGAATTTGTAGGGAAATAGTCAACATGGTTTCTGTAAAGGGACATCAAGTTTTACTAATCCACTAAAGTTGTTTGAGAGGGTCAACAAACATGTGGACAAGAGGGAATCAGGTAGTTATGGTATACTTAGATTTACTGAAAGCCTTTGATAAGGTCCCTCATCAAAGGCTCCTAAGTAAAGTCAGTTGTCATGGGATAAGAGGAAAGGTCCTCTCATATATTGATAACTAGTTAAAACACAGAAGTCAGCAAGTGGGTGGGGGGGGGGGGAGGGAGCGGTTAGTCGAATACTTATTTGCATTTGCTTATTGGGTAGTCAATGAGTCGACTAGTCGCTTAAATCCCTAGTACAGGTGTGATCGCCTCATTTCAAAAAACATATATTGGCACTGGAAAAGATTCAGAAAAGAGTAACAACCATTATTAGGATTTTGGAACAGGAACCATATGAAGAGAGATTAAAAAGACTAGGACTTTTCAGATTAGAAAAGAGGAGACAAAGGGGGGATATGATAGAGGTCTATAAAATCATGACTGGTGTGGAAAAAAAGAATAAAGAAAAGTCTATTTACTTCTTCCCATAACATAAGAACTTGGGGTAACCAAACAAAATTAATAGGTAACAAATTTAAAACAAAAGGAAGTTTTTCTTCATGCAGCACACAGTCAACCTGTGGGACTCCTTGCCAGGGGATGTTGTGAAGACCTGGACTTCAACAGGGTTCAAAAAAAGAACTAGATAAATTCCTGGAGGTTAGGTCCATCAATGGCAATTAGCCAGGATGGGTAGGAATGGTGTCCCTAGCCTCTGTCAGAAGCTGGAAATGGATGACAGGGGAGGGATCACATGATGATTATCTGTTCTGTTCACTCCTTGTGGGCCATCTGGCATTGGCCACTGTCAGAAGACAGGCTACTGTGCTAGATGGATCTTTGATCTGACTCAGTATGGCCATTTTTATGTTCTTGATTCAGAGTTTTAGCTTTAATTATATGTCAAAAATGGAAAAAATAGAAGAGAAACCTTCCGCACTGCTGCAAATGCTCAGCACTTCTGAATTTCAGGTCATTGTTTTGGATGCTGAAATAAGGATTTGGAGTTTTCCTTTAGGCACCTAAATTTGAACTTTTTGTCTGGACTATTTTGCATCCCCCCCCCTTTTTTTTGCATAACTTCATAAAAGGTCTGGGCTTTTATGAAGTTATGGGGGCCAAACATTTTAAATTATTTATAATACTAGCAAAAATCATCTTTCCCAGGCTCCAGGTGCATAGGAATATAGAGACATTAAGGTCCCAAGAGACTTCCCCAAGCAAAAACAGAACATGCACTTTAGCTAACTGCTACAGTCAGGAAACCTACAGAGTGTTGCACTTGAGTCTGATTTGAAAAAGCATTGATCACTCTCAGTGTGAATTCATTTGTTGTGGTTTATGATAGTGGACTAGGACCTGCTCCCACTGAAGTCTATAGGAGGTCTTCCATTGATTTCAGCTGGACTAATAGAACCAGTTCAAGGGTCTGTTGTAGGACAATAAAGAATAGTTTTGCTAAAGTGCATGAGAGGCTTTTCAGAAGAGAGCAAAGCATAAAACCCATGCCAACTAGAATCAGAGAATATACACGACAAGCATTTCTAGGCTTGGCACTTTGCAGTCTACCATTTTGCTATATGTGGCAACTATTCTTTCCATTTTTCTGCTTCTATGGCTATAACATTAACTATCCACAGTTGGACAGCAAGCATTCATTTCTTAGATCTTAATTAATCACTTTTTTTGCATCCTCCTGATGGTTGTCATGTATTTAATCCCCTTTTTTGAGCTAACAAGGGTATTCTATTTTCCATATTACCGCACTGTTTCTGAGCTTTACTCATGTCATTTTTTCCAACTGTGTCATTTGTCATTTTTACAATTACTGCTTGATATATAAATATATATCCAAATAATTAGTTTTAGTCATTTCATTATCAAATTTATGCATATGCTCTTCTGCTTCATTGTTTCTTCATAGTTATCCACAGGGCTGGATTTTGAGCTGTCTCTGGGTTTCAGTGCTTTCAGTATTATTGAATTCCATGCCTGCCTTTTCTTTTAAGCGAGCAGCAATGTCCTAGATACATGAATAACCTGTTTCAAATTTATTTCTTTTTTGACAGCCTTGATAACTGTCTCCATTTTATTGTTTGGGAGGCTTGATTGTTTTCCATTGCTTGAGCTACTAAATGTCATATCTTAGGCCCCAAAACAGCTTAAACCATTTCAATTTATTTTTTGTATCTCTTTGGCATCATTATTTTTATGGCTATCTATATAGCACTACAGAGATGCACAGTACTTGGAACATGGGAAATTTAAGCCTTCATCTTGGAGAGCTAACAGTCGAAAGGCAACAAATACTAATAGACAAGAAAATGTGATGAGTGGATAACTTAGCTGGTAATTAGTGACACTGACACCGGAGAAATCAGGCTCAGTTTAGTTAATTTTGGATAGATGCTCCAGAAATCCATAACCTATTCTTAAGATATCTTCAGCTATCTTAAGTTAGCAACATAATATGGGACTTAAAAGTTCCATTATTCTCTGTTAGGTTGAAAACATTGAAGGAACAAGATGTAAAGAAACTCTATTGATGAGACTATAGTCCAAACTTTCCATTGACTATTAATTTCTTAATCTCTCTTGTGCAAAGATTCCATTGGTAATTATGGAAGTTTTAAAATAGGAACATAGAGGCTATATATACATGGCCTCATTGCACGAGGAGTAACAGTTAATTTGAGGGAAGGGTTTTGGATCGGATTACCACGTCTACATGCAGAGAGTTAATTTGGGCTACTGGCTTTTTAAAATGACGACCGGCCGTGAACATGCTAATCAAACATAGGATATTTAAATCCTGTGCTTCATTAGCAACTTCGGTATGCTTCATTTGCCTCCCTAGTTCGAAATAGGAGGCAAGCGTAGACATTCCCCAACTGATTTTTATGTAGGTCAGTGGCCCCCAAACTAAAAAAGATTTCCCACCCCTGATGTAGAGCTTTGGACTCTACAAAAGCCCCACGTTATTCTGAAATATTTTTTTAAATAGCGGGCACGCTATTTTGCCATCCTGGTGAACCTCGTTGCACAAGGAATAAGGGATGGCTCAAAATAGCACTTTGGTTTGAAATTTGTCACTATGTAGACGCACCAAATTTCAAAATAAGTTATTTTGAAATAAAATCAAAATAAGATACACAATTTGCATAGCGTAAATTGTGTATCTTATTTCGAGTTTAGGATGCAGTGTAGACATACCCCAAGAGGACTGTATAGAAATTTTGCAACTATCTTGCTTTTATATACTTATATATTCTGTGTTTATATCTATCTCTATCTCTATGTCTCTATATAAATTTCATCATATTTAACTGAATGAAAATAAAAGGAAATCATTCTGACTGGAATGTTGTTGTAGCTGCATTGTAGCTGCATATGACAGAGACAATATGCATGAGGTAATATCTTTTATTAGACCAACTTCTATTGGCAAGAAAGACAAGCTTTGAAGCTTCACAGGGCTCTTCTTCAGGTCAGCTATGTAAAGCTTGTGTCTTCCACCAGTAGATGTCGGTCCAGGGAAAGATATTTCCTCACCACTTTGCCTTTTTTAATTATTCTGCTAAAAGAAGTCCCTCTATATATAGCTTCAAAATTATATTCGTGAACATCATGGCCAGAAGATTATTATAAAAACTACTATAGTTCTATTCAAGAACCCATGCATAATTGACTTAGACCCTGTTATAACATGCTGATCTCTGGATTTAACTTTCCTGGTTATATGCCCAAGTAATATATTCATATTTGATACTAGTAGACAGTGGATTTTTCCACTGCAACACTGGTCATTATAAAACACTATTATGTAAAAGGTACTGTAGGAAAAAATCCATATGTATGGTACCAGTCAATAGGTACAGTACACGGCAGGGAACACATTTTCCCCCACTTTGAATGAAATGTTTTGAAGGATTGTGAAAATGTGCAAAAGAATGAACAATATATGGAGAAAAGGAGAAGGTAAGCGTGAACCCAGTTACATTTACTGGGTTCTATCCAGAAGGATCCCATAGCACTGTACTGACTTTACAGACTAAGGACCAGATTTGTAAAGGTATTTAAATATCTAAACACTAGCGAGGTTTTCAAAAGCACCTAATTCCCACTGATTTGAATATAATTTAGATATAGAGGCACTTCTGAAAATCCTACCAGGGGCCTATCTGAATTTGTATTTGCCTGAAAATCTGGCTTTGTTCCTGGTCCTGCAAGCATTTATTCTCATGAGTACTCCCTGGCACTACTCCCATGTACAAAGTTACTCATCTCATCTGCGTAAATGATTGCAGAGTCAGATGCTCCTACAGGCCTTGACCCTGCTCTAAGAAAGACAATGAATGATTTGCCATTAACATCAATGGACTCAGGATTGAGCCCATGGACCGTGGGCACTGGACACATTACTCTTTTAACTGCTGACCAGAAAGAGAACATGACGTGGGAATGCATTTTGTTAGCAAACACTATGTGAGTTGCAAGATTTAGCAAAAAGTAAGCTGAGACTTCAGAAGACTCTTACTTGGCCAAGGGAGGCTCCTTGAAATGAAGATGGTCCCTATCCCAACACCTTTGCCCAGGCTGCCCAGAGCTTACATGGCGCATTTTGCCTGATTTCCAGATATTGTGCCCCTTTGCAAGCATGTGGCTATGAAGGTGGTTGAGACGGCTAGGGAATGACTAGTCTTCGCTCTGTCAACCTTACTTGTAGGCCAGGCACAAGCAAGGAACTAACCTGCACAAAGAGCTATAGTGTCTCTTCTCCATAGCCACAAGGGAGATCAGAGAAGGAATTCTGAATGCCCTTTCAGTTCCTTTCCAATGCTCCTCACTCAGCACAGGAATGCTGGGAATCCACATTTCTGAGTTTTCTTTGTGACTCTAGAATGGAGTGTGGCCTAGTGGCTAACAATTTCATGTGGCCAAGTGTACAGAACTGGCTCATTGAGATGGAAGAGTCATGTGACTAGGTGGCTGAGAACTGGCTCTGTTATGCCAGAGACTGAGTTCTAATTCTAACTCTGCTAGAAGTGATGTGTGTAACTTCTCAACTGCCCTATATGTGACTAGAAGGGAATACTTGATATTTTTCTTATTCAGTAAACAGAACTATTAACATCAGTTACTAGAAGTACTCCTCTTGTTGTTTCTTCTTCACTCACTTTGGACAGTGACTCTAGTTTAATTTTCTGGAATTTACATACAATAGGGCAGGGGTGGGGAACTTTTGGCCTGGGGGCCAGATGCGGCCCTTGGCTTGCCTGAATCCGGCCCCCGAGGCTCAGGCCCCCTCGGCATTGGGGAGCCTGGGCTGATGCTTCAGCCCTCCTGTTGCCTCCCTCAGGGGTTGCAGCTCACAAAATCTTCTAGGATTGGCTCACCCTGGGCTCTGATGTAAAAGGGTAATGTGAGGAATGTCTTTCTCCTTCTCAGTCAGGGGCCACAATGAGGAGTTTTTTCTGCTTCTCACTTGTGTGCGTCCCTGACTGATTTTTTTGTGGGTCAGTTGCTTCTGACCCAAAAAAGGGCATGGTCTTTGTTTTTGGATTTCCAATACACCAGGAAAGAGCCAAGTGGGTTTTTTTTTAATGTAATATGACCATTTGCAAAAGAACATTTTTATTCATCTTAGATTTTGGAAAACTTTCTTCTTGTTTGAATGAAAGTTAAATTTTGAGTCTAAACTACTGGGTTTGACATTTTCTTTTTAACTTAAAAGGATATTTTCGTCAGGCCAAACAAATCACTCACATCTGTAGCCTAGTCAATTATTTCAGGAACTGTCAGACTGTTCCATTTTTGAAGAATTAACTTTTTGGCGACCACAGTTCTCAATAGTGACAAATTACCTAGAAAATAGTTTGAAAGATCACGTGGGAAAGTGACACTTAGCACTATTTATGATTTCCTACCTGCAAAGAATTGATTTTTTTTCATTCCTTCAGCATATGTAGTAGAAACTGAACTGAACACCATATGTTCCAGGTTCAGCATTCACCTACAGCTCTCGTTATTAGCTTTAATACTGCCAACAGCTGCTCTCACTAGAGTCTGACACCCCCTCGCCCCCGAAGATACATTTCTGATGGATTAGCTGTAATGCTAGATCAGCTGTAGATTTTTTTTAAAGTTGGCAACTTTATTCCACTGTGAGTTTTTGATGGGACTGTTAAAATCATTATAATCTCTTCAGGGATTCTTGTCTTCTTATGTTTCAACATTGCCTAGAACAATGCTGATGGAAATTCTGGACATTACCTCAACAGAAATAATAAAATTATAATGATTGTTCTAGATCAGGAGCAGGCAAAATATGGCCCGCAGCTCAGCAGGAGCCTTGGGCAGGCTCCCTGCATGCTCTGCTCTCTCACACTGTGCAAAGCAGCCGACGATGGGAGCCATGTTCTTCTCTGAGCACCGCGATCTAAGAGAGGGGAGTCTCTGTGTGCAATCCCCACCCACCGCACAATCTCACAGCTCCTATTGGCCAGAAACTGACCAATGAGAACTGCCTGGACTATGCTTGCGATGACCGAAGCATGCAACGTACCTCCTTGTGGGCTCACGGTGCTTAGAGAAGCACATGGCCCCTACAGCTGTCTACTTAGAGCAGCAGTGTTGGAGTGCAGCAGGCAGCGAGCCTGCCTGAGGGACCTGCTAGGCTGTTAGCTGGGAGGCATCTAGGTCAGTGCCTCCCAGCCACAGCCTGCACCTACCACCCAGCCCCTTGCTCTCCATCTCTCTTCCCCCCTTCCTGTACCTCCACTCCACATAATCCAAACCGTCTGCACCTCTGCTCCTGCTCCCATACTCCCCCCTGACCCAACATCCCCTTCTTCACACCAGTCCCTCATCCCGAGTTCCCTTATGCACCAAACCTCCATTCCAGACCCCGCACCTCTTCCATTAATATCATGGATAAATTTGATGCTCCCCCATTAAAAATTATTGCCTCCTCCTGGTCTAGTTTCTTGTTAGCTATTGATTATCCTGCTGTAAATGCTACATATAAAAAGCATGTAATTTAGGAAATGCATCACACAGGAACTCTGTGACAGAGACAGTGCATCTTCCAACTGGTTTTCGTTCCTGTGCTCAGTACCACAATGGCTCTTGGTGTTGTGAGGAAAATTGCAGGGAACTCAGACGCTAGACAGAATCTTTGGAAAATATAGGTTCTAAACTCTAACAAGTTTCCACATAGGATCTGAGATTCTCAGAGGCTCATAAGTTGATGAAAATGGGATAGATTTCATGGGCATGGTAAAAAGCACATACCTGAATGGTAAAAAGCACGTTACTGAATGACCCCAGGCTAAATTTCAAATCCCCAGTTAAAGCGTGGGGGTGGGTGTTAGTGATTGTTACTGAAAAGGCTGCATTTTTTTAACATGACCATAAGTATTTTTCATGAATTTCCTGAGAAATGATTGAATTATTTTAGATAGAACTTTCCAAACTTTAGTCTGACACACACAACATGAAAAGTTTTATCTCAAATGGTTAAAGTTTGGCAAAGCTATATATAAATGAAAAAAAGAATGTATAACTGTGGACATTGCTGCTTGTGTATAACAAATAATAATAATTCATATATAATAATTAGTAATAAATAATAATAATTAGTAATAAATTAATAAACCTCCAAATGTTAATGTCCCTGGACAATTCCTTACAGAATCCCAGAAGTATCCCAAAATAGAGATTTCATGTCTTTAAATGTGCCCATTATTTCTAAATGGATTTTGAAATAACAGGGAATACTATTCCAGTATCACTATGGGATATTTCGAAATAGTGTTTTATTTCAAAATTAGATCAAAATAAGTTATGCAATTTGCGTACCTCAAATTGCATATTTTATTTCGACCGATGGGTGCAGTGCAGATGCACCTATGGCTGCTGAGCTCTGACCAATTATCAATTGAAGCCCAAGTTCAAGAACAAGAAGCAATGGGCTTAAACTGCAGCAAGGGAGGTTTAGGTTGGACATGAGGAAAAACTTCCTAATTGTCAGAGTGGTTAAACACTGGAATAAGTTGCCTAGGGAGGTTGTGGAATCTCCATCTCTGAAGATATTTAAGAGTAGGTTAGATAGATATCTATCAGGGATGGTCTAGACAGTACTGGGTCCTGCTGTGAGGGCAGGGGACTGGACTTGACCTTCCAAGGTCTCTTCCAGTTCTATGATTCTATGATTCAGGAATGTATTTAAACCTTTACTAAATATAACATCAGTGAGACTTCAGTGTGTGCTTAATTGTTTTCCTCAATGCCTTTATTAATCAAAGCCAGAAAGATTTTATTGTTAGCTTTGTTTCTATCTCTTTCTGTCAATTGGAGCTATAAAGTGCACACATCTTCCTGAAATCATTCAAATGCTGTTCTATAAAAGCAAATGGTTGCACTGGCTGGCTAATTGATTTTCGGAGAAAACATGCGGCCACCACATTAGCAAGCAGATCTCACGATGCACTGATTCTGCAAGAGGCACAGAGAGAAAAAAAATAAAACACAAGCAAGCAAAAAATAATGCAGTCATGAACTCCCGTCATTCTCTAGGCTGCATTTTAAAGTGCTTTAAATATCACCCCTTTCTCTGTACTACTGCATTTTATAAATGTATAAAATCTGACATCAATTGGGCAGCAGTTTGTTATGTTTATTAAGTCAAAGCAAAATGTTGGCTTACACCAAGAACATAAAAAAAAAAGACATTATTATACTCTCAGTCTTGTTGCTCAGTTTCTAATAAGCTGCTACATGTAATGAGACTGGAGAATGTAGAGGCCTTTTTTCCTGACAATGCTGGCAGCAGGATGGCTTCTACATGCTATTGATTTTTCTTCATTGATTGTAATCTTCTTCTTCCTGAGCGTCTGTCTTTGCTTCTCTGACATATTGAACACTGAATAGTCCCTGAGTAATTCCTGAATGGTTTGGGATCATTTTTATTTTCACAGGACAGTTGAGACCAATGGAGTGATTTATGTGTACTTTGGAAAGGGAAACAAAACAGTATTGCTCTGGGAATAAGTACGGGCACAAAGATTTTTTTTTAAATAAAATAAAGCGGCATTCCCCCCCCCTTCTTCCTTCCCACCTTTCTATCCCTGTTAACGCCACACTCCAATAATTTCATAAGTATCTGCCAGATCATATAGAGGAGAACAGTAAAGCATAAACAGCTTTCACAGCTGTGATTTCAACCATGATTGATGATGAAATACCATTGGGGGGATAGCAGGAAAATGAATATTTATTAATGGCATAAAGTGCCTCTGGTTTAAAATCCAAGGAAATCCATCATTTTATATCCATGGAATGTATGCATTCAAAGCAGAATGTTCAATAATAATAATAATAAAAAAGCTAAATACCTAAGTCAAAACATAAGTAATTTGAGAGGGCTGCTGATTCAATTCCTTTCTTTAAATGGGCTAATCATGGTGGTTTTCCATAAAGATTTTATTCCCATTGTAGCTACCATTAACATACAGGAATGGCAGATCATAGAGACCTCGTCTAGAAAAATTGCAATGGCAATTGCTTTAACATATTATAAAAGCACATAGCTATGCATAACTATCATCCATATTGTACTAACATGTTATTTACAATGATTTTCTGCAGAGGTAAACACTCCACAATTGTCTGTGGTGTAGTAAAAGGCTTTTCTGCCATGACTTCATTAGCTGTTATGAATTTTATAAGACTAATATTTCAGCCAAGCTATACCAAACCATCACTGGCATTTTTGTTTATGTTAGACATCTGCAGGATCATTTTTCACTGAATGGTCCCTAGACTTTTGCGTGCTAAAGAAGACAATTTTAAGCTAACTTGATATCTAAAAGATTAAATATTTCATTTTGTAAATATTTACAAACAAAAAACTTATTTTATTTATACATATATTAAGCAAATATATATTTCAAAGGAGACTGTCATAATCATGCTATGTTGAACCATTTTTCTCTGATGTTTTTGCAGCCCAGTATATGGGATGGGTTTGTTCAGACAATAAAAAATGTAGTTGCTGTGTTGACAGCAAAGGAGAAATTGACGGATGGAATTCAGCCGCATAATTTAACATACAGCTTTCAAGATGGGATGGAAGTTCCAGAATGTTAAACTTTGCTTAATGGATAATGCTGAGTAAAGCAGGATTCAGAGAAAGTTTAAAAATGGATCAAAACTTACCCATGGCTACAAATGAAAGCATATACATTTGTGTAAAAATTTGCCTGATCAGCAGTAAGCTGTTGGGGTCAAAACCATACACATTATAGCAAGCAAAAATACAGTCATTAGACCACATGTCAGAATTCTACATGTGATAAGAAGTTCCCCTCCATTGCACTACTACATGCCATATTTCTACAAATGGACACACATGGCGTCAGAATGCCAGCGAGTCATGAGAACCATATTATTGTGAGAAAGCTGCCTGTATATCGTACACAGGCAAATATACTGTGCTCATCACTGTGATAACAGGTGGCAGTCTCTAAGCACTGAGGAGGCTGGAAGGCATAAGGAGGGAGATGTGGAGGAAAAAGGGAGTGGATTGGATCAGTGGAGGGATGCAAGTAGGAAACTTTGTGTCCTCTTGTGTCCCTCATTTCAGGGATTCATGTCTTCCATTTTCAATTATTTTCGGGGTCTCTATTCCACATTACGGATTTAAGGCAGTGGTTCTCAAAGTGTGGTCTGTGGCCCATGAGTAGTCCATGGCCACCTCCCAGGTGGTCCGCAGCTCAAGCTTAGCCCTCCCCTTCCTCTCCCATGAGGTGGGGAGGCTGCGCTGCCTCCCTGCTGCTTGGAGGATGAGGGAGCATCTGAGCTCCCTGCCCTCCACTGGGGAAATGGCAGTGAGACTTTCCTCACTGCTGCTATTGGCCAGTGCTACCTGGGCAGCAGTCTCAGTGGCACCCAGTGGGGAAGTAGCAGCCTGCACATTGCACCACTGCCAAGAGCCCTCTAGTGCTGCTGCAGCCCGGCATCCTCCTCCCCGTGCTGCACCGTGACATCTGCCCATGGACCCATCACTTCCAGGAACGGACTGGGGGGAGGAGCTGCACTGGCAGCTGGAGAAGCCCTGGAAGTGGCAGTGCTGATGTCATCATGCTGTGGGGCTCGGGAAGCATGCACAGGAGTCTGGAAGCCTTTCCCCCGTGGGACCTGCCCATCCTGCCTTCTACTCAGTGGTGCAAGCAGCTGCATTTCCAAGGCAGTGTGGGGGGCTGCTCCAATAGCCAGGGGAAAGGGCTCCCTGTTTCCCCAGGAGGTTGGGTGGGTGCAGCCAAAAGGAGTGGGGTCACTAGGAGACTCTGTCCCCTACCTTCACCCCTTACCGAAGAGCTGGTATAACCCAAGAAACCAACAATCTGCTTTTTCCCCTACCTCCCACCCAGACCTTGCACCCTCACCTCTTCCTCCATCCCACCTTTTGCCCAGATCCTGTATTGCATTGTGCCCAGTGCGCCCTACCCGCTGGCTTGCTCTATACCGCCATGAAAAACTATCTGGAATCTCAGGATTTCCTGTACTGACAGGGTACCATTTGGATTGCCATAAACACAAAGCCAGTGCAGAGGACAACAGAGGAGCCTGCCAAAGCTGAAATGGGTAGCAATTCTAAAACTTTGCTTTTCTGTTTAGAAACAATAGGCTGCAGGATTGTGCTACTTCTGGTAGCAATATATTATATAAGCCTAGGAAGGTTGTAGAATCTCCATCTCTGGAGATATTTAATAGCCTGTTAGACAGACTCTTGTCTGCGATGATCTAGACCATTCTTGGTCCTGCCATGAGGGCAGGGGACTGGACTGGACTCGATGTCCTCTCAAGGTTCCTTCCAGTTCTAGTGTTCTATGATTCTCTAGGAACAGTTCCTGCTACCAGTAGCACAGTCTTAGAAGGCAGCAGCTCTCTACAAATCACCGGCAAACGGAAGCAACATGGGTGTGAAGATAAACATCCCCCCTCGTGTCCAGACCCCAATCCCTCTCACCCCGCCGAGACCCCACACTCCAGTTAGCTCCTGCACCCTCCTTTGCTCCTGCATACTCCCTTCTGGCCAGACACGCTGGCTGTGTCTACACTGCATCCCTTTTCTGTAAAAGGGATGCAAATTAGACACATCGCAATTGCAAATAAAATGGGGATTTAAATCCCCCCCGCTTCATTTGCATAAACATGGCTGCCGCTTTTTTCCGGCTCGGAGCTTTGCCAGAAAAAAGTGCCAGTCTCGACAGGGATCTTTTGGAAAATAAAGCCTTTTCCAAAAGATCCCTTATTCCTCTTAAAAGGCTTTATTTTCTGAAAGATCCCTGTCTAGACTGGCGCTTTTTTCCGGCAAAGCTCCGAGCCGGAAAAAAGCGGCAGCCATGTTTATGCAAATGAAGTGGGGGGATTTAAATCCATGGTTCATTTGCAATTGTGATGTGTCTAATTTGCATCCCTTTTATGGAAAAGGGATGCAGTCTAGACTCAACCCCTCCCTCCTGGCCAGACACACTCCCCCCAGCCTGCTCGTGCACCCTCCCTCCTAGCCAGACACCCTATCCCAAACTCCCTTCTGCACCCTCCTTAGCCTGCACCTCCCCCTTGGCCTGATACCTACCGCTACTCCTGAACCCTTCCTCCTGGCCACACACTGCACCCTCCCTTGCTCTTGCTCCCTCCCCCTTGGCCAGAAACCTTACTTCCAACCTGCTTTTGCACCCTACCTCCCAAACCTTGCACCCTCACCTCTTCCTGCATCCCACCTTTTGCCCAGATCCTGTAATCCATCCCTATCCCACTCACTGGCAGCCCTGTCCCACATATTGAACTCCTCACATTTGTCCCCAACCCAGAGCCTAAGGGGGTCCACAAAATCCACTAACTCCAGAATCCCAGAAAAGTAAATCTGGCCTATGGGAAGCCCTGAACCTCCGTCCTCCCTGTCCTTTTCCAGCACCCTGTGGGGCTGGAGTGCCAGAGGAGTGAGGTGTCTCAGTTGGGGGCCACATCAGTGAGCGTTAAGGGGTTTTAGAGGATTTTTTTGCATCTTGCTTTTGTGCTCCCTGACTGATTTTTCTGGTGGTCAGTGGCCCCCGTCCCCAAAAAGATTCTCCACCCCAGCCATAAATAAAGGAAACATAGAAGCCTTTTGTGTTAAACATAAATTAATATTTTACTTTTTTTTAAAATGAAGTTTGATAAATTAACATGAGAAAGTTAAAATGCTTAATCTGTTTAATAATTTAAAATAAATTATTCTCCCTAGCTGCAGCACTAGTAAATTGGCTCAGGTGTAATTATGTAATTAACAGTGAGTTTCAATTAGCAACTGGTGGTCCATGGAAAGTTTTGCATTGAGCCAGGTAGTCTGTGGGCCAAAAAGTTTGAGAACCACTGATTTAGGGAGACAGTGAGGCAGACACTTTTGTCCCATCTAATTAAAAAGCTCTTTGTCACATAGTCTAATTTTTAAAAGAAAATTGAAACTAACTGATAAAGAAAGAACAAACTGATACGGAACAGCCAATTGCAAAAGTAAACAAGGCGGCTACGTCTACACTGGCCCCTTTTCCGGAAGGGGCATGTAAATTTCACGAGTCGTCGTAGGGAAATCCGCGGGGGATTTAAATATCCCCCGCGGCATTTAAATAAAAATGTCCGCCGCTTTTTTCCGGCTTTTAAAAAAGCCGGAAAAGAGCGTCTACACTGGCCCCGATCCTCCGGAAAAAGTGCCCTTTTCCGGAGGCTCTTATTCTTACTTCAAAGTAAGACCCTCCGGAAAAGGGCACTTTTTCCGGAGGATCGGGGCCAGTGTAGACGCTCTTTTCCGGCTTTTTAAAAGCCGGAAAAAAGCGGCGGACATTTTTATTTAAATGCCGCGGGGGATATTTAAATCCCCCGCGGATTTCCCTACGACGACTCGTGAAATTTACATGCCCCTTCCGGAAAAGGGGCCAGTGTAGACGTAGCCGGCCTGTATGCCTTCACTGATACAGAGTGCTAGTCAGTATTTTGGCACCATGGTGCTTGTTTACTAAGTGGTAAGAAATGTTACCCTCTCCCAAGTGCTCCTTAGCTAGATACAGACTTCAGGAAAGGATGACAGTACTGTGAGCACAGTCCTCCCTGCCTTAGCTACAGTATGAGGTTAAAGCTCACATTGGGGAGAGTAGTGATAATCCAAGAAAATCCATCATTTTAGAATGTTCTTCAGATAGTCACTAGGTACAGGTCTCTATCTCACTTCTTGCACAGAGGGTAGGTAGGTTACAGACACCTCTATGTCCTAATGCAGTAGGAACAACAGAAACTACAGTCTTTATATACCATCACTTGCCAGTACTGAGAGATCAGAGGGTATGTCTACACTACAAAGTTAATTCGAACTAACGGACGTTAATTCGAACTAATGGACTTTTTTTAAAAATGAAATTTGATAAATTAACATGAGAAAGTTAAAACGCTTAATCTGTTTAATAATTTAAAATAAAGTATTCTCCCTAGCTGCAGCACTAGTAAATTGGCTAGTTAGTTCGAATTAACTTTGATAGGCGCTACACTACCGCTCAGCTAGTTCGAACTTAATTCAAACTAGCGGAGTGCTAAGTTCGAACTAGGTAAACCTCATTGTATGAGGACTAAGCCTAGTTCGAACTTACTAGTTCGAATTAAGGGGCGTGTAGCCCCTTAATTTGAACTAGTGGGAGGCTAGCCCTCCCCCAGTGCCTGTGCCAGGTGCAAGCCTGCCAGCACCCAGCTAGCAGACCCTGCACCTGGCATGGCTCGAGCCAGCCACCTGATGCCCCCCAGCCATACCCCTCTTCCCGGGACCAGGCTGGCGGCTCCCAGGAGTTTGCCAGGGACCGCAAGAGGCGGGCACCCGCCTGGTTTACTGCGGACATCGTGGACCTCGTCCACAACCTCTGCACTAGGCACAGGAAAGTGGCTGTCTAGGGCAGGAGAGCTGCCAGCCTGGCCACCCAGGAGCTGGTGTGCATGAAAATCAAGGGGGTCCACTGAGACCCCCGACCCTGAGCCCTGAGCTTACAATGGCCATATTGGGTAAGACCAAAGGTCCATCTAGCCCAGTAGCCTGTCTGCCAACAGTGACCAACCCTAGGTACACTGGAGGGGATGGACCGAAGACAGTGACCAAGCCATTTGTCTCCTGCCATCCCTCTCCAGCCTTCCACAAACTTTGGGCAGGACACCACTCCTACCCCCTGGCTAATACCTCTCCATGGACCCAACCTCCATCACTTTATCTCACTTCTCTTTAAACTCTGTTCTAGTTCTAGCCTTCACAGCCTCCTGCAGCAAGGAGTTCCACAGGTTGACTCTTTGCTTTGTGAAGAAAAACTTTCTGTTACTAGTTTGAAGCCTGCTACCCATTCCTTTCCTTTGGTGTCCTCTAGTTCTTCTATTATGGGAGCTAATGAAGAACTTTTCTTGATGCACCCTCTCCACCACACTCATGCTTTTATAGACCTCTATCCTATCCTCCCTCAGTCTCCTCTTTTCTAAACTGAAAAGTCCCAGTCTCTTTAGCCTCTCTTTATATGGGACCTGTTCCAAACCTCTAATCATTTTAGTTGCCCTCCCCTCTCACACCCTCTCTCTTCCCCTCTCCCACCTCTTTTTCCCAGTCTCCCCGAGTTTTGTTCAATAAAGAGAGATCCTATTTTTGACCACACGTTTTCTTTATTTTGTACATCAGGAAGGGGGGCTAGGGAAGGGTAAGTGGAAGGAGGTGAGGGAGGAATGGGGTACGTGCCCCCGATGGGGAAGACTGGGCTGGCTCTGCGGGCTTCTGGGGATGGAAGCTCTCCTGCAGCCCCTCAATTGACCTCTCTCCCCAGATGGCAGCCTGAGGCAAGTGCAGCAGGTCTGATGACTGAGTGCTGTGATGTGCCCAGTGTGGGCACTCAGGGCACTCCAAGCCAGGACTGCTTTGCAAGCGGGGCACCCCTGAGAACTTTCTGTCCGGGGTGGGGGTCAGATCCCTTTAAGCACAGCCCTCGGCTAGCCTGAGGCAGCAGCTCCACGCTCTAAATCCTCATCTGATGCCCTGCCGGCACTGCTTCCGGCCAACCTTAACTCCGGTTCAGGGTCCACTTAATGTGGACATGCTAGTTCGAATTAGCAAAACGCTAATGCGAAGTAGTTTTTTAGTCTGGATCCGTTAGTTCGAATTAGCTTAGTTCGAATTTACTAATTTGAACTAAGTTAGTTTGAATTAGCGCTGTAGTGTAGACATACCCAGAGAGATTACCTATGGCCATTTGTTCCTCCCTTTAAAAAAGGTGGAGAAGGATCTGTCAGGCTCCAGAACTGAATCAAGAACAGGAAAGACCATCTGCTCTGCAAAAGAACTGGGCTGGGAATAAGGAGATGCACATTTTGCTTCTGGCTCGGTTCCACACTTGTGTGACTTGTAGGCAAGTCACTTTGCTGTGCCTACTATAAAATGGGGATGAGAACATTCCTTGGCCTCAAAAGGATGTTGGAAGGCTAAAACCAGAAAATATGTGCAAGGGGTTCTTACTGGGCTAAAACAGCAGCAAGGGAGGTTTAGGTTGGACATTAGGAAAAACTTCCTATCTGTCAGGGTGCTTAAACACTGGCATATATTGCCTAGGGAGGTTGTGGAATCTCCATCCAAGGAAATATTTAAAAGCAGGTAAGACAGACACTTGTAAAAGTTGTCCAAGGTAAAGAAATAATATGGGAAGAGTAGCCAGTAGAAAGAAGGCAAGTTTTCTCTAGCTTTCTTTGTTTCTGTTGCTTGTATTTTATGAGGGAGTTGCAGGCTCTGTTAATGTACTGTTTAATAATATTCAAAATAAAGCAACAGAGAAATGGAAATAATGAAGCTGGTTAAGATTCTGCTGCTTCTCACAAGGAAAAAAAAGTGGCTTTATTGTGATGCAGGCAGTGAAGCCAGACTTCAAGTCTCTGATACCAGCAAGTAATGGGAAATTACCCAGGTTTTTCTTATATGCCTGGTCTAGCATCTTAACTTGTGCACCCTGCATCATTCTATTTCATGGGCATTGACACTTGGTAAATGGGCTTAAAAACTTTTAAAAAGAAATAAAATATATAAAGACCCTTTGTTTTTAACTGTTATAATCACAATTTTCAGAAAACCACCTCCATATCCTGAGCTGAAGGCATGTTCTATTGGCATGTCACATCTGGAGACATCAACCATATAATGTGATGTGATTGGCAACAGCTTTGGAAATTCAAGAAAACACACTCTTCACTGAGACTGAAGTTCCAAAGGCACTTCTGTGCAAATTCTATAGTATTCAAAATTCTTACCCTTAGAGCGCAATCCTGCTCTATTTAAGATTATTGAGAAAAAGAGTGTATCTCCCTTTTTAAAAAATGGATGCTAAAAATAGATATCTGTGAAAATATTTGAGAAAATGGTCATGAGTCCTGCAAGTTTGCTGACTTGTAGCAGAAATTATTAAAATCCAAAAACTAGTACAGGTTGAAACTTCCTGGTCCAACACCCTCGGGACCTTGAGTGGTCCTGCATAAAGGAATTTGCTGGACTGGGAAGGTCAGGCATCCAGGCTCCCTGTGGCTCCTGCCCCAGGAGAACCTAGAGGTCTGACCGCCTCCAACTCACCTCCGCTCCCAACCTGCTCACAGGGCTCTGCTCCCTGTCCCCGACCCTGTGCAGGGTGGCAGCTGCTCCTGGGGTTTCCTGCCCTCTGCCCTGTGCGGAGTAGCAACTGCTCCTGGGGATCCCTCACCCCAGCCACTGCTGGGGCTCCGTGCCCCTGCTGTCCAGTCCTGCACTGGGCTGCAGCTGCTCCTGGGGCTCTCAGCTCCAGATCACTGGCCCTACGGGCTGCTGCCAACCCTACTGGCTCCACTCTCAACCTCTGCAACTAGAGCTCTGTGGTCTAGCAACATCTGTGGTCCTGTCAGACTCCGGGTGTTGCTGGATCAGAAAGTCCGGTGTGATGGACCCCCCATGCTTTATGAAATAGACTTATGGATACCAATAAGCATAACTCAGACGCTTTGGACAAAATACGTCATGTAACCTATCAATTTTAATGTCTCAGTCTGCTGGATCTGTGGGTGGGTCTAGACTACACCTCTCTGTCAACAGAGAGATGTAGATTAGGCATGCTGAAATTGCTAATGAAGCCGGGATTTAAATATCCCGCGTGTCATTAGCATAAACATGGCCACCACTTTTTTTTTTGAAACGGAGCTTTTTCGAAAAAAAAAAGGCAGTCTAGACGCAGATCTTTCAAGAAATAAAGCCTTTCTCGAAAGATCCTGTAAACTAATTTTATGAGGGATAAGGGATCTTTTGAAAAAGGTTTTATTTCTCTAAAGATCTTTGTCTAAACTGCTGGGTTTTTTTTCCAAAAAGCTCTGTTTTGAAAAAAGCGGCAGCCATGTTTATGCTAATGAAGTGCGGGATATTTAAATCCCAGCTTCATTAGCAATTTCAACATGCCTAATCTACATCTCTTTGTCAACAGAGTGGTGTAGTCCAGACACACCCTATATGTCTTATTTCTTGTATGTATCAGTCCTGTGTAAAGTTAGATATATGGAAGATGGAATGGTTCATGGTTTTACATGTGGAAATGAAAGTCATCACGGGTGTTTCCCCCAACGTCTGGGTGATCACCTGTAAACAGCCTCTTTTGTCCTTTGAGTCTAAGCAGTGGTTGGTCTTAGGAAGTCACATGACTACTCTAGTTGGTAGGATCTGTCTAGGTAATTTTCCATAGAAGGGGAGAATGTAAATGAGATTTCCTGCCTGAAAGGGAGGCTATTTAAGATGCAATTTTTTTTCAGTTCTTTGTCTAAGCTGGCATAACACACCCAAGAGAATGAATGAGGGACCCCAGGAAGAAAGATTTTCCATGGTTTGGAGGCGTATCTGCAATACGAATAGTTTTACGGTAAGTTTGTAATAAGTGTTAGAATTAACTATGCATTTTTTGTTATAGTAAATGTGTAATTCACTATACCTGTTTTCACTTGCAACCACTTAAAACCCACTGTTTGTAGTTGATAAAATTATTTTTATTTAATATCAAGCCCAATGTAAATAATTATTACCTGGAGGAGAAATCAGTATGCATATCCTCCATTCATGGTTGAAGGGGGCTTACCTAAATAATTTATTTGGGGTCTGATCCCATTTGGGGAGCTTCCTGTCATTGTTTCTCCCTCTTCACTGAGCAATGGGTCTACCCTTTCCTTGGTCTTTCTCCTGCTACTAATATATATGCAGAATGTCTTCTTGTTACTGTTTATGTCTATAGCAAGATTGAGTTTGTTTTGTGCCTTTGCCTTTCCAATCTTGCCCCTTCATACTTGCATTGTTTGCTTTGTAATTTGACATAGTTTCCACTTTTTATATGAGTTTTGGTATGATAAGGTCTCTCACCAAAGGCTCTTAAGTAAAGTAGGTTGTTATAGGATAAGAGGGAAGGTCCTTTCATGGAGTGATAACTGGTTAAAAACGGGAAACAAAGGGTAGGAATAAATGGTAAGTTTCCAGAGTGGAGAGAGGTACCTAGTAGGGTCGCCCAAGGGTCTGTCCTGGGACCAAGCCTCATCCCAAAAAAGATATACTGGCATTGGAAAAGGTTCAGAAAAGGGCAACAAAGATGATTAGGGGTTTGGAACGGTGCCATATGAAGAGAGATTAAAAAGACTTGGACTTTTCAGTTTAGAAAAGAGGAGACTAAGGGGGGATATAATAGAGGTATATAAAAACATGACTGGTGTGGAAAAAGTGAATAAGAAAATTATTTACTTATTCCCACAATATAAGAACGAGGGTGTCACCAAATGAAATTAATAGGGTAGCAGGTTTAAAACAAACAAAAGGAAGTTTTTCTTCACTCAGAGCACAGTCAACCTGTGAAACTCCTTGCCAGAGGATGTGGTGACAATTTGTTGAATCATTCTAAATTTCATCTCAAGTAAAAACTACTTGCTTACAAAGTCAGACATAGTACAACAAAAATGTCACAGCACACTATTGCTGAAAACTTCCTTTCTTTCTTAATTTTACCATATTACTATAAAATAAATCAATTGGAAAATAAAGATCATACTTTCATTTCATGCTATAGCATGTGGAACAGTATAAATATGTCATTGTATGAAATTTTCGTTTGTATTGACTTAACTGTAGCTTTTTATGTAGCTTCTTGTAAAAAGATGCAGACCTCTGCATGTCCATAGCTGAAAAGGACTGTCTTAAATTACCAATCACACAAGACAAATATCAAAGAGTGAATAGTCAAATTGATCAGTTTCCCAATAGACCATATGATGAGAGTTGTCCATTCAGGCCCTTTGGCGAGTAACACATAAACGATACATGGACAAAATCATAGTCTTGAATAACTCAAAAACAGCAAAACAAGCTATAGTCCAATAATAAACACTGACAGTAAATACCTGCCCTGGTCACAGGTGTGATCCTTATATAGAAAATTGCATTGAATTCATTGGAACTACTCGCAAAATGAAGGGCTTTCATGATTAGGCACTAATTCATGTTTAATTAAAAATGGTTCCAGGTCTATTTACGTCCTCTCCTTGTGCGGATGAAATCCTGGTTCCATTGAAGTCAATGGGAGTTTTGCCATTGACTTCAATGGAGATAAGATTTTATCCAAAGTGTTCATATCGTATCTTTCTCATGGGTAACAAGCCTTACAGAAGGGAAATGTGCAAAAGCAGACTTTCTCAAGTGACACATTATTTTGGTCTGTGTGAATTTACTCACCAGCCCACCACGTTTCATGTCTTTATGCCTCTCCAACCACAGTTAAAGGAAAATTCAGGCCATTAGTTTCTGCATGGTTTGTGCCTTAGAGCATAAATCAGCTGCAATCACTTGACATTCAGTTCAAGCTCACTTGAAACGGGGCCCAGCTTGTCTTGAAAGCAATCCCAGATTCACAGAAAAGTTTGTGAATTCGGCTGAATTCCTGCTGAATGTGGCCAGATGCTCAAGAAGCTTTCTACAGCCTTTCACCTTGTAAGGAGAAGCAAGGTGAGCTTGGACCAAGTTGTAGGCTGCAGGATAATTTTGTTGGCCTTTTTTTTTTTTATTTTGGACTGCTGCTCTGTCCAGACTCTATAAGATCTAAAGCTAAATTATGTTGTCCATACTCCAAATCATTAGAGCTATGCCAATAGCCAGAGAAGGTCATCTGGGACAAGAGAGATGCCCACCCACACCCCAAAGTGAAGCTCTAGAGGTACACAGGCCTGACACAAAGTAGGCAACTTTTCAGCCCAAGGGGAGACATTAAAATGAGTATGTTAGAATGAGGGTCATAAAACACTTAGATTGGAAAGATCCTGCCATCTTAACTATGGATTCATGACCATAACACTTTAATTCAGAGATACCAACATAAGCGTGACTCTTTGGATTTGTCTTTAGCCTTCAACTCTCCTAATCTTCAAGAGTAACCAATCATAAAGTAGTGATAGGATGTAAATAACAAGTACCTGTATAATTACTTGTTATTAACGCTATGTGAAATAGTCACAATCAAGTTTGAAACTCTTGACATTTAAGGAAATTGCATTTCCTTTCCATTTCAGTGTTGTAAAAAAGTGTGAAATGCTTGCAGTTTTGATTAGTGAAATGGGACCTCCAGATTGGTTTCAGTGGAGGTCAGTTTTGCATATCAATATGCAAATAGCTAAAATACATGTTTTATTAAAAAAACACACTTTATTTAGCTGATGTCACAAAACAGCAAAATTTGGGGTTGCAGAGACAAGCACTCAAAGTCCAGAAAATTCCAGATCTATGTTTGCCTGTGTAGCCTTAATTTGTCCCTTTTGTGTATGTAATCCTTCTGCCAGGTGAAGCCAGCAACAACCATGGCCAGGTTCAATGTCTAGGGGTTCCTCTCCATCCATCCAACACAGAACTGGCTCAAGTACCAATCTAGTAACCTGGGAAATTCATATGCCATTCCTGAGTGCCTTTGAGAGGTAATGCTTCTCCACTTGTAAGCATAGAGTCTGAGCAGAGAAAGTAAACTTTTATTGGGGAGGAAAATAAAATTTGCATTAATTTGGAAAAACCCACCACAAACAAAGTTCATAAACAAAACCATGAATAAAAGTCCCACCCCAAGTAGGTTGGGCAATGTCTTTTTCTTGTCAGATTCTTAAGATCAGCAATCAGGGGGTCTGTCTACAATGCAGAGTTTTTCTGAAAAAACTTCACCTACATCCACACTGCAATCACATTCTTTTGAAAAAAAAATGGAAAGAACAGAGGGGGTTTCCCACATTGGTACACCTCTTTCTACAAGTAAGAAGTCTTTTTCTGAAATAACTCTTTTGGAAAAAGGCGTGTGTGGATGGGGAAGAGGGAGTTCTTTTGAAAGAAGAGGAAAGAGGAAAAAGCACAGGTACCCTGGGGGGCACTCCGTCCATAGTAATTACAGCTGAAATGCAAGATAGCGTCCATTCAAAATAGCAGATTGCTTTTTCGGTGTGCTTTTGCTGCGGATGCTCTCTTTCGGAAAATGTTTTTTCAGAAAATCTCTTTCCGAAAAGCTTCTGTTGAATGAAGCCTGCAGTCTAGACATAGACTAAAGGTGTGGGAGGATGTCCTGGGCGGGGTGGTGCACCCTGCATTCACAGCTGCTGCAGCTGTGGAGAAACAAGAGAAGTGGTCAATTATTCCTGGGGACTCAGTGGGTGAAGCCTAGCCCTCCTCTGCAAGCCGAGGACAGCAGGTCTTTGAACCATCGGAGCCAATGTGCTTGCACACAGGCCATGTTAAGGATGTCCTACTATCCCCAGGAGTGGGAGCTGGCCCGGGACTGCATCCATGCCCCTGTGCTGTGTATAGTGCGTGTGTGTGTGGGCGGAGGGGAGATGTCCCCTGCCTCTTCGTAGAGGGGACTTGTGGAGAGAGGCCATTGTGCAGTGTCCCACCCCGGGGTCAGGAGCATGTCATGTGCCTTCATACATACATGTGTGTGGGTAACAGGCCAAGGCCCCTGTGTGGCAGCCAGCTGGGACCATGTGCCCAGGGATGGCACGACACATGTACAGGTTGCTGCGTGAGCCATGGCCAGCAAGACCCACACGAGCGGTTCCTGGTCTCCCTCCCCTCCCGCCCCCGCATAAGGGGACAGTGATGGCACTCACATGTTGTTGCCTCCCTGGCCTTGGACGACACCAGCAACAGGTCTGCTGGGATGGCTTGGGGGCCCTGGCTGTGTGGCATGCTCCCTCTGGGCTCCTGCAGCTCCTGGACCTCCTTCTCCACCTCCTCCTCTGTGCCCTGGTCAGGGCCCTCTGCCCCAGGGTCAATGACCACTTGGGGGGCACGGACTGTCCCACCCCCCAGGATGCGGTCCAGGGTGTCATAATAGGGCAGCATCATTGCTTTCCTGTAAACCTCACAAGATATTTCGAAAAAGGCTTTTCTTTTCGAAAAAAACACGTCTAGACCACAGTTTCACTTTTGAAATAGTGTTTTTCGAAAAAATGCCGTGATATAGTTATGGAAATGAAGCGCAGGAAATTCAAATCCTGGCTTAATTTGCAATTTCAATATGCCTAATTTACATCCCTCTTTCGAAGGAGGGATGTAGTTTAGACTTGCCTCAAGTATAGGAAAGGGCACAGGTTTATGGATGTTCACTACATGATGCAAGTCTTGTCATTCTGGCCCCAAATCTGGATGGACCATGCTAGAAAACTAAAGCATTTTTCTACTCTTATGATGAATAGGGATGGTTAAGATGGGGACAACAATTCTTTAGGGACTGGTGTTTTATGTTAATGATTGTCATGTAGCCAGATGCCAAAGCGTAAATAGACAATAAAGAAGTTCCACCAGCACTCTTGAACTTGTGAAGCAAATTTGCAACATGAAAGAATTTTAAGCAAGATGGGTCTGATATTGTCTTTTTAGGAATCTACATATCCTATGTGGGAAGGGAGTTCTCTTTTGCCAATTCTGAAGTATCTTGTCATTTAGTAAATGAGAGGTTTTTCTTTTCTTAATCCAAATATTTTCTCCCTCTGGATCACATCAGTCCTTTATGTTTCTATTCAGGGAGAGGGAGGTAGAACAGGAAAGCTCTTAGAGTACCAACATTTCCATTAGTTTTCATAAAATTTCAATAACTCTTGTTATTTGTTGGTCTCTATGTCTGTGAGATGATCATCAGAAAGACTCCTGTTGTGTACTTTTCATTATAAGGATGCTGCAGAAATAATCAAGATTTTCATACTTTTTAGCACTGTCCTATCTACCACAACCTTAAAAGCAAAAGTCATATTGCCACCACTTTGCATATTCAGAAGCCGCAGCACTGTGCTAGGCCTCCTACTACCCATATTGCTGACAGCTACTGTTAATTGCCAATCTGTTAACTTGCTTGCAGTGCTTAGAGAGGTGTGATGGCTGGAAATATGACATGAGTATGAACAGCAAAGGACTACGCTGGCTTAATAACTTAGAACGGAGCTACATCCCTTTGAAATTTGAGAAGCCCATGTGTTTTCACCAGGAGTGCAGTTATGATTGATTGTATTCACTGAGCATTTCTGACCTTGTCTTGTTACTACAGAACCCATCCTTCCTGCCATGCTGCTTGCTTCTGCTAGTCATCTCCTTCCTTCTTTATTAAGATTCAGATATTCTGCCTCTACTTCTTCAGTTTCCCACCTTCCTTTCTGCTTAGGCCTAGTTTGTGTCTAGGCACAGCAGTGATTATGGTGGCACTGTGGGATTGCTATACCTCATGGAGAGTTTCAGGTGGAGGACTGTGCCTTAAAAAGTCACTTGGTGAGATCCTGTTGTGTGCTGGAAGTCAAGACTGAAATGGTGAAGTCTAACCAAGCTTTGTTTAGTCAACAATCAGACAAATCCACAAGCAGTTGCTGGTGCAGCTCCTGACTCCATCTCTCTCTTTCTCTTTCTCATTCTCTCTCACTTTCCCCTGTCAGTTCTTCTAAAGTCAGAGATGATAGTGGGATCTAGCAACACACATTTTCCCCATCTTACGAAGACACTCACTCTTACAGTAATAATACTACAATAAATAACATTAATAAAAACACCCACAGATTTTGTCAGTAAACAATCAATAACTAAGAAGAAATGGCTATGTAATTATAATTTGGGTGCCACCAAATTATGGTCCCTTTTGGTCAATTTCACAGTCATAGATTTTAAAAACCATAAATGTCATTATTTCAGTTATTTAAATCTGAAATTTCATGAGGTTTTAATTTTAGGGGTCCTGACCCAAAAATAAGTTGTGGAGGGGTCACAAGATTATTGGGGTGTGGCAGTACTGCTACCCTTACTTCTGCGCTGCTTCAGGCATCAGCACTGTCTCCAGAAAAGTTAGAGAGTGGCAGTTCCTGACTGGAATCCCAGCTCTGAAAAGCAGAGTCCCCACCAGTAGCAGCACAGAAGTAAGGATGGCATGTTAAGATATGGACACTCTTACTCCTGTGAAGCTACTTGCAGAGCTGGGCCCTCAGTCAGCAGCCCCTACAACTCCTTCGGTTCCTTGTACCCACAGGCTATGTCTAGACTACATCCCTTTTTCGTAAAAAGGATGTAAATTAGACATATTGCAATTGCTAATGAAGCGGGGATTTAAATCTCTCCCGCATCATTAGCATAAAAATGGCTGCCTCTTTTTTTCGCCACGGAGCTTTGTCGGAAAAAAGCGCCAGTCTAGACCCTTATATGAAATAAGGGATAAGGGATCTTTCGGAAAAGGCTTTATTTTCCTCAAGATAAGCGTCTAGACTGGCACTTTTTTCCGGCAAAGCTCCGTGCCGAAAAAAAGCCGCAGACATTTTTATGCTAATGAAGCGGGGGAGATTTAAATCCCTGCTTCATTAGCAATTGCGATACATCTACTTTACATCCCTTTTACAAAAAAGGGATGTAGTCTAGACGTAGCCACAATGTTTATCAATATTGGTCTTATATTTTTGCTGTTTTGTGGAACAGTTTGTCCCATATCTGGCTGCAATGTTTGGTTAGTATGCAGGTAACTTTTACATTGTGTCATGGTGTATGCCTGCAGATTTATAAAAAATCTGTTAGGAAGAAAGTTGTCCATAACTTTTCTTGACAGTGCACCTATCATTCATTTTCTCTTTAGCTTAAGGGTAATACATGGCTGATCTCCTATGTCTAACATTCTTTTCTGTAAGGCTACATCTACACAGCAACATTATTTCAAAATAACAAGCGTTATTTTGAAATAACTTAGTCTGCATCTACACTGCAGGCAGTCATTTCAAAATAATGTCAAAATACTGTCAAGCTGGAGGACTACTTACTCCTACTCCTGTAAATCCTCATTGTATGAGGAGTAAAGGAAGTTGGAGAAAGAGTGCTCTATTTCGAAATAAGTGCTGTGTAGACACTCCCAATTTTGAAATAAGCTATTTTGAAATAAGCTACGCAGTTGACATAGCTCAATTAGCGTTGCTTATTTCGAGTTAAGCCCTGCTGTGTAGATGTGCCCTTAGAGAAGTTTCAAATGTCAGTGAGGTAGACAGCATTACCTTGGTCTGATACTAGTTCTTCTGAGTTTTTTGGTAAACGCTTTCATCAAGAACTTGATCACTGTAGCAGAGGTGACCTGTAATGTAAGCACCATCTTCCACCATTCACTAAAGTAGTTAGTCAGGTTCCTAACACAGCAACCATCACTTTGCACATTGTCAAATAGAGTAACACTATCATGCTGCATCTGGAAGAAGAATGATGGCACATATACCACTACATTTTTCTTGTGTAAGTGGCAAGTAGTGCATGTTTTTAACAGCTGTGTCAACTTCAGCACCCATTCTCGGCCATCAACACAGATACAGTAGATACAGTTCCATTCTGACAATCCCTTGATGTGTGTCATGTGTGCATGAATTCTGGATGCAATTCATCTGGCATAGTCAGTCGGAAAGTCCCTCAGATGACACATTTGTCTTGTAGAGAATGTTTGTTGTATTCTCTAAAGCAGAGTAGCAAAGCTGGATTAAGGCATTTTGGGTTGTGTGGACATTTTGTCGCCAGCAGTTCTGGAAATCTTTGTTGAATCTGGCATGCTAAGCAAACAGCTTTGACTTGGCCTTGTAATGTGAGATTTTTAGTTATAAGTGCAACTACTTCTCTGTCATCATCCATCTGTACCTTGGGCAAAGGAAGAGCATGTATGACAAGCAATCAGCTGTCATATTTTTAATTCCCATATGTGAAAACTCTTTTGCTAGCCATCTAGAAATTCTTCTTCCTAGTTGTCTAAATCCTTAAGACATTGATAGAGTTGTCAAAGAACAGTGGTGTGTACACAGTTTGAAAATAAAACCCATAAAGTAAGCTCTGTATTTTGCCGTAGTCCATACATAAGTGACTCCTTTTCAACAGCTGAATACTTCCTCTAAGCTTCTGTAAGTGTTCTTGAAGAAATACAGCAATCACCTCCATATTATTACCATGGATTAGAGTAAGTATTGCTCCCAGCCCATAGTCTGAGGCATTTATAGCTACAATTATGGGTAATGCAGGGTCAACAAAGGTAAGTGCTGCGCTATTTGCAAGCATGTCTCTCTCTATTTTGAAACTGTTCAACAGCCATCTAGGGCAAGCTCAAAGTCCCTGAAGGCATGTCTACACAGCACCCTAAACTTGAAATAAGATACACAATTCGCGCTATGCAAATTGCATATCTTATTTCGAATCTATTTCGAAATAGCTTCTTTTGTACATCTACATAGTGCCAAACTTCTAAATATGCTATTTTGAGCCATCCCTTGTGCAACAAGGTTTACCAGGAAGGTGAAATAGCACACCCGTTATTTCAAAAATATTTCAAAATAACAGGCAGCTTGTGTAGATGTGGGGTAGCTATTTCAGGACACTTCTGGTATCCCAAAATAGCTGTGCAGTGTAGACGTACCCTGAAAAATATTATAATCATACTATGATTGAAGTATAGTTTGGATAAATTTAGCATAGCATGACACAAGACTTAAGAAAATGTGTTATGTTGGTAATTCCCACAGAAATGGGACTTTGGTAACCACCAAAACATGGTCCAGGTCAGGTTTCAGCCCAGTTTGCCAATTTATATGCCCCAGAAAAAAGCTCTATTTGACTTGACAAATTCAGTTTCAGCCCTGCTGCTTTAATATATTCTTTGTGATCCTTAGGGGCCTTCCCAAACATAAAGTCATCTAAATATCACTGGTTCTATAGAATCATTGACATCATTTTCTGGAAACCTCTAGGTTCTCATGCTAGTCTGTATGGTTCAATTTGAAGTGGACTAGTCCAGCATGTATAATTATTGCAAATCTCTGCTGTCCACCTGTAGTACAATTTGGTGATCTATTCTCCGCAGATCAAGAGTAAAAAACATCTCGTGCCGTTAAATTCCATGAAAACACCTTCTGTATATGGGTGGCTGTCTGTCATGATGGCTGTATTAGGCTCTCTTACATCTATGCAAAGATAAACACTTCCAGTCTTCTCTGTCACCAAAATCAGTAAAAACCCATTCCGATGATGGACTCTCTTCCAAGTTTTTGTGACAGAGCATCGCTAGACTGAGAACAATAGATGGCACAACTTCTGTTATACAGGTGTCACATTAAGTCAAGATTAATTATGTGAACATACCTAATTGAGCAGCTGTGGGCCTCCTCTATACCATCCCCGTTCAGAGTGGAGACTGTAGTTTGTGTTGAGGTGGTTCCAGATGGAGTAGAAGCCATGTGCCCACTAAGGGTACGTCTAGACTACAGGCTTTTGTCAACACAGGCTTTATAAGAACATAAGTACGGCTGTACTAGGTCAGACCAAAGGTCCATCTAGTCCAGTATCCTCTCTGCCGACAATGGCCAGCACCAAGTGCCCCAGAGAGGGTGGACCAAAGACAATGCCATCCTTCTCCAGCTTCTGACAAACAAAGGCCAGGGACACCATTTCTATCCCCTGGCTAATAGCCTTTTATGGACATAACATCCATGAAATTATCTAGCTTCTCTTTAAACTCTGTTACAGTCCTAGCCTTCATAGCCTCCTCTGGCAAGGAGTTCCACCGGTTGACTAAACGCTGTGTGAAGAAGAACTTTCTTTCATTAGTTTTAAACCTGCTACCCATTAATTTCATTTGGTGTCCTCTAGTTCTTCTATTATGGGAACTAATAAATAACTTTTCTTTATCCGCCCTCTCCACACCACTCATGATTTTATATACCTCTGTCATATCCCCCCTCAGTCTCCTCTTTTCTAAACTGAAGAGTCCCAGTCGCTTTAACCTTTCCTCATATGGGACCCATTCCAAACCCCTAATAATTTTAGTTGCCCTTTTCTGAACCCTTTCCAAGGCCAAAATATCTTTTTTGAGGTGAGGAGACCACATCTGTACACAGTATTCAAGATGTGAGCATACCATAGTTTTATACAGGGGCAGTAATATATTCTGTGTCTTATTTTCTATTCCTTTCTTCATAATTCCTAGCATCCTATTTGCCTTTTTGACCGCCGCTGCACACCGTGGGGAAGTTTTCAGAGAACTATCCACGATAACTCCAAGATCTCTTTCCTGATTTGTCATAACCAAATTAGCCCCCATCATACTGTACCTATAGTTGGGGTTATTTTTCCTGATGTGCATTACTTTACACTTATTGACATTACATTTCATTTGCCATTTTGTTGCCCAATCACTCAGTTTGGTGAGATCTTTTTGGAATCCCTCACAGTTTGCTTCTGTCTTGACTATCCTAAACAGTTTTGTATCATCCGCAAACTTTACCACCTCATGCTTACCCCTTTCTTCAGATCATTTATGAATAAGTTGAAAAGGATTGGTCCCAGGACTGATCCTTGGGGGACACCACTAGTTACCCAGATACTGTCAACAAAGCTTCTGCCGACAAAGGGCATCTAGACTACATCCAGTTCTGTCAACAAAGCAAGCCGCTTTGTCGACATGAGAGTGTAGACGCAAAGGATGCAATAACACCTTCTGTCAACAGAACTCTGTTAACTAAAGGCGTTATTCCTCATAGAATGAGGTTTACCACCGTTGACAAAACTGCCGAGTTCTGTTGACGTTATGTCGACAGAACTCGGCGGTAGTGTAGAGACAGGTATAGTTTTGTCGCCAAAAGTCCACTTTTGTTGACAAAACCCTGTAGTCTAGACACACCCTAAGTGTTTGCATGTTTAGTCTATCAGAGAAATCTCTGCCTACCATAGGAGCTTCCCTTATCCACAATATTGAATTGTGCTGGTACATAGTACATACCAAAAGACACAGTTGCAGGTAGCAATGCGGTTCTTACATGTAGAAGGCAGGAATATGGTTAATCAAGTAGCACACTGGGTATAAGATTTGTTCAGCAAGTGGCACTCATCCACAATATTCTGACTAAATTGATTCTTATAGTATGGACATTGCTGAGTCTGAGTCCAGCATTAATTCTACTGCCTGGGGCTTTCCTCCTGCTTTAGCAGAAACATGAACAGGGCACATTATTTTATCTGCAACTCATGCGGTGCTACTTCCATCTAGGCCCAAAACAGTAACATCAGGCACAATACCTGCCTGTACTTGTTAGTTAGGTGGGTTGCTTTGACATACCTTAGCAAAATGTCTGGTGTTATTGCAATGATTACACTGAGCTTTCTTTGCAAGACACCCTGTATAGTTCACAGTGTGTTTCTGTATCTCCACAGCAGTAACATACTTTTCCTGTGTGTGTGTGTTGTGAAGTCACTCCTGGCTCTGTGACTTCTCATTTGAATTGCTCTAATAACTTTTTGACTGCTTTGTTGTAGTTGATGTCTGTTGCGGCTACACAGCTTACATCACACCTGCTCTGCTTGGACTTATTATTTTTGCTTCTGCTACAGTCGATTCAATGTGATTAAGCAATTTCTGTAATGTTAGGTCCCATTCAAGTAGTAAGTGACCTCTAATACAAGGCACAACTATTTTCTCCACTATCTCATCTCAAATCACTTCCTTGGCAATGTTGCCATAATTTTATTTGACAATAAATTCCCTCAAAGTTGCAGTCTACTGATCTGTCAATTCCCTTAGGATATGTCTACACTGTATTCCTCTTTTGAGAGAGGAATGCAAATGCAGCCGAGCGAAATTGCAAATGAAGCAGGGATTTGAATTTCCCGTGCTTCATTTGCATAATTGCGGCCAGCCGCTTTTTTGAAATACTCTATTTCAAAACAAACAAACAAACAAACAAACAAACAAACAAACGCTGTGTACATGGGGTTATTTTGAGAAAAAAACCTTCTTTTGAAATAACCCTTACTCCTTATAAAATGAGGCTTAAGGGATATTCCTAAAGAAGTATTTTTTCTCAAAATAACCCCATCAACACAGCATTTTCTTTTTCAAAGTAGGGTATTTCAAAAAAGAGGCCGGCGGCGATTATTCAAATGAAGCGCAGGAAATTCAAATCCCCGCTTCATTTGCAATTTCATTCGGCTGCATTTGCATTCCTCTCTTGAAAGAGGAATGCAATGTGGACATAACCTTAGAGTATGTCTACACAGCAACATTCTTTCGAAGTAACTAGCATTACACAGCATTACACAGCAGTCAGTTATTTCAAAATAATGTCAAAATTCTGTCCAGCTGGAGGACTTCTTACTCCAACTCCTGAACACTCATTGTACGAGGAGTAAGGGAAGTTGCAGGAAGAGTGCTCTATTTTGAAATAAGCGCTGTGTAGATGCTCCCAATTTCAAAATAAGCTACTTTTGAAATAAACTACTCAATTGACATAGCTCAATTTCCATAGCTTATTTTGAGTTAAGCCCTGGTGTGTAGACACACCCCTAGTTTCTGTTCCTAATGGCAGAACTGATAGCAGTCAGTTACCTCACTTACATTAGCACACAAAAATTGAGTGCCATATCATGTTTATCCTCTAGAAGGGGAAGAGTGTAAAATATATTCTGCCTTTCTGCTCCATGACAGTGAATAAGCAGAGCACTTATTTTTAAATTATTTTTTGCTTCAGAAAATTCAGCAACTTATTCCAAGGGTGTAGTTCTCAAACACTCTAATCTGAGCATTAAAAGCAATTGAAGGTTCACCTGGTCTTTGAAGTGAGGTGCAGACGGGTTCAGGGGAAGGTAGGGCAGGAGAGCCATCCTCATCACCAAATTGTGTAGTGTAAGTAGATACAGTAAGGTTTAAATAAAACCTTGTTAGCTTTCACCAACAATCATGGAGTTCAGAAGCAGTGGCAATCCCTGACTCCAGTTGTGGCACACATGTGTGTGCACCCACATATTTTTCCTGCTTCCCATTAGTTTTCCCCCCCTACATTCAAAGACTACAACTCCTGGCCTGCAATATTGGATTTAGTACTCAGAACACAGGCTATATCATTTTGTTAGGAAGATACAAACTAGTCCTGCTATGTGTCCAGTCTGATGCCTTAGAGAAATTTCTTTCCACCAGCATATGCACATATCTTCACATATCTGATGTTTAATTATCAACCTCCATCAATGTCTCATTCTTATTTTCTGAAAACCATAGATCCTGGGTAGGCATCTCTTCAACTTCCTTGATGGTAAAGACTGATGTTACAACATTTAGGGAATGTCTTTATATTTTTATGGGGATTCTGTGTTGGATTTGGAGCTGCCTGTACTATATCTTGAATGCCATATATTTGTCCAAAGTTCTACCTATGAAAGCTCATGATCCTATATAACTTTGTTATTTTTTTTTTAAGTTACAGACTAACACAGCGACTCCTCTGAGATATATTTATCTGACTTGTGGGGAGAGTTTATTTTATCGTGACATGGTTATTGAGCCGTTTACTCTGCATACATTGAGTTAATTCAGTGAAAGTCTGTCTACACCTGTAGGCCAGAAGGAGGACAAAAGCACAGGTAACAACTTCTCATCTCATCAAACACCTAGGACTATTGATTTTAATGTTGATCTCCCTGCCATGTCTACACTGGGAAGTTATTTTAAAATAACCAGGGGTGTGTCTACACAGCACCCAAAACTTGAAATAAAGTACACAATTTGTGCTATTTTGTATTTTGAAATAGCTTATTTCGAAATTTGGTGCGTCTACTAATTTCAAAATAATGCACTATGTTGACTTATCCCTTAACACTTGTGGAATGAGGGTTACAGTTTAACCAGGCTAAGAAACTACAAGAGATCAATAAAACTTGGGGCTGAATGTAAAGACAGCATCTCCAAGATGGGGGAAGGATAAGGTGAGCCCAGACTCCAGAGGTTTGAACCCAGCATGCTAGGTTAGACAGGTATCGTGTATACAGACATTCTGTTGTTTCAACAATCCTCTTCCCTTATATTTTGTTCATACTATTAAGATTAAATAATACTTTAAAAAGTGTTCTTTTAATTAACAGCATTCACTGCTGGTCATATGTTCCCCATAGGAAGAACTCCAGGTATAGCACCAAGATGGATGTGCTGGGCAAGAATGGTTGATCCACAGGATACTTATACCTGATCTTACTTACACAGGATTCCAGTCCCGGGAAGGTATAGGAATGATCGAGAGCACTCAGAAGGACAAGGGAAGAGGTGAGATCTTCAGTTAGCCCCGTAGCCATCACAGACTCAATTGTGGTTCCTTTTTGAACCAACTCCTGTGTGTGTTACTCCTACTAAGTAGAGAATAATTTCTCATCTTGTGTACTCCAAAGCCATGTCTAGGCAATCTACTAAAATGTCAAGAAATTACATCTTTAATCTTTGTTCCTTTGTAACATTTTAATCGGCTTATTGCATGCAGAAAGTTGAAGCCACACCTATTACTGTTGTGTTAGATTTTATTTACCTCTTTTGAGTATATGACATAGATCACGTCATTTTCTTGTGTAGGAGGTGTGTGGTATAACCTTGTTAATATTCCTATATTATTCCACTCTACGGTCCTCTTTGCTTAAAAGTGTTACCTCATTAACTACTAGGAAATCTTCTAACTATAGTGCAACTCCCCACTTCTGTGACTCAGTTTGTCATTCCTGGTTACTTTCTAGCCAGGAATTACTATATGACACTGATTTTGATTATTCCACCATATTTCAGTAATGCCTAGATGTTGTGTGAAATGATCCACATTCACATCCTGTAGGCCAGTGGTCACCAACCAGTAGATCGGGATCTACTAGTAGATCTTAGAGCCTCTGACAAGTGATCCTGACTGGTTTGGCCAAAAGGCTATCAAGTGCTAGCACTTCAGCTGCCCCGCCCCGCACTGCTGTTTATCACCTGACCTTTACCCTGGAGCTGCCCCTCCCCTTGGGAAACCTCCTACTTTCTGGGCAGGGCAGGGGAGGGAGAGAAGGCGTGCTGATGTCAAGGTGCCCCCTCTCCCACCCTATATCCTGTTTCCACAGAGCAGAGAGGGGACACAACAGGACTTGGGATGGAGTTAGCTGGCTGCTTTAGCGAGTGGTCCAGGGCTAGTGCAGAGGTGAGCCTGCCTTAGCTCTACTGCACCACCACCCAGAAGTCACCTGAGGTAAGCAGTGCCCAGCTGGAGTCCATATCCCGAAATCCTACCCCAGTCATGAACCCCTGCCTGTGCCCCAAGCTCCTGCCCTAGCCCTGAGCACCACTGCAACCAAATGCCTCACAGAGCCTGCACCTAGAACCCCCTCCTACATCCTAACTGCTTGCCCTAAGAGCCACTCAGAGCTCTTCTTGCACTTCAGATCCCTTAATCCAAGACCAGAGCCTGCGCCCCAAACCCGCTGCCTCAGCCTGATGAAAGTGAGTGAGGATGAGCAAGAGAAGGAGAATGGAGTGAGCAGGGATGAGGCTTTAGGGAAAGAGGCAGAGCCAGGGTATTTATATTTGAGGTAGATCTTGGATTGCACTTAAATTAAAAAAGTGATCTTGTGCTTAAAAAGGTTGGAGACCACTGCTGTGGGTGAAATACGAAACACAAATATTTTTTCCTCTCAGGACTGAGTCCACTACAGCCATGACTTGTATGTTTTATAACAGCAACATCATATCAAATTTTTGTCCTGTGAATACCTCTTTCTCCACAGGTATCAGGTTATCAGTGAAGAGACCAAGGAGATTTAGACAATTGTGAATAAATATGTGATCTGCTGAAAGCTTTTCTGAAGACAGCTATTTATCCACCCTATTTAGAGTGTATCCATCACCAGTTAGTACCAGATTTTTCATTTGTGTAGTCTGCAGCTGCCTGTTCTTGTAGGTTAATTTTGTTGCAGGACCTTCTGGAAATGATGCCATAAATAGATCGTTGATGGAAAGTGTCTAACACACCTACAATTGTTCTGAAAGAAATACCATCATAATTGGTGCTTGCTAGTTTGTACAACCCTTGGGAGCCAAGGACTTTCTTCTCAAAAGAATTCTATAACAATTATACTCGGGGGCTGTGTGTATGTCATGATATAAAACACAGTCTGAATTAATTATTTAGTATGGTGCAGCCCACTTTGACTTATAAGCTATAAAAAGCCCGCCTGAGAGAGAATTAATTATTGCTGAAAATAACATATAATTACAATGTTGCGGGGAAAAGATAAGAATTAATGTGCCAGGTGTAAGTAGATTAGACCAACTTGACAGAAATGAGGAACTAAAAAAGAATTTATAGATGAGAGCTAGAGCCACTGCATCCATAGTGAGTGAAAAGCATTACTATGCGACAGCTGCTTGGTGGCTAATATGAAATGAGATATTGGCTTTCGCTTCATTCCTCTCAGACAGGTCCCCACATCACAAATCTGACACCAAGATGGAATGGATTGAGTTGCTCCGCAGGGAAGTGAGGACTGAATAAACACAGAGGCTGAATTACACTAGTTTCTCCTGTGGGAAGAATCCCCTTAGGTATGGGTTAAGGCACATGAAAACAGTGGTGGGGCAGTTCTGGAGCTGTTTGCATTCTGTCTGCTGCCTCTGTTCTGTAAGTACAGGACTCTAGACTCCAGAGCTGTCAGTCAGCTCCTTTCATGAGCACTACATGAAAACTGCACTCATCCAAAGGAGAGAAACTCAAGTGAATGCAATGTGAACTTTGCTACTGTAGCCGGACAGGCAGAGTACATCTATACTGTGGGCTAAAGTGAAATTAAGATACACAACTTCATCTACGTTAATTGCATAGCTGAAATCGAAATACCGTAACTCGGCTTTAGGCACTGTCTATACAGCAGGAAGTTGAAGGAAGAACACTCTTCCTTCGACTTCCCTTACTCCTCGTGAAATGAGGGTTACAGAGGTCAGAAGAAGAAGCCCAGTATTTCAAATTTATTTCAAAAGAATGGGTTTGTTGTGTAGAGACACACTCTTTTATTTCAAAATAAATGTTCAGGGTAGACATAGCCACAGTGAGGGGTGGTGTGGAGGAAGATTAGAAAGCTGGGTTGAGGAACAGAGGCAGCATTTATGGAAGAAAGATGTAAAGGTGTCTGCTCCCCCACTGTTGCTACCTACTGTCTGGGCAAGGGTTTTTCTGTCTTGGCATCCTTTATTGAAAGCTGCACCCACCCTGTACTGGTCTGTCTGCTTCTAGCCAGGTCACGAGTTGAGTCCACTCCTTCTGGAATGTGTTTAAAGTCCAACGAAGGCTACTTCCACTGCCCATACTTCAGTTGGCTGAAGCCTCGGAGTCAGACCATCTGGGATGTGGGCTTTTTCTAGTTCTGAGTCTGTAGCATCTAGGTTAGGCTTTCTGGTTCCAGCCCCACTAGGGGATGGGTTGGGGAACCTGGGCTCAACCCCTCCAGTAGGTTTTGATTTGGGACCCTGAGATAGGCACTGCACCCTTGAGTGCTATCAACCACCTCCCTGGATCGCTTCCTACCAGTCTCCCCACAAAAGAGAGAAATGCAAAACTAATAACCTCCTGTTATCTCAAATATTAGAGTGTGGCAGGGTGTTGCCCTGTACAGGCCCTTTAAGGGGCTGAGACCTGGAGTCTGTAGAAAGCCCAGCTGAGGCAGCTAACGAGGGCCCAGCTGGAGGCCATATAGATCAGCTCCTGGGAAGAGGAGAGAGACCTGAAATGAGAGAGGCTTTGGCCTAGCAAACCCAGGCTACCTGGCCTGAGGCCCAGGGGCTACAAGGAGGCAGTCATGGAGGGCAGGGCTCGCATGGAGGCAGCCCTAAAAGGCCGGGCTGCAAGGAGGCAGCCGCGGTTCGCAAGGAGGCAGCTGCAGTAGGCTGGGGGAGTTTGAGCCAGGGAAGCCCCAGACCATAAGTCCACAGGGCAGAGTTGCAGGAGGCAACCGGGCAGGCAGAGAGGGAAAAGAACTGGGGGTCCTAGGGAGTAGGGAGGACCCTGGAGTTGGAGCGGAGGAAGAACAATGACTACCCCCCAGAAGGGGCGTGGACCAAGACTGGAGTGGTCACTGCCAGAGGGCAGTGACCTGAAGAGAACACCTCACCCAAAGGGGTTGTGTCGGTGTCGGAATGGCTGGTGACTTCCTCACAAGCTATCCTGAGGGAAGATAGCCATGCGTAAAAGCGAGTCAGCTATGCGTAGAAGTGAGCGAACCCGCTACAAGTGATTCAGACAAAGTGGAACCTAAATCTGATTCATTCTGGGATTGAGTTTTGCAAAATCTTACTGACACTTTTTTACAAAAACCAAAACTAAACTCTCTCAGAACCTCTCTAGTATTTAGTGAACGTGGGTGGTTTATAGTTCACAGCCAAGGAACATGACATTGACAGATTTTTGAAGTTTTGATGCCAAACCAGGTTAATTTTGGTGGCTTTGTCTGAACTGTTCTTTGACTTTTGGGACTAGATCCCAAAATTCCAAATAAAACTCAAGGTGCAGTGGCATGAAACTTCTGAGAACTGCATATTTCCTCTTAATAGTTAAATGAGGCTAGGTTAATGGTAATACTCATATACCAAACTCATTTCTGATTTATTGCTTCACAGAGATTGCTTGATATAATGTACATTATAGCTTGAATTGATCCACTGGGTTTTGATTCTGAGTTGCGTCATGTGAACTCATGATTGATTGATTTTTTTGTGAAAATTCATGAATTCCAGACCATTATGGATAGCTTGATACAGAGAGATAATGGAATGCAAAAACACCTTTGTCAATGTTATTGAAAGATGAAGTGACTAAAACACAAAAGGCAAGAAATGGGAAGTTAACTCTATTAGTCTCAAATCATAAATAGGTAAAAACAAACTGATACATACATAATCAGGAATAGAAAATAGGACATATTATTAATATGGACAGATTAACACAGATTTTTTTGAATTCTACGGCCATAATGTTGCATGGTGGTAAGGTATTTGCTTTTACAGTACTTTTTAAAAAATCTGTGCTTAAACATCTTTTAATTTCAGATATTGACTTTAGTCTCTGAAGTCAGCAGCTCTTTGAAATGAATGACTTCCCATCTCCTGTCAGTTAATTTTGACTGTCAACTGTCTTCCCATAATTTTCCCTGCAATGGGGGAGCAAGAGTGGGGAGAACCTGAATTTTGCATATTATCATCAAAAGAAAACACAATAATAGGAAGTCACTAAAAGGGAGGAGTCACATTTCTCCTGCATCCACAATTAACTTTTGCTAATGCTCTTAATAACTTTTGGGGAAGGATTTTTGCAGTATGTGTTTCAGTTAACCATTTACAGGTCCTTTCATACAAACTGTCAAGGCAAAACACTGAGGGCACCGGTCCCTATATATAGTATAGAGGAACTGGAGAATACCCTTTAAATAGTTGGGACACACTCTAGTAGACCTCTCTGTTTTCTATTGCAAGAGCCATCAAAACCTAACAAAGCATCTGTGTATAAGTGTAGCTATGCCATATATATCTGGGTATATTTTATAAACATGGCTATTGAGAATTCAACTATGTCTGTGTGGGACCTCCTTAATATTGCACAGCAAGGACACCACATGATGGTTATCTGAGCTCTCTGGTCACTCCAGCCAAATACCTGGATGATGGGCACTCTGGGCACATCCAGGGGGACTGACAGCAACTGTGGGTTAGGTTACGGGGCAAGGCCCATGGAAAGGTTAGAGCCTTGGGAGGAAGGGGCAGGGCCAAGGGCAGTCAGGCCTTTGTGCTGACCAGATTGTGGCATGCCCCTCCTCACTCCTCAGAGCCATGTGGAGCGGTGCTCTGGCAGCAATTCAAAGGGGCCTGGGGCTTTGGCCACTACCACTGCCACAGTAGTGGCAGCTGGGAGCTCCAGGATCCTTTGAATCTGCAGGCCGTGGGATAACTGCCCCTTTGCTCTTCTGTCAGCAGGCCTGGGCATGTCTCCACTGCAATTAAAACCCTTCTGCTAGCCCAGGCAGCTGACTTGGGCTAAGTGGCTTGTGCTAGGGTTAAGGAACAGCTTAACTGTGGTGTTGACGTTAAACAATGGTCTTGAGCCCAGGTTCTATGATCCCTGTTTGATCCCAGATGTCTACTTCACAACTGAGCAGCCCCTTAGTCTGAGCCATCTGGCATGAACCATCCTCAGCTGCCTCGCTGCAGTGTAAGACATGTGCAATGTGCATTCAAAAGGATGTGGAGCATCTTTAAGAGCTCTTAAAAATCTTAACAAATTCCCATTAGACATGCTTAGAAGCCACTTTTGTAAGCCGGATCTAAATGGACTGAATGGATTCTCCCCTGAGAAGGGCAGAGACTTCCGGAGAAAATTGTATTTACATGAATACACCTACTCTGCTTAGCGATCCAGCAAATAGAGTGTGATTGCTCAAAATAATCGGTGTTGGCTGGTGGTGGGTTACAAATCACTTTAGTATTGAATGCAGGGGTGGTTAAATGCTATTACCATTATTGACGACATTATTGTAGGAATACAAGGAAGGAAGACTGCTTCACCTGTCCCAAATGAGGGGGTTACCCTTAGCCTAAAGGACCTCACTAAGCCAAGTGCTTGAATTCCAGAGTCCTGTGACAATAAGAGGTGTAGGGACCCTCCCCCAAGACTCCTCCCTGGACTGGTTTAACCTTCCTCTTCCCCCAAGCACTCTGTTCAAAGAAAGAGATATATACGCTTCATTAGGCACCTGTTTGCTATTTTAAATGTTCTATCAGGGTATGAGTGCATTTCTGCCCTGCCTGCTAAAAGGTAAAAATCACTGAGAGCTGAAATCATTTGAGATGGGGCAGTGCTTCTGCTCAGTCTGAAAAAAGATGAAAATTACTAACAAGCCAACGTGCAGAGGTCACAATAGAGAGGCAAGTGGCAGTCAGCTGGTGAATGAGTGGCTGGTGAGGCAGAGAGAGGTGCAACAAGTGACCAGCAGAGAAGTGTGATGAGAGGCCAGAAGGGCAGCTGGTGGAGAGATATGGTGAAAGCGGCGAGCAGGTGGCTGGCAGGAGCCAGATGGTGGGAGTGGTGAGCAGGTAACTGAATACCGCAGATACTCCTCTGAACTCTGGCTCTGCACTGAGTAAGGACACAAACTGTGAGTAGGGTGCTGAGAAGGGATAGGTACATGAAAGGGACTTTTGGGTTGTTGGACTTAAGAATCTGAGGCGAAAAGGAAACTGCCCAACCTACTTGGGAGTGGGTCTTCTGCTAATGATTTTTGTTAAATAAATGGAGATGCCTATCTTCTAGAACTGGAAGGGACCTTGGAAAGATCATCAAGTCCAGTCACCTGCCTTCACAGCAGGACCAAGTACCATCCCTGACAGATTTTGCCCCAGATTCCTAAATGGCCTTCTCAAGGTCTGAATTCACAACCCTGAGTTTAATAGGCCAATGCTCAAACTGAGCTATCCCTCCCCCAGGGATTGTTGTTTATGAACTCTGTCTGTGGTGTAGTACCAGGTTACATCTCTCCCTTTATTAAGGGTTTCTTTTCAACACTCAGACTATGATTCTTTTTCAGGAAGAATGTCTCTTGCGCAAGAGGGGGTTTTGTGCAAAAAGGAGTTGACTATACAACTCCTTTTTGCGCAAAAGCCTCTTGCACAAAAGTGGCTGCTAATTAATTATGCAAATGAAGCACGGTGATATTCCGCAGGAAGGCTACAGTATAGACATAGCCTCAGACTCTGAGCTTGTGAGTAGGGGAAGTATTGCTTCTTTTAGGTTACAGTGGGAGCTTGAGCCAGTTCTATGTTGCATCGATAGAAAGGAACCCCTCAATATTGAACCTTGCTGCTGGCTCCACCTGGCAGAAGGGCTACACCGAAAAAAATATTCCATTGGTGTCCTGAAAGCAAATGAAGCCACCAAGTTCTCACTGAGATGTAAGTTAACATTAAGAATTATTTTAGATTTTCTTATTGTGGAGCAATCATTTTAGTGAAACTCTAATCCAGTTAGTGCTGAACAAAATTGGTGGTTTCACAGTGACAAGTTTCTACATGTCTGCTGTTCTGCCATGCATAGTAGGCTGATAATGAAGATAACTGAAAAAATGAAGAATAAGGACTCTGTGCATATGTTGTCTTACTGCTTCATTTAACTGTTGTTTTCTTGTTATATTTGTGTTCTTTTTTGTCAGCTGAGCAGACAAGCAAAGATCCCAGTATTCATGGCTTTTTCTCAAACATTACATTCATCCAGAAATCTTTTCACTGGATGATTTTAGCAAAGTGTTTAATACCTTAATGATTTTACCTAGTACCCTTCAGCATGAAATGTCCTAAAGCACTTCACGGATGACAGGCCTAATATTGAAATGCAAGTGAAAAATTAGTTTAACATTCAAATATCATGATTCGAGTGACAAAAATATGAGATTTTAACAATATAATGAAATTGGAATTCTTTCCATTGCTCTTCTAGTTTTTGATTCTTTAGGGAGCACCTGTTACATTTCCAAGCTCTATCGTGCAACTATGAGGTCTAGAAACATAGCTATGTTTGTGAGTGGAGTGTTAAATGAAAATTGAGATTCCTGCATAATCCAGGTCTCTAGGGCTGTGTCCAGACTCAGGGGTTTTTTCGGGAAAAGTAGCCTTTTCCCGAAAAAACTTTCCCTGCGTCCAGACTCAAGCCACGTTCTTTCGAAATTAATTCGAAAGAACGCGGCTTTTCTTTTGATGGCGGTAAACCTCAATTTATGAGGAAGAACGCCTTCTTTCAAAAGTTCCTCTTTTGAAAGAAGGCATTCTTCAATGTAAATAGGGCTTCTTCAAAAGAGAGCATCCAGACTCACTGGATACTTTCTTTCGAAAAAGCAAGCCGCTTTTTCGAAATTTCTCCATGCAGTCTAGACGCTCTCTTTCTAAAGAGGCTCTTTCGAAAGATGCTTTCGAAAGAGCCTCTTTCGAAAGAGGCTTGCAGTCTAGACATAGCCTAGGAGCTGAAGCCCATATTTTAATGTTAAGGAGTTGCAACCCCTAAATGATTTAGAAGCCTAAATCTCATTCGCAGAAGGGATTTAGACATGAAGGATCTAATCAGTAGTCAATAAGATTTAGGATCTCAAGCTTTATTGTGAGACTTGCAATAGTGTTTTTCTTAAAGTCACAATAGTTGGCCAAGTTCCATATTGGGAAACACAAATAAATATTGATAACATCTTAGGCCCCACTGTTCTTTTGAGTGTCTAAATGAGGAATTTTGGTACTTAAGCTATTTGTACAAGCTTTAAAAGTTGTCCTCCTATAATTGTGTGTGTGTGTGTATTATATATTGATACACATACATACACATCCAGCCTTTCCATACTCAGGACCGAAGTTGTCTTGAAACCCAATAGGTTCTGATTTTGGCTCTACTTTCCACAGCCACAAGAATTCATTTTTCAGGAAGATGCTAACAGATGTTGGGAAAGGTCACCATAACCCTCTTAAATGACTTCAAGACCAAGGAAGCTTCTCCAACAGTAGAGGCAGTAAAAAGTTTGGGAGAAGCTACATTGAAGACTGGGAGAATTACAGAGGAGTGGAGGGCACATCTAGCACTCTTGGATTATCCTTTGCCTAGCTTCCATCACAAAGGAGTGAGGCCATGGATAAGACTAAATGTCATGCCAAAGGACCTTCTCAGAACTGAGAGGTGCTGCTCAGAAGCAGGTGGATCTCTGCCTCCAACACAGAAGTCTAAAATTGTGAGTGTCCTAGGTGATCTTATGCCACAGCTTACAACAGGCTCCATAAATTCATCCTTGCATGTTGGCTTAGTGGAAGGTTGATGATCTCATCCTGTCACTGCTTTATGTGCCCTCTCTAGAGTCCCATGCCAGTGGCCCCCCTTGTTGACAAGTCAGGCAGTATTTCAGAAAGATTATGGCATTTCTGCTCCTGTGGCACAGAAACTGTGCCTCCAAAGAAGTGTGAGTGCAAAGCAATAGCCATGCCTCCAACTTTTCCTTTCCTTGCACCTTGTCAGCATTTGGTTGCTTGTAGATAAAGAATGAACTCTGGGCAGTCAGGGATTGCTAGGATGGGAGGTTCTTGTGCAGCCATTTTCTGCCTACGTGCTATGCCCTGACCCTGCAGCATTCTATGCCTGGACACAGCTATCTGCCTTTATAGATTGCAATGCAGTATCTATCCATTTATCCCTGTACCGATAGGACCCTCATCACCCAGGACCTGAGCTCCCCAGAATCATTAATGGATTTTATCTTTCCAATACGTCTGTGAATAGGACAGATTATCTCAATTTCAAAGAGGGGCATCTGAGGCAAAAAGTTTAAGTTCTTGCCTAAGGTTACCTGGGAAATCCAGATGACCCAAGAATTGAAAACAGGTCTCCAGAATCCCAGCCCAGTGTCGTACCTAGAAGCCTATCCTTCTACTTTTTTTTTTTTAAAGAGAATGGTCTCCCATGGAATCTGCCAATGTACATTGAATAAAAAAAGTCTACAAACATGTAAAAAACACCTCATCCTCATTGAGAACTCAGGCCATAAACATCAGCAATTTTCAATAGAATGCCCATTGGGGGTACGTCTAAACTACAGGCTTTTGTTGACAGAGGCTTTGTTGACAGATACTGGAGACAAAGCTTCTGTCAATAAAGAGTGTCTAGCCTACAACCAGTTCTGTCGACAAAGCAAGCCGCTTTGTCGACATGAGAGTGTAGACACAAAGGACAGTGTAGATGCAATAACACCTTCTGTTGACAGAACTCTGTTGCCAAAAGGAATTATTCCTTGTAGAATGAGGTTTACCGCCGTCGACAAAACTGCCGAGTTCTGTCGATGTTATGTTGACAGAACTCGGCGGTAGTGTGGATGCAGATATAGTTTTGTCGACAAAAGTGGACTTAGTCCTGTAGACTAGATATACCCTTAGTTATCAGAAAGATGGAAGAGATTCTGATACGTTAAAGATGCTGGTATTGCTGGTCTCATATGAACCAATAGATTATTTTTTCTTCCACGTAGATTTTTTTTTTAATTTTTCAAACGTTTCATCATTGATTGGAAAGACAAAGGAAAATTCCACTTCAGAATGTTGTTATCGTTCCTTAAAGTGGTCTAATTCTCTTCAAACCCTAGTAATGAAAATGTTTCCTCAACAAGAATTATAGGGGAATAGCAGTGGTGCTAAATGCCTCTAGACTGGATCATTGTTGTTTGGCTAGAAGAGTCCTTCAGGCCTGAAAGCTTTTTCAGTGCACAGGAACCACAATCAGACTGATCAAGAGGAGTCCTTACAATCTTACACTAAATGTAGAGGGACTATCTGACTAGGCTGGAGATGGTTTAAACCAGGGGTGCCCAAACTTTTTTCAAAGAGGGCCAGATTTGAAGAAGTGAACATGCGTGAGGGCTGTCCCTGCACTCTCAGTCCCAAGGCGGAGGGCCCGCAGGGCACGCCGGTCTCACGGCGGCCCGGGGGCAGGGCGAACCCACAGCCGAGCGGGGGAGCGGGGCTGCGGACGTGCCCTACAGGGCAGGCTCTAGGACCGCGGAGGCCATGGGCGATGGCGGCGGCGCAGCCGGAAGCGGCGCGCTGGGCGCGCCAGTTCAAAATAGCACTGGGGAGCCAGGAGAGGGGGAGGAAGCGGGGGCCGTATTAAATTGGAACACGGGCCGCAACTGGCCCGCGGGCTGGACTTTGGACATGCCTGGTTTAAACCCTTCCGTAGAAGTCTGCATTCATGAAGTGGAAAAATAGGAATTGTTAGACAGATAGGATCAGGGGTACATCCAGCCACTGATCACGGTCTGAGACAGCATGCTCAGCAACTTCAACGAAGGTGAAGGAACCCTACAGAAGACTGTTATGAAACAATCTTCTCCAGTTTATGTGACCTCCTAACACCAGTCATCAGAGGTTGGCTTATACCCAGAAGTGTGTGCACTTATTCCTCCTCAAGACATTATATTTTTAGTACAATCTGAATCTCTCTTGTTCGGCACCCTCAGGACCTAACTGGTATCGAATCAGCAAATATGCCGAAGCATGGGAGGTCAATGTTGTCTAGCAGCATTATCAACTCTTTCACTACTTAGACTGGGTTCTTAGAAAACATTTAGTGGCAAATTAGAGCTAAATAACAGCACAGAACTCTGAGAGCAATAGTACAGAAATACTATTCAGATTGTGAATTTATGTTGGATGTTTGTAGGAAATACACCCAGGTGGTGGTGGTACACAATGGCTACACATTTACTCAGAATTAACATAACAAGCCAGTGTGGCCCAAAAGTGTGTGGTGTAAACAGAGGAGGAGTCATGAACTGAATGGATAAGAAGTGTGCTAGTTCAGCATCTACTCTCAAAGTGCCAACAGATGCCTTTCCTAATCTATTCTGAACACTGTGACTAATGTTGAAAATCAACTCCTTCCTAAGCTTTGGATTTACTATCAAAGAACAAAACAAAGCTCCTCTTAAACCTTCTCTCCAGGTATGGATGTTTACTTTGGAAGTGTGTAGCCCCAGCGGTCTTCTCAAGTCCAGGTGGATAACAAGTTGCCTGCCTCAGTGAGTGTGCATACCCCACTTTAACTTTAACTTTTCCCAGCAGGGTCACCCTCCACTAACAGAGCAGGAGGTTTCAAGGAAAAAATGCAACTCCCTTACATTTCCTCTGGTGGAGCACTCCTATAGAGTTCTGGGATTAATTTAACACGTCCCACTCACTAACATACGCATGGTTGAACAACAAGAAGTCCTGTGACACCTTATAGACTAAGGGTATGGCTACACTAGCCACCCTAGTTTGAACTAGGGTGGCTAATGTAGTCATTCGAACTTGCAAATGAAGCCCGGGATTAAATATCCCGGGTTTCATTTGCATGTTCCCAGGCGCCGCCATTTTTAAATGCCCGGTAGCTCAAACTACCTGCCTGCGGCTACACGTGGCATGGGCTAGGTAGTTCGAATTAACACTCTTAATTTGAACTACCATTACTCCTCCTGCACGGTGTAGCCGTGGGCAGGTAGTTCGAGCTACCGGGCATTTAAAAATGGCAGTGCCTGGGAACATGCAAACGAAGCCTGGGATATTTAAATCCAAGACTTCATTTGCAAGTTCGAATGACTACATTAGCCACCCTAGCTTGTACTAGGGTGGCTAGTGTAGCCATACCCTAAGAGATTTATTGGAGTATAAGCTTTTGTGGGCAAAGAACCACTTTGCCAGATGCATGTGACAAAGTGGGTCTTTGTCAATGAAAGCTTATGTTCCAATAAATCTGTTAGTCAATAAGGTGCCCTAGGACTTCTTGTTGTTCAACCATGGGTATGTTAAATTTCACTACAATGTCATGCAGCTGGAAAACTTGAAGTAATTCAAAAACAATTTGCACAGCACAATAGTTTGTTAAAGCCTAGGGAAATGAGATGATTTGTCAATGGTCATACACAAAGTCTGTGGATGAGCTAGGAATATCAGGAGTCCTAACTCCCATTGTTCTGTTCTATTCACGAAGCCACATCCCCTGCCATGTGGCTGCATTTCTTTCAGACCTGTGTTGCAATAAGTGTGGAGGAAATTGGTACGTGCTGAGAAGTTTGCACCATGCAAGATATATTTTATGTGCACATTATCAAGGTTTTTCTGACAAGGAGGAACCATATGGTATTTTGACAACTTTACCCTGTAGAGACAATATATTTTAGCTAGATCCTCTCCAGTGAGATAATTCTGTGATGAAGCACTAATGAGTGGCAACTCTGGAAAGAAATAAACTATGGGAAGAGGATGGCAGCAGAAAATAGGTGTGTGGCTAGGTGAGCCTTCATATATGAAGAAATTTCTTTGTGGTGCATACAGCTGCTGAAAAAAAGGAGAGAAACTACCGCAATGTGTCTGTCAGGAATAGTTTGCAAAAGGGAGCAGGGGGCAAAAGATCCAAGCATCTATTACTTGTGCCTTCAAGGGAAGATGGAAAAGAAAAGCAATGGAAAGGCAAAGTGTGTTTTGCACTGTGTTCTTGGCAGAGTCCCAAACATGTCTCTCTACATATGTATTTACATTTCCTTTCACTATAAGTTGATATAGAATCATTTCCCCTCCTTGCCACTTTGACAGAGCATTTAATGGCAGAAAGCAATACATTCCTAGATAAATGGGATGTTCTGCTTTCTACATTTTACATTTCTGATGTTGTGTTTTCCCTCGTGTATGTCTTACGATATGCTTTTAAATTATTTCTAGTTACAAGGAATGGGGGGAGGGGAAGGGGAGACACCACATCTGAAAACTGATTCCAGTCTCTCTCTTTCTCCTTTCCTTGCACACACCTACTTTTCCCTTCATTTCTCCCAACCACTACCCAAGCTGAGTCTACACTGGGCCACTTATTCCGGAAAATCAGCCGCTTTTCCGGAATAAGCTGCGAGCTGTCTACACTGGCCCTTGAATTTCCAGAAAAGCAACGATGCTCTACTGTACAAAATCAGCCGCTATTCCGGAAAAACTATTCTGCTCCCGCTCGGGCATAAGTCCTTATTCCAGAACACTGTTCCGGAAAAGGGCCAGTGTAGACAGCCCAGTAGTCTTTTCCGGAAAAAAGCCCTGATTGCGAAAATGGCGATCGGGGCTCTTTTCCGGAAAAGCGCATCTACATTGGCCACAGACGCTTTTCCGGAAAAGCAGCCTGCCAATGTAGACGCTCCTTTTCCGGAAAAACTGAAAATGGAATAGTATTCCGTTTTAAGCATTTCCGGAAATTCATGCCAGTGTAGACACAGCCCCAAGGTTAAAATCCCACTTACATGGCTGCTCCACTCAAGTTTGATAGGACCTTATTCTGCCCAGCCCTAATGTACATACTTAGGCTATGTCTACACTGGTGGTTCTAGTATGGCTGTTCTTGTGCAAGAGTCCGCAGAGCCTCTACACTGCCCACCCGCTCTTGTGCAAGGAAATGTACAGTACGGTGTGATAAGAGATGGATCCTTGCGCAAGAGCTATGCTCTTTTTTAACAGGTGTAAGCCCTCTTGCGCAGGAGGGCAGTGTGGATGCTCAGCAGGGATTTCTTGTGCAAGAAAGCCCTATGACTAAAATGGCTGTCGGAGCTTTCTTGTGCCAGAGAGCATCCACACTGCCATGGATGCTCTTGTGCAAAAGCACAGCTTGCACTTGGCAGTATGGACGTTTTCTTTCGCAAGACTTCTTGCACAAGAACCCTTGCGCAAGATGTTCTTGTGCAAGAAGCCACCAATGTAGACATAGCCTTTAGAGTGGAAGGAATGGATGAGTGTGAAGGTTTTTCCCTCCACCGTTCCCTATTTCAAGGCCTGTGCAAAGGCCAGGTAGGGTTTCACTCGTATGCAGGGGCAGTTGGCCCACTGCTCATAGGGGCACAAAGGGATACAGCAGTGTGTACAGAGTCTGCAGAGGTGTTCTGTCTCCCAAACCAGAAGGCTCCCCTTTGCCACCCCAGTGAAGCTTAGGGCATGTTTACACTACAGTTAGGACAATGCATCCCTTTTCTGGACACATACTACTTCTGCTGTTCTATCTCTCTCTTGGTTGCTGTTATTCCCACTCCAATTCATCTGATGAAGTGGGTTTTGCCCATGAAAGCTCATAATGTTATACATTGTGGTTAGTCTTTAAGGTGCCACAAGACTACTCATTGTTTTTAAAGTTACAGACTAACAAGCACAGCTACATCTCTGAGGTAAGTAGACAGACACTCACCAGCTCTGCTCCTCTGACTGCACTAAAAGCATGAGCACAGCAGAGAGCAGCACAAGCAGCAGTTCAGGTTAGCCACCTGATTCAAAACCCGCCCAGCCCCCTGCATAGGCTATGGGGCACCACACCCAACCTGCCATGCTATCCTACTGTTGTCAGACCAGTATCTTGAGCAGAACAAGCATGGCTATCTACGTGGGCTGGGAAGTCCCCTCCCAGTGTTAGTCCTAGAGACGTAAGTGACTAGTCGACTACCTGATAAGCCTAGGCTACCCGATAAGCTGTTGATGGCTCTTGTGTATTTCAAAGGGAGAGGTACAGCAGTCAGGACCCTATGCGAGTGGGAACTGCTTCAGTCCCCACTCACTCGGGTTTCTCGCTGCACCTCTTTCTCTGAAATGTACAACAGCCGCAGGTGGCTCTTATATATTTCAAAGGTAGAGGCACAGTGGGCTAGCAAGTGCCCCTCTTATCGACTAATCGAGTAGTTGATGGAAATTCCATCCACTGATTCAATAGCTGATTAATCAAAATTTAACATCCCTGAGTTATGCTTTAGAGGGGAACCTTTTCACTCCAATTTTCACTAACCACTGCATATTCCTTCAGTGCAGCTACAGGCCTCCTCCTCTACCTCCATCCATATGCAGCTTCCTATATCACATGGAATAACCACAACAGCAAAAAAAGATGCAGATGCATCCAGCCCAGTTTGGATGCACACAAGGTGCTTCTTCTGTTACCCAGTGTGCTGTACTGCCTAACCCATCCTGAGGCTCTTCTTTCATCCCATGCACCTTTGCTCCCCAGTTCTCCTGCAAACAGAATGTGACACAAATGTTCTGCAGGAGAAGACTTCTACACAGCTTCTCTTCTCTGCACAGCTCCCGTGCTAAGCTATCCTCCTTTTTCTCCCCTGTTATTGCCTCCCAATTACTGCTAATTGTATCATTAGCCCAGCAATTACCACCCAGGTGTTTGTAATCCTCCAAAAGAAAGTGTTTAATTGCTTCCAGCTGAGCCTGCAGTCCTCTCTGCGCCACAGAAAATTCAGTGGCCACTCTGCAACAGCTACCTCTTCCATGAAAGGAAAGGGCCCTTGCTCATGCTTTCTTTCTTGCATGCCTATTCAGAGTCAGTCAAAATCTGGCCTTTGGGGCCCAATCTTGCTCCAGCTGAAATTGAGGGGAATTTTGCTATTGGCTTCAATGGGAGAACAGTTATGTTGCATAAAGAGCTTTGAGATGCTTTGATGAATAGAAAGATATGGTGTTAGTTAACTTGATGGTTATTATGAATGATTCACATATGCAATATTGCAGCAGCTCTAATAGATTTACTAGTATGTTTACTTATAGCAACTGTAAAATGTCTATTACAATTTTTTTAATCATTATACATTGTATTTAAGGTACAGAAAAATGGAGTTATCAGAGTGACTCAAGTTTAAAGCCTCTTACATTTTATAGTGAAACTCACACGACAGCATGAAGGTGAAATCTTGCCAGTAACTTAAAGTCACAAATGTGGAGTCTTTAAAAGCAAGCACTTGCTATATAGAAATATCTAGCTGAGTGGCGTTGGGCTCTTTTGACTAATTAAGAAGCCCTTGTTGCAACAGGCAGTTGAGGGAAGTTTACATCACTGCATTTCCACACCAGCTAGATAGTTTGCTGATGAGGATCACAAAGAGAAAAGTGGGGCCAAAGCTAAAGGAATTGATAAGAATTGGCAAAAATACAGCACCTGAATTCATGGGAGCTATAGGTACTGAGAATTTTTGGGTAATCCACAACTGATCAATCAGCCCACAGAACCCAGGTCCAGTACCAGATGTACAGGAGAATTTTGTTAGTGCACAGTTCACTGTACTCTTCATCTTCAGAGCTGGTCCAAGGATCACCATGGCCTGTTGTTTTTGGTGACATGACTGTTTGTGGTGGTCTTCTTGCTTGTCTGTCCCTTCAAACTCTCATAGCCTGCATGGCAACTATGGAATTATCTCACATGATCTCTAACTCAGCCTCCACCAGTGAGCACACTTTGGATCTGATCTTAGAGACCTGGACAAGGAAACGTTAAGAACATGTTTGGGTCATAGACCAATCATCCTCTCATCTGGAGGAAGATTAAGCCTGATTTACACTGTCAAGTTGGTAATTCCCTTTCTTATGTTCTTCCTCAGACTCTTGGATACACAAAAGGCCTAAGGTGTATTAGGATGCAGAATCCAAAAGCATGCCTGGCTGGGAAATATTACAAATTAAGGATAGCTCTATGCTTTGATCATAGGTATATGTCCCCCATTACTGCTGTATCTCAGCGCAACATAGCCTTTGTTTCAGTGGGACAGAGAAGTGCTATTATCCCAAATTTACAAATGAGGGACTGAGACCCTGATTTTTAAAGATATTTAGGTATTTACTGGTGCAGCTAGGCAGCTAGCAGGATGTAGGTACTTATCTTCATCTTTAGGTGTCTAAAATTTTTCAAAAATGCCTTAAAAACTCTGGCCCCAAGTCACTAGACTATAGGCCCATATGTCAGAAGCAGGAATTACAAATTTGTAGAAGGCATCCTTTCCCTGCTTGATCAGATATATGCACTGGAAAACTAAAACAAATTAGTTTGTCTGTTTATTACTCTCCATTCCTCTTCTTCCCTCCTCTTCCTCCTTTAAATGTCATTGTTTGTAGTGTAACTGATATCTGGAAGGTGTGTTGAATAGCATGTCCTGCACAAAAAAGGTGATAATCTCCAATATTTGGCAACTAGTATCTATTAATTAATAATCCATCATTTGTACTCTGTAATTATATTTATTAAACCCTAACTCATATCCTAACTTTAATTAGCTCCTGCTAATTAATTTTATCAAATCCCTCTAGATTCATATCTCAAGTAAATATTGAGTAGCCCCACACTAATTACTTCAATCAATGTGGAGTGCATTTCAAATGACTATGAATAGTTCCTACTAATTAAATTCCATATAAAATAATATTCAGTGTAATAAATTTGGAAATGCTGAGACTTTAAAATAAAAGAAAATGAAGGATTAATATAGTCTGAAAATACGCATTACACTGGATCAAATACTGTAGTCCTTACTCAGGCAAACGTAGAGAATGGAAGTTTTGTCATAGTAAGGAAGGCATGATGCAATATGGTTTAATAGTGTTATGACACTTAATGAGAAGTTTTTCTAAAGATTTCAGAACTATCCAGATTCAAAACTCTGTGAACCTGCATGATACATTTGTTTATTGCTTGATGGCCTAACTCTTCCAGCAAACAAACATGATTCTGTTTCCCATCAACCAAAGACTGTGGTGTTCGCCAGCTTCAATGGATTCAGTATTGCTAATTGCTCTAATTCATTGATTATTACTGTTTAATCTTTAGCTCCTTTTCTTTCTTCACTGTGCCACCTGCATCCATTCTCCAGATGCTTGCCTCTACCCTTTCCCCATCCTCTTCCCTTAATTTCCCTATTATACACGTCCTCTCTACCTTTGTTCTTCTAACTTATCCCACTTGCATCTTTTGTCCTATTTCCCTCATTCCTAGCACCTCAGTTCCCTTTCAGTTCCCAAATGTAAATCCACCATGAGCCTGTTAACAGTGTGTGATGGGGGGCCAAAGCCTGCACCAGGCCAGGAGTTAAGGAGTTGCCTTATTTCAAAAGCGGGGAGTAATAAGATGCAGCTCTGCGAGTAGAACAGATCTCTACTGACCTGAGATTAAGGGGATGAGCCTGACAGAGGGCAGACACTGCTTCCATGTCTATGTCCTGTTTGAATAACTTAAAAGAAAGGCAGGCTGGACATTAACTAATCACCTCAAGACACTTTCTAGTGATCAACCAGATGATATTGAGCAAGACAATGGCTTGCCCAAGGCCATCAGTAGAAAAAAAGGCTGGTGGCTCATTTGGAACTGGTTGTTGGTTTCTTTTTAATTTGTTGTCTTTAATTTTAGTTTTCTGGACATCCCAGAAGGGGAAAACACTGAGGAATTCAACTTGAGGATTGAGTTTCTGTCAATGCAATTGAGTTTCTGTGGGGCAATGACAACTCCCCAACTCAGACAAGAACCCGAGTGAGAACATTTCCACAAGGAAATGGTGCAGAGGAACTGGTCCTTGACATTTCCAGAAATGTCAAATGGAACCATCAGGTTGTGCATGTAAATGGGTGTTATTATGACTGTTACACATCTTATGCCCCCTGCACTACCATTTCACCCTTAGTATGGTATTGTGGTGTCTTGTCCACATTGAGATTGTAAACTCTCTGGGGTAGGGACTGGCATCAGTTTGCTCCCTGAAATATTTGCCCCACTTTTTCATGTTAGAAAAATTAATTTGTTCATAAGCATAACCTAATGGTTTTTGCCTATGGTATTGTACAAGGCTTTCCCAAAGCCGAGCCCCTAAGTAAATAGCTGTAGTGAGGTGGAGCAGGCTCCCATGGACCAGGAGGTGGAGGAACCCTTCTCAAAACCTTAGTGGGCAGTCAGCCTATACTCACCTGCCCTGCCAGAAGTCAGTGGGCAGGATAGGAAGTATAAAAAGTGTGCCTAAGGAGCCAGCTGCTGAAGGAGTCAGATGCCTCTTGTTTGCTCCCAAGCTGGCATACCACTGCCGACCCTGGAGGAGTTCAGGACTGAACAAAGCCACCAGAGCTGGTTGACAACCTGACTGCAGAGGACTTGCCATTACTACCACAGGCCTTCTGCCAGGATGGTGTAGAGACCCCTCTGGAGGACCAAGTACACCACAAAGGGGAGGTTGGAAGTGACCCAGGGGCAGCTGACCTTAGTCTGGCTGCAGCAATGCCTGAGCATAAATCGGTGTGTGGTGGTAAGGAACCTCGCTGACCCAGTGACAAATTCCTGCTGCCACTGTTAGGGCTCTGCCTGGTATGTAGTGTAGTGGGTGGTCCTGTGCCTCCCTACCGCTCAACCCTGGGGTGGCATTCTGCCCCTGTGGTGGCTAAGGAGCCAGCAAGTTTTAGCCATCTGCCAGAGCCAGGTTGCCCAAACCTCCCTCTGCTCAACCTTGAACAGAGGCCTTAAGCAATAGACCTTGGTTGCTCCACTCTGACTGAAGGCTGGTAAACACTGTAACTGTTTGCTACTTGACCCTGAGCAGAGGCCTGTGCTATAGAACTTTCTGCCTCACCTTGCCTGTGGGTGTGGTCTACTCAACTGGTTTGCTGTTTGACTCTGAATAGAGGCCCACCACTGATTCCCCACATCGGACAATGTCCTGAGACACATTGAGGTGGACGGAGCTCCCACAGATCTGGAAAGAGAGGAACCCCATTGCTGATTCACTGCAATGGCTATTTGTAACTTCTGGTCATAAACCTGAGGGTTTCTCTGTATATAGTCATCCCTCACTCAGGCAAACTCTCATTTATTAAATGTAGAGGCCAATCCAAGAATTACTTTCCTGAGGAACAAAAAGAACATGTCACATATTGAAAAAGGTGTGAAATAACACCAGCAGCTCTGCAGGCAATACTGCTGGCAATCAGGCCTTTCTCACTGAGAGTTTTTTAGCTTTTTCATGCTGTTCTCTATGAGTCCTCTGATATCTGTACATGAGGTAATCTTTTCTTCCTTGCTAACCATCTCTGAGGCGCATCTGGTCATGTTGCCTATAGTTTTCTAGGTCAGCCTAACCCCCTGAGCACAGAAAATAGGTAAGCATATTGGAATTAAAGTACTAAAAAATGAGTATGCAATCAGTGATGTTAATGTTTTGTTTTCTACATTTTTCTTTTTCATTGTGTCTAATATGCTGGCCAGTAAATACACTATAAATACTCCATCAACCATTTCAGAAAGTTGTGGCAAACAAACCCATTTAACTGTTGTTTTTACACCCTTCTACTAGCAAATCAAGGGATTATTTATCTGTAATAAGCATTAACTTATTCCAGAGGATTCCTGAGAGACTTCATTATGCAGGCATAGAAAGACGTGACCGACCATCACATTTCATCAGCATTATATTTACCAACAACCAAAATGGCTCAAAATTGCTGGAATATACAATACAAATAATTAGAAAAAAAATCATTATTAAACCAGGAATGAAATAAGTTACAAAAGAATGGCTAAAATAATAGCAGATTTTGCATAAAGAGCCACATTTTCAAAGTCTCAGTGAATAGGTGATCTGTGTGAAATGCACGCAGTGTTGAGCCTGCAAAGTTGATCTATGGCTGTGTGTGTGGAAATGAATATTTACATATACAAATCAGGATGAATGCAAAACTACCGGTACTTGCTTGTGCACAGAATTACAGGCTGAACCTCTCTGAACCAGGATTCTCTGGTCCGGCAAACCCCGCAGCCCCACTGCCACCCCGAAGGACCAGGGATGTTCCAGTACTAGTGAGTCCCAGTGAAGGGCTGGTGGCTGGGAGCCCTGCAGCGGGGCTGGAGCCCAGTAGCGGGGCTCCCCTGTGGTAGCTAACTAGGAGCCTGTCCACAGGGCCGCAGCATGGTGGCAACACTGTGGAGCGGGAGGCAAGAGATGTGGGGACTGGGAAGCAGTGGGGGGCCCGGGGGGGCTGTCGCCCAGCAACGGGGCTTTCGCCCAGAAGCGAAACTGCACAATAAGACTGGGAGGCAGCAGAGTTGGCCGGCAGTCGGGCTGGGAGCCTGGCAGCCTGGGGCCAGCCATTGGCACAACAAGGAGCCTGACAGCCCCACTGCCGCCCTAAGGTGAAGCTTTGAGGCATGGTGCAGTTGGGGGGCAGGAACCTGGGAGTGGGGCCTCCTGGAAGTGCAGTAAAAAGCACAGGAATCCCACTGCTACTCGGAGGAATGGCCCAGTGAGATCAGGAGGTAGCAGAGCTGCTTGGCAAGGCTGAAGCCCAAACAGGGCTGCCTCCTGGTGACACACCTGGACCCCACCAGGGAGGTTGCAGGGGCTCTGTGTGTGATGGTGGGGCTGCCACAGTGGTGCCAGGAGCCCTGCATGAAGAGAGGCTGGTGGCTGGGGGGCCCAGAAATGACCTTCTCTGGTCCGGCAAAATCCCTCCTCTGGGACCGGCAAGGTCCCGAGGGTGCCGGACCAGGGAGGTGCAACTTGTAATTTGCTCACACAAACACTTAATCATGTGTGCAAATGTAGCATTTCACAGGGGTTCAGGCATTTGGTGTGCCTCACCTTTTGCACAGTTCTTTGAAATAGAGCCCTGCAGTGGGACAGGAATCCAGCAGGTCCTACAGGGCAAAAATTCAGAGCAGGTAATGTAATTTTTTGTGGGTAGGATTGGATGGGCAAAACTGCCAAGGCTGCAGTAATTGGCATAAAAATACTAAATCTCTCATCAGTTTACCATGTAAAAATTGTGTCTGAATTTTAGTTATAAACCTGAATCAAAGGGTTTTTTTTCTTCTTTTTTAGGAGTGTGGGGAAATCTGTCTCTCTTGAGGTATTTATGGGATCTAAGATTTTGTACCTGTTATAGTGGGATAAAAATGAAAGAAACAATCTGGGTGCAGTGGGTACTATGGAAATCTACTTAAGCTACTAGGGAGTATTATGAGGCAAATTTAAAAAAAAAAGAGTAGCTGTAAACATTCTCCATCCTTATTGATGTTACTGTAGGAGGCAATAATCACATGACAGAAATAGCAAACTCCATGATGATCCTAGCATACACGTTTCTAAAATCTCACTGCAGCATGGGACTATTCTCAAATCAGCTCATGCAAACTGTGTCTTGTCAAACTCAGGATGGCTGAAAACCAAGAAATCTCTGTCCCCTTGCTGAAGATTGAAATGGGCTGTATTCATAGGGAAAAAAAGTAAATTTATTAAAACATGTTTTGAATTTAAATTTGATTTGTTAAAGAAATACAGTTTTATCTGTAGTTAGTGAATTCAACTGTTGTTCCCACTCACCTTGTCCTTCAAGATTTTAGAACTAGTTGATCTCATCCTCTCACACTTATAGATTGGAAGAGAAAAACAAGATTTCCTTCTTTTTTTTCAGTTTCCAATCCATTTTTCACCTTAGAATGAATAAAGTCATTGAAGTGAAATGAAGAAAATATTCTCTTTGCTTCTGCTGAAGAGCCTACTGCTGCCAAAAGCGGTTTAACTTTTCAACAAACTCTGCTTCCTGGTTCTTAGCCAGGACTTTTACCAGTTTAATTATTTGATTTCCTTTAAATCTTTGGCCCAAACACGTACAAACACATACTGTTTGAAGACTTTTTATTTAATTTTAATAGATTATAGTAGATTCAGACTTTAATATAGGCTGTCATAATATCTAATTTAATGTTAGGTATTTAGGCTTTTAAAAATATAATCTAAAATATCCCATTTAAATACAAAAAATTATTTGTTACAAAAATCACTGATATTTATCCATGCTGCTGGAAATAGAAATTCAGATATGTATTTGCTACTATGGAACTACGCGCTCTCAGAATCAAGAGGTCTGCAGTACAAACACACTGTACTGCAACTTTGGGATATATTACATTTAACATGTGAAGTGCAGAATGGTTTCTGCTGTTTCCTTAATTATTATGCTTTCAAATCTTTCCTCAACAGTTAGATATAACATCTGATGGGCTATGTGCCAATGTGCCTGCAGCATCTGCCCATATCGCACACAGCTACCTCCCTTTCTGGACCACTACCTTTTAAATTGAAATGGAAGACTAATGAGAAAAAGGGCTCATACAAGTGTTTTCCATTTAGCAGGGTGCCTGTCCATGATCTCCTACTCCCCATTTTGCTTGCATCCTCTTCTCTCACAGTGTGCTACTTGTGGTGTGCTGCTTAATGCACAGATGTTGCTACCATGCTATTGCACAGTTATTTTTCAAGTAGTTTCTCAGAACAGATGTTCCCATGTGTGTACCCTACTTTCTCTGCTGACACATTTTCTACACAAACAGCAGCTTGCATTGCTACAGTCCTTCCAATCTAGGAAGACAACAAAAATCAGTACCAATGCTGTTTTTCTTTTCAGGCTGTTTTGCAATAAGGTGTTTGGGCCTTGGCTTCTTTTTGCCCTCTTTCTCTCACCACTAGCAAAACATTTTCTCTCCATCTTTCTTGTTTCCTATCTCTGTTTCCTACTTGGTTCTTTCATTCCATTACATAGCAATCAGGGGATGCATCAATTGTAATGTTGAATGTGTCTTTCCATGCACAACCTGGCACCTTTTTCTAATTTATAAGTTAAACAATATGCATTTTGGGACTTGTTCTGAAGGGAGAAGCACCATAGAAATAAAATCTCATTTCCTGCCATCTGTCTTTTGCATATCCCTTTACAGTTCAACTATATCACAACTTATATGTGAGCCCAAATGTTACACTGTTGGCAGCAATGGCCAGTTATGGTAAGATATTTTTAATGAATGGATATATAGGAAGAAGATGACATATGGAGGAAATACACCACAGAAGCTGAAGTAAAAGTTTTTTTTTTTTTTTAAATTCCTACTATGTTGCAAATGAATAATGCTGGGGTTGTTTAATACCAGGACAGCTGACATCTACATAGTTCTCTGAATTTCACAGCTGAGAACATACTAGGAAAAAGAAAGGAAAGAAAAAGAAGCAAATCCTCCAAATTGATAATGTTCCAGATTCTTCTGAGAATTCTAGAATAATAGAATTTTAGAACTGGAATGAATCTTTAATGGTCATCAAGTCCGGTCCTCTGACCTCATGTAGGACCAAGCACTGTCTAGATCGTCCCTGATAGATGTTTGTCTAACCTGCTCAGATCAGTAAGAATGGACAGGCACAAACTTGACTGATGGAGGATGGAAGCCATTTGCTTTCTGACCAGGGCTGGTGTTTCAATATGGCAACCACAAGCAATGTGCCATTTAGAGATGAAGTAACTATCCTGACTTCCATCCTCACCATTCATCTGAAAAACACTCCTCTGGTGAGACATGCTGCTTTCAAACTTATAGCCAAGCTGTAGCGACTGGAGATGAAAAGAAAAATTAAATTAAATCTTTGGTCATTTAGTTTCCAAACATGAACACTCAACCCCATAATCACCACTGTGTGCAGCCATATTACAACTTTAACACATATTCATGCTCAGTGTTGTAACACCTAACTAATTAAGGAGCCTAAAGCTCACATTCAGAAGGGCTTTGAAAACCTAGGAGGCAAATCAGTTAATGGGATTTAGGCTCCTCAATGCCTAAATTGCTTTTGAAAGTATGATTTAGGCACCTGCAACGTTGACCACTGCAAAGCCTAAATGCCTAAAAAGTCTGAGCCTTAATTAGTGAATGAAATTAATCAATTTCAGCCATTGCAGCGAATCCAGTGGTTGTTCTTGCTGTTCATATGGATAGAAAGACTGACACCTGCAAATAATTGAGGCTCTTCTTGTGGCAGAAGTCCTGCAAATGGATGTGACATCTCTTCATGTAAGTGAAAATACTGTTGTGCTGAATGGTGCTCCTGTCTTGCAGAAACATGGACCCAGAGATAATCTCAGATTTTATTAAAGGCAGGTACTCTTTGTCTGTTCAACAGAAAAAGCAATTGACCCCCTTTTTATTGTAAAAAACAGCTGCAGACAATGAGGGTCACTGACCAAAACAATGGGTTCCTTGACAGACCAGCAGTAACCCAGGTGGATTAATAACTGGAATTTCCCTAGTTTCAGACACAGGAACTCTGATCTTGGCTGTAGCTTGTATTTTGGAGGCAGAAAGCAAGGAACACAATCTGTGAGTGTGAATGTGAGGAGAAACAAAGAAACAGAGTTTTTAGGCACACAGTTTGCTTGCATGGCAGATATAGGATTTCTGAAAAAGGAAGCTTCCTACTGCTGGTTGTTTCATCATCCATTTTTCATCCTACTAAAAACAGCCCTGGAAAACTCCAAAATACCTGCTAACTCCTTGGGTCAAAGGAGCAGCAGTACAATCATCCATTCAAGGGTCCCTGAATAGTTCATCCCAGAACAATGCTTAATATTATAGGCACTCTGCTGACTCTCTCTGCAAATCTCTGAGGAATATAATTCTGCTGATAGTAGGAAGCAAGCCACAGACCATCTGCATACTGCTACATATTTTCAGATGGTTGATGCCCTGAATGCTAGTATCTCTACCTGCCCCAACAGATACTGTAGGGACCTGGTATTTTATTATTATTATTGCTCTCACATCCTGTCCAACCAATAAAATCTCACTGAACTGAACTATTTTCCAGTTCTGCTTTCTTGCAGGGATGATAATTTAGATACCCCCTTTATATGAACATATAGCTTCATGGGAAGGTGATCATGGAGTTTCCTTCTCTGCACATCTCACATTAATTCTGTATGCACGCTAATATCCTAATCACAGCCTGTTAGCTATTTAGAAAAAAATAGCAGAAAATGTGGCAGTCATAAGTTAGAACACATTAAAGTGGTTTCATGTAAATGTAATCTTTTTATGTGTGTGTTTACACTACAGAATTAGCTTGATTGTATTAAACTTGACAATGGCCTTCCAATATAACACATTTGATTCTTCATGTTCCCACTATATGCTTTTGATTGGCAGAGTACATCCTCATTACCAGGGCTTGCATCGACATGCAAAGTGATGTGTTGTGGGTAGCTATTCTGTAGTTCCTGAAGCCAATTGGAATTCTGGGTTAAGCTCCTAATGCCTCTTGGGAATTTTTTTTTTCACAGTTATGGGTACATAGTGTGAGCCTCTTATGATGTACTTGCCACCCTCCCTTCTTCGTTGAAATCAATGGCAAACAATTATTTTCACACCATATCTCCTCTGTCCAGGTTAGCAGTGCAGATGCCATAGCAGGGCAAACATGGACCCTGCTTGGCTTTTCAGTGGTGAGAGGAACATTGTAAACACCTCACACATTATCCTGCAGTATTTACAGAGCCTTGCCAAGAGCCGCTACATGAAAGAATGTGATGCTATGCAAACAGGCATGCTGAAAGACATGGAGTGGATCAATTAGCAGATATTGGTGATAGTCACACATGTTGACATGGTGGAACGCCACTTCTTTGGCTGGGAAACAAGGACAGACTGATGGGTTTGCATAATTATGCAGCTATGGGTTGAGGAGCAGTGATGGAAGAACTTTCACATGCAAAAGGGAACTTTTCATAAAATTGTGTGCAGTGCTTTCCCCTGCTCTGAGGTGCAGCAGTGCCAAAATGAGACCTGTTCTGATAGCTGAGAAGTGAGTGGCATAGCTTGAAAGCTTAAGAGTGTGGAATCTTGGAAAGCCAGAGTGCTACCGATCAGCTGGGAATCAATATGGACTGGATAAATCTACTGTGGCATCTGCAGTGATCCAGTTAGCCAGGGCAATCAATGCCCTTCTGCTAGGAAGTGTAGTGATTCTGGGAAACGTGCAGGACAGAATGAATGGTTTTGCCATGATTAGGTTCCCTAAAAGGTATATCTACACAGCGAAGATATTTCGGAATAATGACCACTATTCCAAAATAACTTCATGAGTGTCTACACAGCCAAACCATTCTTTCCAAATACTTTTTGAAATACCGGACAGATTATTTCGAGTTCTGTAAACCTTATTCTATGTGGAATAGCTCCTATTCCGAAATAGCTATTTTGGAACAGGCACTGTGTAGACAGAGAATAGGGGCTAAATTAAAATAGGGGGCCTCTTGCTCTTCCTTGAGTGCCCTAGTGACCGCTCTGGCCACACACAGGAAAACTCTATTCCCTCACCTTCCCTGGAGCCCTTAAAGCTGCAGATTCTGCTGAAAGGGTTTGTAGCTCGCTGCAGGCCTGACAGCCCTGAGCCACCCTGCAGCTGCCCCTGACTCCATTTCGGCCCAAGATGAGCCAGACAGATGGTGCCAGTCAGCCCTCCACTGCTCCCCAGGAGCATTCAGCCAGCTCTCAGGAGCCTGCCATGGGCCACAAACAATGTGCACCTTCTTGGTCTCGTGCAGAGATCCTGGACCTTATTGAGGTTTGGGGGGATGAAACAAACCTCCAGGATCTCCACACCAGATGCAGGAACATGGACGTGTATGGCCACTTGGCAGACAGCCTGGGGAACAAAGGCCACATCCGCACTCAAGAACAGGTGCGGATAAAGGTCAAGGAGCTCCACCAGGTTTATGCCAGGGCCAAGGAGGGCAGCTCCCAATTTGGGGCAGAGCCCCACACCTGCCCGTATTATAAGGAGCTGGACCTCATCTTGGGGGGTGGGGATGTCCCCCCCATAGTTATAGACTCCGGGGTGGAGATGCTTGCCGTCATCCTCGCTGGGCACCCAGACGACAGCAACAAGGAGGAGGAATCATAGAATCATAGAATACTAGGACTGGAAGGCACCTCGAGAGGTCGAGTCTAGTCCCCTGCTCTCATGGCAGGACCAAATACTGTCTAGACCATCCCTGATAGACATTTATCTAACCTACTCTTAAATATCTCCAGAGATGGAGATTCCACAACCTCCCTGGGCAATTTATTCCAGTGTTTGACCACCCTGACAGTTAGGAACTTTTTCCTAATGTCCAACCTAAACTTCCTTGCACTTTAAGCCCATAGCTTCTTGTTCTATCCTCAGAGGCCAAGATGAACAAGTTTTCTCCCTCCTCTTTACGACACCCTTTTAGATATCTGAAAACTGCTATCATATCCCCCCTCAATCTTCTCTTTTCTAAACCAAACAAATCCAATTCTTTCAGCCTTCCTTGATAGGTCATGTTCTCTAGACCTTTAATCATTCTTATTGCTCTTCTCTGGACCCTCTCCAATTTCTCCACATCCTTCTTGAAATGCGGTACCCAGAACTGGACACAATACTCCAACTGAGGCCTCGGACCTGGATGAGGCCAGCCTGACCACCAAGCTGACCGAGGAGCCCTGAGTCCTCCCTGTGGACATCTCCCAGGAGTCATCTGAGGCCAGGGAAGGAACATTGTGTGAGTGCCATCACTTTCCCATCATGCAGGGAGTGGGGATAAAGGTGGGGGGTGGGAGAACTAGGAACTCCACACTTGGGCCTTGCTGGACTGGATCATACAGCAACCTGTGCATGTGGGAGCACGTGCCGTGCCGGTCCTGGGCACGTGGCCCCAGCAGGCTGCGACACGTGAGACTTGGGCTATTGGCCACAGAGTGCCTGAAGAGACCTGCTAAGCTCCTGACCCTGGGGTGGGAGACCCAGGGTGGGACACCCTCCCTCCACAAGTTCCCTCCCTCCACAAGCCACCTCTAGAAGGATGCAGGGGACCTTCCCCCTCCCCTCCACACACACATGCACTGAGCACTTGGGCACACGGCACATGCACATGGCCACAGTCTTGGGGCAGCCCCCAGTTCCAGGGATATCAGGGGCCTGGTGCACATGGCCTGGCTCCAAGCACATCAGCTGCGACGGCACTGAGAACTGTCTCTCTCAGCTTGCAGAGGGGGGCTGGGCTTCAGGCACTGAGCCCCCAGGGATGACTGACCATCTTTCTTTGTTCTCCACAGCTGGACCAGCTATGAGTGGAGGGCGACCCGCACCACCCCGAACATCTTCCAGCACCCAAGGCTTCCGCAGTCACACACCTCCAATGGATGAATACCAGCAACAGCACCTGGTGGCATTGCGAGCCCTGCACAGGCCCATCGACCACTGGATGGAGGAGGACCTTCAACCATAGCGGGAGAGCTGGTGGGAGCTGCTTGCACAGGGCCGCTCCCTGTGCAGTGATGTGCACACCCTGGTGCAGAGCATGCTTCATCCTCCCGCTCCAGCCTCTGCTCCCTCGCCAGCTATTGCTCCTCATACCACTCCCTCTCCTCCTCCTACTTCTCCCTCCACACCCTCCCCAGCCCGCTGTGGACACTGAGGCCCCTGCACCCACGACGGTGGGATCCACACAGGGCAGCATCACTCCCAGCCCGAGCCCATAGCCTCTCCTCTCCCTTCTTTGTCTTTCTAGCTCCCTCCTCCCAGGTTCTCACCACCTCCCTTCTTCCACCCTCTCTCCTCCCCTTTCCCAGGTTCTTTCCCTTCTCTTGCCCCAATTTCATTGACCCCCCTCCCCCAGTTCTGTAAAATGAGAAAGTTAAGTTTTGCCAAAAAAAAAGTGTATTTATAAGTTCATCAGGAATGGGGGGGGGGGGGGGAAGAGTGGGGTAAGTGGAAGGATGGAAGTGAGGGGTGAAGCAGAAGCCTTCACTGGGGTGGACCAGGGAACAGTGTCACAGCTCCCCTGGGGAGAAGCTCTCCCTAAGGGCCTCCTGGATGCACACAGCCCCCTGATGGACCTGCCAGATGGCAGCTGTGTGCAGCTGCTTGTAGTTCTGCCTAAACATTCCACCTCAGACCCCTACCCTAGCAGCCTGCTACCCATTCATTTCAATTGGTGTCCTCTAGTCTTTCTATTATGGGAACTAATGAAGAACTTTTCTTTATGCACCCTCTCCACACAACTCGTGCTTTTATAGACCTCTATCATATCCCCCCTCAGTCTCCTCTTTTCTAAGCTGAAAAGTCCCAGTCTCTTTAGCCTCTCTTCATATGGGACCCATTCCAAACCCCTGCTCATTTTAGTTGCCCTCCCCTCTCCCACCCTCTGTCTTCCCCTCTCCCACCTCCTTTTCCCAGTCTACCCAAGTTTTGTTCAATAAAGAGAGTTTCTATTTTTGAACACATGTCCTTTATTTGGTACATCAGGAAGGGGGGCTAGGGAGGGGTAGGTGGAAGGAGGTGAGGGAGGAATGGGGTACGAGCCCCCAATGGGGAGGACTGGGGTGGCTCTGTGGGCTCCTCAGGGTGGAAGCTCTCCTGCAGCCCCCCGATTGACCCCGCCCCCGGATGGCAGCCTGCGGCAAGTGCAGCCGGGCTGATGGCCGAGTGCTGTGATGTGCCGAGTGTGGGCATTCAGGGCACTCCAAGCGAGGACTGCTTTGCAAGCAGGGAACCCCTGAGAACTGTCTGTCCGGGGTGGGGGTCGGGTCCCTTTAAGCACAGCCCTCAGCTAGCCTGAGACAGCAGCTCCACGCTCTACATCCTAATCTGATGCCCTGCTGGCACTGCTTCCGGCCATCCTTAACCTCGGTTCAGGGTCCACTCAATGTGGACATGCTAGTTTGAATTAGTAAAATGCTAATTCGAACTAGTTTTTAGGTCTTGATGCACTAGTTCGAATTAACTAATTTGAATTAAGTTAATTCGAATTAGTGCTGTAGTGTAGATATACCCTTATTCTGAAATAACACTGCTGTGTAGAAATAGCCTAATTGTGCTGAGGCGATAGAGGGAATGTATAATCCTATCTTGGCACTACATCTTGGCAATATATTATATTATATTATATTATATTATATTATATTATATTATATTATATTATATTATATTATATTTATTAACAATTAGCAGGCCAACACTGACACATTTAATTTAAAAAAGGGGAACTATGCAAAAATGAGAAGGTTAGTTAAACAGAAATTAAAAGGTACTGTGACTAAAGTAAAATCCCTGAAAGCTTCATGGGCACTTTTCAAAGATACCATAATAGAGGCCTAACTTAAAAATATACCTCAAATTAAAAAATATAGAAAAACTAAAAAGAGCCACCATGGCTTAATAATCATGTAAAAGAAGCAATGAGAGATAAAAGACAGCTTTTAAGAAGTGGAAGTCAAATCCTAGTGAGGTAAATAGAAAGGAGCATAAATACTGCCAAACTACGTGTAAAAATGTAATAAGAAAGCCAAAAAGGAGTTTGAAGAACAGCTAGCCAAAAACTTTAAAAGACTTTAAAAGTCAGGAAACAAATGAGATCCTTTCATAGACTGACTTTAAAAGACAGGAAACAAATGGTAAATTTTCACAATGGAGAGGGATAACTAGTGTTCCCCAAGAGTCAGTCCTAGGGTCAATCCTATTCAACTTATTCATAAATGATCTGGAGAAAGGGGTAAACAGTGAGGTGGCAAAGCTTGTAGATGATACTAAACTGCTCAAGGTAGTTAAGACCGAAGCAGATTGTGGAGAACTTCAAAAAGATCTCACCAAACTAAGTGTCTGGGCAACAAAATGGCAAATGAAATTTAATGTGTATAAATGTAAAGTAATGCACATTGGAAAAAATACCCCCAACTATAGATATAATATGATGGGCAGCAGGTTTAAAACAAATAAAAGGAAGTTCTTCTTCACACAGCACATAGTCAATCTGTGGAACTCCTTGCCTGAGGAGGTTGTGAAGGCTAGGACTATAACAGGGTTTAAAAGAGAACTAGCTACATTCATGGAGGTTAAGTCCATTAATGGCTATTAGCCAGTATGGGTAAGGAATAGTGTCCCTAGCCTCTGTTTGTCAGAGGGTGGAGATGGATGGCAGGAGAGAGATCGCTTGATCATTACCTGTTCGATTCACTCCCTCTGGGACACCTGGCATTGGCCACTGTCAGCAGACAGGGTACTGGGCTGGATGGACCTTTGGTCTGACCCAGTATGGCCATTCTTATGTTCTTATGTACATCTCCTAGCCAAAGAGTACACAAAGGGTACTTCTCAACGAGCTTTTAAGCAATGGTGGATTACAATGGACAATTCACTGACCTGAATATGTGATGGTCAGGAAAGGTGCATGTTGTACATATCTTTAGGAGCATCAAAAACAATGAGTAATTTTGTGTAGGGATGTTAAACTTAGATTAATCAATTTGTATTGACTATTTGATTAGTTGATAAGGGTGCCTCCACCATCCCCAGGGCTGATGCTATGCTTCAAAGGTGAGAGCGCTGTGCCCCACTTGCCTGTGCTTCCCACGGTATTTCAAAGTGGTAGCACTGAACAGAGTCCCCAGCTGACCCCAGACTCCACACGGTGTTGCTGCTTTGAAACTCCCCAGCTGGCCCTGGGCTGCACGCAGCATTTCAGAGTGGCAGACCCCAGGCTCCACGCGGCACTGCCACTTTGAAGCAGCCCCTTCTCCCCCCCCCACTCTTTCTGATAGACTCAACAAGGGGGGGAAGTGACCAGTTGACTAGTGTGTCAACTGTCTGCTAAGCATTTGCTTATTGGATAGTCTTTGTGGCACCTTAGAGCAGGCCTGTGCAAATTCCGGCCTGTAGGCAGGATCCAGTCGGCATGGAAAGCTCACAAGAGAAAGATAGGAACAGTTTTACTGTAGCTTTTTTTTTATAGATAACTGGGATTAACAGCTTCAACCTGGGGTAACCCTGTCCCATAGCAACCTGGAAGAAGTCCCAGGTTGAGGTGAAGAGGAACAGGATTGGAACAGGAAGCAAGGCTCCACCCTCCTTTCTTGATATGCCAGCTGCGGTCTGGAGTGATCCCTTTGAAGCACAAACACGTCGTATCCAGGGGAACTTTTATTTTGGTAGGAATCAGCAAATGGGGGGGATTATTTGCGGTTTCAGGTTTAGATCTTATGAAATATTTCCAATATTTCATGTAGGTAGCCACATGCAGTGTCATTCTCTGGAAGGTAACAGAGGCAAAAAGGGAGCAGATGTTGCAAGCATTTGGTCTCAGGGCTTGGTCCTTATACTGTTATGCTGCAGGCCACAATGTTGCCAGAACATGTAGTACTGGAGTGATGTGGTAAAAATGTTCTACCACAGTGGATGGAATAAGGCAACCTTTCCTGAAATCTGCAAAGGACTGCAAAATATCTCCACAGTAGCTTCCTAAGGATTGCCATGGAGGACTACCGGGCCTTCTGCAGGCACATAAAAAGTCTTTTTCAGGGAGCACCCTCTGTGTAACAGGACTGGATGCCACAAAGTACTATCTCAATTGGTTATCTCAGATTAGACACTAAAAAAATTGCATTTAAGCCATACAGCAGGGTTACTCAACATGGCTACATCTACGCTGCCAGTTTTGCTGGCAGTGAATATGCAAATGAGGTGCAGATTAGCATATCACCATGCCTCCTTTGGATAATTTATGCCAGGTGTTTTTGCAGGAAAAAAGTAGTGTAGACGTTTCTTTTTGTGCAAAACCCCCTTTTCCCGCCAGATCCTTATGCCCCAAAAAAGGAGGTTTCCTGATCTGGCAGGAAAAGGTGTTTTGCGCAAAAAGAAAACATCTTCACTACTTTTTTTCTTGCAAAAACCCTTTGTGCAAAAACGCCGTGAATAAATCATGCAAATTAGGCACAGTGATATGCTAATCTGTGCCTCATTTGCATACTCGCTGCCAGCAAAACCGGCAGTGCAGATGTAGCCCATGTGATCTGTTTGTTTGCAGCCCATGGTGTGGTTTCGGTTTATGCAGGACTCAACATGCAGCTCTTGGGTTGAATCCTTTGAACATGGCTTCCACTGGGAAAACGTTCCATAATAGCGAGTCAATATAATGGTCTTTTGTTGATATTCATTTTAGTAGTTAAATTTCTGGACTGTCATTGCTTATTAAAAGTGATGTCATATGTGTGGAAATTGGGTAAATATTGCATTTTATTAATATGAGCAGAAATGATGTAAATAGGGCCTGCATGTTGTGTTGTCTTGCCTTAATCTTTGTATTCATGCCCGTCAGTGTGAAAGAAACTATTTGCATATATTTGCATTTATTTTTGCATGTACGTTCAACCACACTTAAATTGCGGCCTTTGGCATGTGCTGTGAGTATCAACGTAGCCCCCGGGGCTTCCAAAGTCGAGTAACCCTTCCCTACGGTGTGATTTTTGTCCCCCTCCTGCCCTGTGTGATATTGATATAGATGTCAGCATTTCCTCTGCTGGTGCAGAGCTCTGCCTACACAGATTCACCAGGAATCTGGTGAATTCACCAGTCTTCCCACAGTAATCAAAGCCAATGTCTCCATGCTGGATGCTGGAGTGTGCTTGCTGCTTGGGGCAGGCATGGTTGGCTGTGCTGGTGAGCTCTCCACACTGATCAAACAGGAAACTTACATTCAAACGTTCCTGAGGCTTTTCCTGTGTATCTGCCTGAGGTGCAGTGGAGTCAAAAGTGCTCTCCACAGCTGTACAGTAGAGCGCTCTGACACACCTCCTAGTGGCCAACCCCTTGAAATTACACAGTGCTTTATCTAAATTATCCCTATGTGAACAGGTGAAGGTTGACTCAATTCACCTCTCGTGGGGATGGAGTACAGCAGTCAATTTTACAGAAAAGGCTTCATAGCAATGGATACACACATTTTACATTCAACCTAACGCAGCATATGTCTGTCTAACATAGTATTGCAGAACAAGCCTAACTGTCTGGATGTCAGGGCTATATTTTCCTGTACTCTGTCCCTTTAAGGCTTGGAGCCATGCTGGAGATTTTAAAATAAATACAGCTCTGGTAGGCTCACTGTGATCAGAAGAATATGGTATGGCTGAGTGTGTGTTTGTTGGATTATGCCAAAGGTTTTATAACACTCTTCTGTTTTAGACAGCATACTGGCCTGGGATGTAACAAAAACTGAAAGCTTTTTCCAAATTATCTTTTGCTTCTTGCAGAGTTCCTGAAACCAAACAATCTTTGGGTTTCATACCACTTCTTTTATAACAGAAGTTCACATCCCGACCATGCAGTCCTATAGGGTGCTGTGCACTTCCCTTGAGCCCAGGGACACTCAACATTTTATAGGATTGGATTCTGAAGAAGCAGCCAACTACTCAGATATGCACAAAATGCACAGGTGATGCGTTTCCATTTTCTTCTGTTTCTCTCAGTAATGCATGAGTTTCTCTTCTCTGTCATGGTCACATCCTGGTGTTGGGAAAAATTCAGTTTGAGTGCCTTTCATTGTGCATCCTTAGCTCCCATTGATATTAATAGGAATTGCATGGGAGCAGTGAAGGGCGAATATATCCCCAAGTAATAGAACATACCATAGTCCACTTCTGACCTTTAACAGACCTTATTTGTGATGCAGGATTTTCAGGAAAAATGCAGATTGTAGACAACTCTATGTGCAGCTTCTGGCAGGGTTCCTGTTTGAGCTACAAAGATCATTGCCATGGTTCAGTGTGCTCATTCCTGCACTTCTCAGCTGTGCACACATTATGGCTTCATGAAGCAAAAAGCAGTTTCTGTCTGCTGTTCAAACAGATTCTTTCTCTCAGCTTCAGTTCTCTTGGAGAACTTCCCCTGGTGAGTCCCTCTTCCCCCCCCCCACACCCAGGAACAAAGAGCATGAGGCTAATTTCATCAGCTTCTGCTGTGTTTAATGATTCACATACCACCTCCGAAAGAAAATTCACAGGTTGCATATTAAAATTGTGGAGACAGTATAACAGTCTCCTCACAGTGCAGATATGCAGTTGCTTGGTAAGCTGGGCCCGTTCAAACAAAAGTCTTTTCAATACAGATAAATGCAAAGTTACATACTGAGGTTTCAAACTGTTCAAATCTCTGCTCTGGCAGATATGAAGCAAGGAACTGATCCTGGATCCCAGGTGAGTGCACTGAACACTTGAACACTGGGATACTTGCTGTTCTGAGGAGGTGGTGGTGGTGCGGGGGGGGGGGGGGTGGAGTTCTCTTTCCTTTTTCATTGCAAAAATTCTAAAGGTATAATTTTTTTGGTAAAGAGAATGTTCACACACAAAAGCACATCAAAAAAGTGATGTGCTTTTTTGAAAGAGAGCATCCAGACTGATTGGACGCTCTCTCACATAAAAGGCCACCTGGAACCAGTTCAAACAGGACTTTAGGTCACCAGTTTCTTCCGAGTGCTGGTACCAGAGCCTTGCCGAGATACGCGCTTAAAGGAATCCCCCTGGACAGCCGTTTCTCTGCTTCTTCTGCGTGCTTGCTACCTCTTCGAGGGACAGCAAACTTCTCACAGTGTCTGCTGCAATTGCCCTTTTGGTTTTGGATGTCACAGCTTTTACCTTTGAGCCAAGGAGCCGGAGCTGCCCCGGGCGTGTGATGGCCCCACACAAACATGCTGCAGTTTTTGCAGCACTTTGTTCCAGCTGCATGGGCTGGACTCTGAGCTTATTCTGGGGACCCTCTCCCTGGGTGTTGTGGCTATACTCTAGCAACTGCACCCCACAGTGGAGAGGCATTTTTGGAGGCTCGACACCAGTGTGGACTGGTGGGACCAGCTGGTCCTGGAGCGATGGGACGACCAGCAGTGGCTCCAAAATTTGTGCACACAGAAGGCCACCTTTTTGGAGCTATGTGCCTGGCTCGCCCCCACCCTCCGGAGTCGCGATGCCCACCTGCAGCCTGCCACCCCCCTGGAGAAGCAGGTCGCCATTGCCATATGGAAGCTCGCCACCCCAGACAGCTACCAGTCGGTGGGCAACCAGTTCAGCATGGGGAAGTCCACCTTTGGGGCTCTCCTCACAGAGGTAAGGCACTCTAGAGCTGCAGTCCAGTGGAGGGTGGGGAAGTACTGGAAAGAGGGGCCCTTGGGAAAGGGGGGTTGGACGCTGTGGGGGGTGGAGTGGCGGTGGGAGGGAAGCCCCATCCCTGGGGGGTTGTGCTGTCTCAGCCTCACACAGCCCTGTTGCTGGGGAGGAGCTCATCATAGAGGGTGGATCCTTGGGTGTTGGACATCATCCCAATCCGCTCACCTGACCATCGAGCAGCCCAGTACATAAATTGAAAGGGATACTTTTCAATGGTGCTGCAGACCCTGGTCAACCACAGGGGACACTTTACAGACAGTTTTGTTGGATGGTTAGGAAGGGCACACGATGCTCGAGTCTTCTGAAACTCCAACCTGTATAGCAAGCGGGAGGTGGGCACATTCTTCCCCCACTGAGAACTTGCTGTTGGGGATGTGCAGATGCCACTGTGCATCGTGGGAGACACGGCCTACCACCTCATACCGTGGCTGATGAAGCCATACACCGGACACCTGGATCCCAGCAAGGACCAATTTAATGCCCACCTGAACCAGATCCGGATCCAGATGGAGTGTGCCTTTGTCCGCCTCAAGGCACATTTCCAATACCTGCTGACCCGTCTCGACATGGGGGAGCAAAACATCCCCGAGGAGGTTGCGTCATGTTGTGTCCTCCACAGCATTGCAGAGAGGAAGGGAGAGGCCTTTCTCCCAGGATGGGGGGCAGACACTGGCCACGAGGGGCGAGCATTCGAGCAGCTGAGGACAGCTGTCATCCAAATGGCCCATCAGGCCAAGGTGCGCATCTGGGAGGCCCTGAGGGAGAGGTTCTCTCAAGGACCCAGTAACTCTCCCTAGGGCCTTCCCAACAGGGGCCTCTGGCTTGCAGCCTTACCCCTTCCCCACCACACCCCCTGCCTTTGCGCTTTCACTGACCTCTCAATAAACACACGTTTGGTTTTCCAAAAAATGAAAAAATGATATTTGTATTTATGAAACATTCAGAAAAGATAGGCAAGGGGGGGGGGGCTCATAACTGGGAGGGGGGCTCAGGATGGGAGGGACATAGAGGGGCATCTCAATGTGCCACCTCGGGTGCGGGGACCTCGTCAGAGTTGGGATTGGGTGGGTCCAGGGAGCATAGGGGGGCAAACAGGAGGGGGGACTGGACAAAGTTGGCAGGGGGGTTAGGAGGAGGGGAAATAGACATCACATGGGGGAGGGGGCAGGAGCATAGCAGGGGGGTCAGGCGGAGTGGGAATGGGCATTGCAGGGGGGCAGAAGGGTTGAAGCCTGAAGCGGCGGCATCAGGCGGGTGTGCCATCATGCAGGATATGACGGCCCTCATGGTGTCACACCACTGCATCAACTGGTCCCAGGCACGGTTCCACCATTCCAAGTCCTCGTGGACCTTGTGCACCAGGGTCTGGTGGATGTTGCGCAGGACACAGATGAGGTATTCTTGGACCCTGGTACACCTTCGGGTCCCCTGGGCTCTGGCGGGTGGCTGCAGTGGTGCGGCTCAGCCCTCAGTCCTGGCTGGTCCAGATGTGGAGAACACACAGAGGGAGAGGTGGTCAGTCATCCCTGCACACACTGTCCCTGAGGCCGTGCCCTCCTCTGTGAGCGGCGACCAATAGTCCATGGCCAAGAGGAGGGGGATGTCCCAGGTGCAAGGCCATGTGTGGCCTGCACAGAAGGACATGCCTCACAGGGGCCCCAACATGCCCAGATGACCATGCTGCCCACTTCCCACCCACCCCCCGGCCCATGGATAAGCAGGCAAGGGATGTGTCCACCCACAGTGGGATCCCCTCACAGGCGGCAGAGGAGCCGGGAGCAGCCTGGGCCTCCCAGGGTCTGCACACACAGGTGTGGCTCGCAGCGCTGTCTATGGGAGTGGCTGCTGCCTCGCACGTGCAGGCATGCCCGCGTGCTGTGTGCGGCAATCCTCGGCCTATGTGGGATCATGCCTGCACCCTTCTGGCTAACCTGTTTCAACCTCGGCTGCCCCTTCCTCCCATGGTAGGACGTGTGTGGCCTCCCCTGAGCCTGGCAGCAGGACCCCACCTGTGCTCAGGGGCTGCCTGCTGTGTCCGCATGCCGCACACTGATGCTGCTCGTGGTTGCATGTGCACGGGCCGTAGCATGATGTCCAGCATGAGCAGCCTGAGCCACTCTCTCTCCTATCCCTGTGCGCCTGCCTCCCCCGCCCTGTGTGTGTGACAAAGTGAGACCACTTTCCTGAAGATCCCTCCCAGGTGTCTTGTGTGGAGACCTCCGGCAGGGTGATGACGGGGGTCTCCAGGTCGGAGACTACCAGGATGGGTGGGGAAGATGTTTCTCCACCCCCCAGGATCTGGTGCAGCTCCTTGTAATAGGGGCAGGTGTGGGGTCCTGCCCCTGAGCACAAGTTGTGCTCTGTGGCCCAGGCATATCCCTGGCGAAGCTCCTTAACTTTACTCCGGACTTGTTCCAAGCTCCGGGGTGGGTGACCACGCTCCACAAGGGAGTCGGCCACCCGTCCATAAATGTCCGTATTTCTGTGCTTGGACTGGAGATCCTGCAAGGCCTCTGCCTTGCCCCACAGTTCAAGGAGTGAAAAGGTCTCCGGCCTGGACCGGGATGGTGCGTGCCTCTTGCTCCCCTGGGCGAGTCCTGGGACCTCTGGGGTAGCTCCCTGCAAGGGCCAGGGTGGTCACGGGGAGCTTGAGGATTGGCCATGGCTGGCAATACGTGTGGCAGGGAGAGCCGCATGGTGAGGTGCTGCTCTGAAGCCGGCATCTTGCCACAAGGCTTGTCCAGGGTACCTGCAGCTTTAAGAGGGACCAGGAGACAGGAACTATAGAGTTGTGATTACTTTGGATGGAGTGGTCACCACGGTACCTGTGCTATTTCCTGGAGGCCTCTTCTTTCGAAAAAAAACCTCTTCCTCCCCGTCCATACACGCCTTTTTCTGAAAGAGCTCTTTCACAAAAAGGTTTCTTCCTCATAGAATGAGGATTGTCAATGTCGGAAAAATCCCTCTGTTCTTTCGATTTACTTTCGAAAGAACGTGATTGCAATGTGCATGTTCCTCAAGTTTTGTTTGAAAAAATGGCCATTTTTCTGATAAAACTCTGTAATGTAGACATACCCTGAATTGAACCATACACACACACACAACTCCCACATATACATCTTCTGGGTGTGGTATACTTTCCCACCTAGGCTATGTCTAGACTGCAGGCTTCTTTCGAAAGAGGCTCTTTCGAAAGCATCTTTCGAAAGAGCCTCTTTCAAAAGATCGCGTCTAGACTGCAGGCGGATCTTTCGAAAGAAAAATCCGCTTTTTCGAAAGAGAGCACCCAGCGAGTCTGGATGCTCTCTTTCGAAGACGGCCTCTTTACATTGAAGAACGCCTTCTTTTGAAAGAGGAACTTTCGAAAGAAGGCGTTCTTCCTCGTGAAATGAGGTTTACCGCCATCGAAAGAAAAGCCGCGTTCTTTCGAAATAATTTCGAAAGAACGCGGCTTGAGTCTGGACGCAGGGGAAGTTTTTTCGGGAAAAGGCTACTTTTCCCGAAAAATCTCCTGAGTCTGGACACGGCCCTAGTGGCACTAGCATCACTTATACAGAGAATAATGAATCTGCTTTATAGACTTAACTGAGAGACAGCTGGCTTTTAGCTCAGGTGGTAGAGGCTCATACATTTAAGCTCCAGAAATCCCAGTTTCAATTCGTCCTGTCAGCATTACACATATATATGTACAGGATTAGCATCTTAAACTGTTGACTCATCGGGGGCCAGGGAAGAGGAACTGTCTTTATGTAGTTTACAACACACCATTTTAACTTTCGATACTTACTGAGGTCTTCAGATATTAACATTATGCAAATAACCCCCCCCCCCCAAGGAGCTTACCTTGGTTCCTGGGACATTGCACTGAGAATTCAGGGAGAGGTGTACTGTCCCTGACAGACAAGAGGGGCAAGGCAGACTCTGTCTGCTAGGCAACCTAGAGGTAGAGAGGACAGATGCTGTTTTAAGTGATGAGCTTGGGGGAGTATAACTGAGTACCTGCATGGTCATGAGTGCGTTTGCTCAGAGGAGGAATGGTGTCTGAGGAAGGAAGGAGATAGAATAAAATGACTGACAAGTAAAAGCCTTGAAAGTAATAGCCTTACAAGTAATAGCCTGACTGGTGAGAGGGTCCTCAGTGAGATGTCCATCCCTGGGAACACTGCTTGGGAGGAAGCCATTTTGGAGAACATTGGAGCAAGCTACTGAAAGGGAAGGACTCGCTGTGTGGTGAGTTAGAGTGTGTCTACACAGCACCCTAACCTTGAAATCAGATACGCAATTTGTGCTACGCAATTCAAATCTATTTCAAATCTATTTCAAAATAGCTGATTTTGAAATTTGACGCGTCTACACAGTGCCAAATTTCAAAATAAAGTGCTATTTTGAGCCATCTCTTATCCCTCGTGCAACTAGGTTAACCAGGAGGGCAAAATAGAGCGCCTGTTATTTCAAAAATTATTTCAAAATAATGGGCATGTTGTGTAGACACAGGGTAGCTATTTCGGGATACCTCCTGTATCTTGAAATAGCTGTGCAGTTTAGACGTACCCACAATGGCTCCCAGGTTGCATGAAGCATCCCCCCTGAGATCAGGCCTCTGGATATCTGGAAGCAATATCCCTCAGTTTGGTCATGGCCCTGTTTGGGGTGATTCCCTGTTTATAGTTTGTTGTTGGGAAAACTCTCTAACTCCCTAGATCAACTGGTTACCATGTGGCAAGTGCTGTTCTGGCTTCTATTTCAGGGCTGCTGGCCTGCTGTGATTGTGCCTGAGATCTGGGATAGCAGTTAGGGTTTTTAGGATCATTTGTGTAATTTGCATCTGGTCCCTGTATCACTTTATAGTGAGGGGAAATCTTGGGAATGGAAGCAGCCTGACACCTTCATGAAGAGGAGGCCTGCCAGCTTCAATTGTCAGTCCCTGTGCAGTGGCTGAAGAGTCCAAATTCATCTCTGAACCTGAGGACCATTTGTGGAGTTGTGAGTGCATTATTTTTTAGTTTGTCAGGGAAATTCTTATGAAGCACCACCCCCTTCCCCCCACGACACCCTGAACTGCATTCTCAGGTTAAGAGATGGGGGTTTGTGGATTTATTATCTGCTGCCTTTTAAACTTGTGGAAGCACTTATTATCTTATCCTACAAATGAGTCTTTTGGGCTGTAACGAAACAAGTCAGCCAAATTGCCTATTGGTGCCATGGAAGATATTGTTGTCAAAAGTCATCAGGGGCCCCTATATAGTATCTGAACCAATGGACATCTGTAAATTTTACTCTTGCTATATGAGGTTATATGACTGTGGGAATTTGTGGGTATTATCAACATGGGTACAAGTGACCCTGAGAGTAGTGATTTGCGCTGCTATGTTATGTTTACAGTGCCGTCTAATATAATTTCTCTGAATATATTGTGCATGTTTGTGTTATTTCTTGGGTATCTCCAACTAGCTGGAAAGTAAGTGGGGGTTACTCTGTAGTTAGAATGTTCTCTCCAAGCTACCTGTTAACCCTATCTGGAAATAGCCAGGGCTGGGGGTGGGAGTGAGGAGGAGCACAGTCAAATATATTTTTATATGAGGAAAATAAGGACGGTATACCCCACTGAATTAAAGGTGGAATCCAGATGAACCTCAGCAGTGTCCCTCAAAATCGAACAGGTGAGTGCTAACAGGGAGTTTTGAGAGGGAGTTCTCCAGGTGAAGGAGAAGCAGATACAGGACTCTTGAGGGAAGTGTGTGTTGTTATTGGGGCTTTCTTGCTGTGTGCTGAGCTTGTGTTTGTGAGTGAGGGTTGGTGTGTGTTCTTTTTTGTTTTTTGTTTGTTTGTTTATTTATTTATTTATTTTCCCCTGTGTTTGAGAGTGAGGCTTTCCCCCACCACCACCTCCCCTCTGACCTCCCCCTCCCCTTGATGGAGTTTGTGCTGTGATTGGCTGTGATTGGCAGGTGGAAACTGTTGGCTTCTAATTAAAGTTTGAATTCTAGAAGCCTCTGCTGATTGGCTGAGCCTTGGTAGGGGGAGGGGCTTTATAAGGCAGTGGGCAAGCGATCAAGGAGCTTGCGAACAGGTGATTGCTAACAGGGAGTTTTGAGAGGGTGTTGGGAAGGGGAGAGGGAAGGGTGGGAGGTTCTCTTGCCTTTCTTTTTAAATCCCTTTTCCAGGACAGCAGCGATGGTTGGTGATGGGTCTGCTGTTGTTACCTGCACAGCGTGTGCCATGTTTGTCTTCCTCCCGGAAGAAAGAACAGATTTCATCTGCACCAAGTGCAAGCTGGTCGACATTTTGGAAGAAAAAATTAGAGGACTGGAGGCCCAAGTGTCGACCCTACGCTTGATCAGAGAGGATGAAGACTTTCTCGATAGAAGGCAGCATTTAATCATTCAAGCACGGCAGGCAGAAGAGCCAGAGAGGGCAGTACGTGACCAGGAAGAGAACTGGCAGCATGTAACTTCTAGAAGGGGGAAAAGGCCAGCACGGGAATCCCCCGATGCTAGAGGTAAGCAATCGCTTTCAAGCTCTCTCCACAGGCTCTGCAGTGCTGAAAGCTCTGGAAGGGACCTCACAAGGAAGAAACCAGAAGGGAACACCATCTACTGGAAGGCATGGGATGCGTAGTCCTACGGATGGGGGTTCCACGGCCACCACCCCCAAAAGGAAATGACGGGTGGTGGTGGTCGGGGACTCCCTCCTAAGAGGGACTGAGCCATCCCTCTGCCATCCGGACCTGGAATCTCGAGAGGTGTGCTGCTTACCGGGAGCTCGCATTCAGGATGTCACTGAGAGGCTTACCAAGCTGATCAAACCTTCGGATCGCTACCCCTTCCTGCTTCTCCACGTGGGAACTAATGATACAGCCAAGAATGATCTTGCGCGTGACCTCTTTATCATTCTACAAGGAAGAAGGGATCTTCCGAAATTTGGCCCAGTGTAGATGGGCCAAATTTTGGAAAACCCTCTTCCAGAAAAAAAAATCAGAAAAAGGTACACAAAATATGGAGTGTATTTTGCATACCTTTTTCCGACAAAAAGGTGTAGTGTAGACCTAGCTTGGGTGGGTAAGGGTGCTATAAAGAATAATTATCATCATAGTGATGCATAATATAAACTGTAAACCATGTCCAATGGTAAAAAAACATAAAATAAGCACACGCTTCCTGCCCTTCTTGGCCAAAATGACTAATTTCATGTGGATAATATGGAAAGTCAACAAAACATTCATTTTCAGTCTTAGATTTTATTTTGTAAGTTGCAGTGCAGAGTGGATTGTTACAAGTGAGTTATAAACTCTTGATAGCAGGGTATATTTTAAATGGGAACTCTGACAGACCTTTGGTTATTGCAGCATGTGCAGACAATCACTACAGACTGCTTTGCATCAGCTTTATTAGCTGAACACACAGAACTTCAGACATTCAGAGGTTTTGTGTGTATGTGTGTGTCCACAAAATTAGATAATAAACAGGCTGCTACCTCACATACTTACTCTGGGGCACTGTATGATCATTTCCTTTATTCTGACAGTAAGCTAAAAATGAGCCCATCTTTTTTCCCCTCTGTGAGTATGAAAAATGTGTGTAGAAAAACATTCCATCTGACCTGTACCAAGTAGATATGCATTTCATGGGAACCAGCTATAATATGGGATTTGTTACACTGTCGGAAATATGTATTGCTTGCTGATGTGTCAAAATGAAATCAGTATCCTTCACTTCAGTATTTGGGAACTGGGTATAGGCCAGTGGCCTTCTGATAGGCTGTATCTTTGCAGTGGGGAACATAGCTTTCCTCATCAATGTTCATTCTAAAGTCTGCTGTGGACAGCTGAACTTGGAGCTGCTTGATAATAATCTCTTATATTGGGCTTTTCCTCAGTGGATCTCAAAGCATATTTTAAGTTTTAGAAGTATTTGCCTTCACAGTACCCCTCTGAGCAATGGGAACATAGTCACCTCCATTTTACAGATGGGGAAATGAGCGACAGAGAGATTAGGTGACTTGCCCAAAGTCATGTAGGAAGACTGTGATGGATAAGAAATTGAGCCCAGGTTTCTGGGGTCCTTAGCTATAGCCCTAGCCACCTGACCATCCCTGTTTTCTGAAAAGGTCTTGGTAGATATAAAACATTCTCTTTTTTGGGATGGGGTGAGGAAGGGGGAGCGATAGTGTCAGATAGTCAGGATGATGCAGACCCTGAATGGACACAGGTTGGCTTAAAACTCAATCTGAAAAGTTATGTGCCTAATGGCAGCTTGTGGGATAGTGAACAAAGCAGTAGCCTTAAGTTAGGCAAACTGAATCCTAGTCCTAGCTCTGCTTCTAGTTCACAGTGAATAAGTCTGCAGTGAAACTAAAGATCTGATTTCTACCACAGGTAGATGTACATGCACCCGTGTCCTTAAAACACAAAGAGTGCTGTGCCTTGGGCTAGTTGCCTCAATACAGTCCAGCCCTGGGTGCTACAGAGCTATTTTAGTACGCTTGTGCATGTACATGTACCTGAGCTGGAAATTATACCTCCACTGCCTAGTAGAGGTACCCTGTGTGGTTTTGGGTCAGTGCTTCAGGTGCCCATTGAAAACATTGAATAATAATATTGCACCAGCTTCTTAAAGCACTTCATTTGAAAAACCACTATAAATGTAGTATTATTAACTATGTAAATAACACTGGCATCATTAATGCTGTGTTGTGGGCAAACTGCTCCACAGAGGAAAGAGGACGCATAGAAATGAAATGCTGTCAGAACAAAAATATTACTCAAAATGCAAGGTATTAACAGCAATATGCCTTCTAAAAATGAATGCGGGTGGCCAGGGCTGTGCACAGAGGGCCCCGCAGAGAAAGAGGAACCATTCCAATACTTTCTGAACAAAAAGAGCTTCTAGGAAAGGAACAAATTTCATCTCAAACACCTGAAGATGTGTCTAGCCCTAAGAACACCACTAATACTTCTGTTTGAAACATTTCAGTCCTCGGCCACCCGAGTGAGGCTTCTGTCACAACTGAGATGAGTGAGAGACACAATATCAGATCAGTTGTTCCCAAGAGATACTGGGACAAAACAAAAGCCGATGGGTTGTCTTGGCTTCAGCTAGGCCAGTACTGCCCTCAGATACACTGGCAGAACAAGCAATAGCACTAAAAGATTTATTGAGGCTGCACGGCTGGCAACTTTTATTTGGGTAGAAATAGCATGCTCTATTGAATAAAAGTTTTTATTGCTTTATGTGCTCCTTCACCCCCTCCCTTGCTATCACTATTCTTATTTCTTTGTAGTTTTGCTCGGTGTTATAGTGTTACCCCCTGGAAATGCAGAATAGGGAAGAAACATGGATTGTCACCTTTATGATACTACTGGAATGCTTCATGGCCAACATACAATATTAACTTGCACAATGACAAGGAGGGGAAATGTTGGAGACGCATACCTACTAACTGAGAGCTGCCTGAAATAGTTCTGTGTTATGCTGACAAGGAAGTGATAGCCGGAGAGGGTCCCTGTTATCCACCTGGCTGCTGCTGAAACAGGTGTTCATACTTTCCCCTATAGGATGCTCAAACAGATCAGATACAGTGCTTAGTCTTTTAAATGTCTGCACTGCAGGTTTATTTTCACCAGGCAACAATTCTGTTACCTCCATGTCCATGTAAGTACAAATAAATAAATATATAAATCAGCATTTTAAAAAATATTTTTAGTTCAGCCAAACATTATACCGAAGAGTCAATTCAAACAACTTATAATTTAGCCTCCAAAAGGCTCTGTTACTCCAACTTCTTTCACAAATTCTATTCCATTATCCATGTCTTCAACAGCTGGCACCTCATTCTCCAGTTAACATTCCCAATTAGGCTAATCACTCTAAAACTTTAGAAGAAAAAGGACACACTGTAGGAAATAAAACAACCCTTTATCTCCTCCACGTATTTCCTCTTCTTGGCAAATAATTGAACGATCTAACCCTGCCTGAGACCTCTCCCAAAGGAGAGTTCAATTAACCAAGGAAAAAATCCTAAATTAATATAATCCAATGTTCCTTTTCCTGTGGGGTACTGTGACATATCTGAGTTATAATAAATGTGACTCTTTACTATAATACTCCTATTTAAAGCACTTTTATGCATTTTACACTGGTATCCTACACAATTAAACCTACATCAGAGCCCAAATGTGCAAAGGTGTTTAGACGCCTAAATCTTGAGCTCAAGCACGAATGTCCCAGTTTCCACGCCATTATGAGCCACAAAACTGCTGTTGACCTCCATAGGCAGCTAAATTCACCTAAGTTATCAGGATAAAAAGTTCCTGGTCATCTATGATTTGCACACTGCTGTCTCCAATGTGGCCTTCAAATCCCTATCTCTAAGGGTATGTCTACACAGCAAAGTTATTTAGAAATAACAGCCGTTATTTCAAAATAACTTTACCAGTTATTTACCAGTGTCAACACAGACAAACCGTTATTTTGAAATTAAATCGAAAAAGTGGAGGGCTTATTTTGAAATTGATAAGCCTCATTCCATGAAATAGCGAAATTGCTATTTCAAAACAAGTGCTGTGTAGACACTTATTTTGAAATAGGTGGCCTCCAGCCCTTCCCAGGGTGCCCTGGTGGCCACTCTGGGCACAATCAAGAAAACTCCTCTCCCTTCCCCCTCTTCCCAGAACCCTTAAAGGGGTTAGACTCTGGACACAGTGCCTGTGCCAGCTCCAAGCCTGCCAGCCCAGAGCCAGCAGTTGCTGCACCTGACCCAGTGGCATGAGCCAGGCAGCCAGTACCAGTCAGCGTCCACCACTCCCTAGGACTATTCTGCCAGCTCCCAGGAGCTTGCGAGGGGCTGGAAAAGGCAGGTGCCAGCCTGGTCCAGTGCGGAGATCAGGAACCTAATTCAGGTTTGGGGGGGATGCCTCCAGCATCCATGATCTCCACACTAAATGGAGGAACACGGCTGTCTACAGGCGGATGGCTGCCAGCCTGGCCACCAAAGGCCACATGCAATCCCAGGAGCAGGTTCGCATGAAAATAAAGGAGCTGCAGCAGGTGTATGCTACGGCCACAGGGGGCAGCTCCTAACCGGGGCAGACCCAGACCTCTGCCCCTGTTTTGATGCCGTGGACTGAATCCTGGTGGGTGGGACAGTCCGTGCCCCCCAGGTGGTCATCAGCCTTGGGGAAGAGTTTGGTGCCTCCTGCTGCTCCAGCCCCTGATGACTCCCCAGCTACTGCACCTCCTCCCACTCCTGCTCCCCCTCCCGCTATTCTGATGCTTGGCTTCCTGATGTTAAAGCTGCTTCACTATGGCTGAAAAATTAGAGCAGGAGGACCGGACTGTAGATATCCGCCCTCTCAACCAAGCACATTTCCAGCTCCCTCGGTCCCTCTCCTCAGCACTTGGGCTCAGGTGGGGTGTGAGCGGGGGTGCCAACCCAGCCATGATCTCTCTCAGGGATCGCTTTGCAGCACAAGTCAGCAACCCAGAGCAGCCATCTTCAGCCTGCATGAGAAGTAACACCCTCCTGCTCTTCACCCAGACCTGGCTGTTGGGGGGAGGGTGAGGTAGGGGGAGACACAGTGGGAGAAGGACAGAGCTCCTCCTTGGGTAAATCTGATGAGGTGAGGAGAGTACAGCGGTCCTGGGCTGAGCTCAGGGTGGGGAGATCACTGGGCAAACAAGACCAACCAACTTGGAGTGTTAAGAGACCACTCAGGTGTGGATGGAGGATGGACAAAAAACGCACCAGCACATTATGGACTCAAACTGTCTATTGGTGCACAAAGGGGCTCATGCTGTGACTCAAGCGGATGCAAAGAGCTTGGCTACCCCAGAGATCTGTGGATTTTCAGGGTTGAGCTATATCTGAAAACGTCACTTCACATTGCCTGGTGCTAGACCATCAGCTGCATGCAGTCTTTAGCAGACCATGTGTGTGTGTGATTGATTGATGTGTGGTAGGCATTAAGCAATGCAGACTGTGTTAGTTACCCTGTGAGTTAGGAAGCCAAACAAGAATCCAGCAACTTGACAAAAAATGCAGTTTGAAAGCACAATAAGCTAGTCCTGGCTCGTCTGTACCATGAGAAAACCTACCCAGCTCAGACTGGAAGAGTGGATCTGAATGCTTGGCCAAAATTTGTTGAAATTTGGTTCCAGATCAGAACTTCCCAACTTGGTATTTCCAGCTCACTCAGCCTCTAGGGGAGGGAGGAAGCACAGTGGGCAAAAAGGGAAGTTGCTCCATGACCCTGTGATTTAAAAGGATTTGGGACTCTGGGCCATTGCCACTGTTACTGTAGCAGCAGCGGTGACCAGAGCTCCAGGCCCTTTTAATTGCTATCAGAGCCGCCCCACGCAGGGTGGTCTGTGCTGTGCTGAGAGCTAGCTGGGGAAGGTACGGCATGCTACCCCTAACCTTGCCCTTTCTGGGGGCCTGACCCAACCCCACCCAACATTGACCAGGGCCTGGCACAGTCTGTCGTCAGCCTTGACAACCTGAAACTAGACACCAAGGCTGTGTCTAGACTGGCAAGTTTTTCCGCAAAATCATATGATTTTGCGGAAAAACTTGCCAGCTGTCTACACTGGCCATTTGAATTTCCACAAGAACACTGACGATCTCATGTAAGATCGTCAGTGTTTTTGCGGAAATACTGTGCTGCTCCCATTTGGGCAAAAGCCCTCTTGCGCAAATCATTTGCGCAAGAGGGCCAGTGTAAACAGCACAGTACTGTTTTCCGCAAAAAAGCCCCGATCACGAAAATGGCGATTGGGGCTTTTTTGCATAAAACCGTGTCTAGATTGGCCACGGACACTTTTCCGCAAAAAGTGCTTTTGCGGAAAAGCATCCTGCCAATCTAGACATGCTTTTCTGAAAATGCTTTTAACGGAAAATTTTTCCGTTAAAAGCATTTTCGGAAAATCATGCCAGTTTAGACGTAGCCCAAATGCAAACATCCAAGAACCTTGAGGAAACCAGCAGTTCACCCCTGAATTCTGTGGAAGAAGCCCATCTCTAATCTTATTCCTAAAAATATTCCCTACTAATAGAGTTCATTCCCTGCTCATCATCCTCCTGATTAAAACCACTAGCAGAGCACTAGCAGACAGAAGGAGGCTATCTGCTTTACCTTACCAATTACTAGCATTAAGACTTCCTGTTTTAACATTTAATGGGGTTCTCAGACACTGTTTTTGACAAGCAATAAGGGGAATTTCAGAGCATTATGACAAGCTACCTCTTAATTTATGCTTCTTTTACCCCAGTGCTCATGTCAAACCCACTCCCTATGATAACAACATACACAAATTAGATATTATAAAGTCAAATGAGTCCTTTAAATGTTACTTCAAAACAAACAGTTTGAGCCATGGCAATACGCCAATAACAAGTGGTTTTAAAGTAAAAGTTCCAGAGAATCAACTGCCTCTGAGTACCTCCTCAGGTACTGAATAAATTCTTTGTATCCCACTGAACCAGCTAATCGTCTCAGATGCAAGAACACCCATCAGCTATGAACCAGTGAACAAAAAAGCAATTATCAGGTAAAAATCCCTATTTAGCTCCTTTTCAAATTTTAAACTTCTGATTTTAGAACGTACAGGAATAGATATAAGTAATAATGGATAAACTAGAAGGAACCAAAATTAAGGGCAATTTGGACCTGACATTTGAAGTTTATTTCCTTCATTCTTTAACAAAACACTTTTGTCTTTCATGCCCCAATCAAAAGAAAGCTTCATTCTGTAGTAACATACAGTGACAGAAACAGCGCTAAGTCAATCACAGGTTCTTCAATTACTAGAACCTGTCAAGTCTAGCGAACATCAGTTCATGCTCTGACACATCAGTGCTGTTATTTATAATCTTAGTCACTAAACTTGTATAATTTTGGCTATGGTAAAGACTGGAATTTGTTCTTTCCTAAAAGCAGAGAGCACTGGTACTAATGGGATTCATGAACAAGCGTCTTGTTCTGAATATGAGAATTTTTCTTGTTAGCTATATGGCCCTCAGGCCCAAAGAAGGTCAGGACATAATTAATGATAAAAAAATCTAGGTTGAATATGGGGGAGATTTTTGTGAAGGTGAGTTCTGTTAACCCATGGAATCATCTACTGAAATGGGTTCACTTCATTTCAGTGATTTAAAACAGAACTTTAAACAAAACAAAACAAAAAACAAAAAAAAAAACAGCGCCAAACTGGAAAATATACGTGGGAAATCCTGGGCCATAATGGGAATGGAATATGTTATCCAACAGATCTGATGCGATGCCTTGATTCTATAATGTAACCTTGGAAAGATTGGGCTTAGCTTTCCCTACCGCACCCACAGCAAGTCTGAGGATAAATTAGGTCTATGGTAGTTGATTACTAAAGAAATAATTCTAGGTTGTTTTATTTTTAATAACCTTGGACTCAGTCCAGCTCCCACTGAAATCACTGGAAGTCCCATGGAATTTGATGGGCTCTGTTCAGGCCCTTTGTTAATAAATTCAAATGTCATGAATGGGGTGTATTTCTATTCCATCAAGCCTTTGTTGTGGAGAAGGTTGGGCATGTTATATGCTCAAACCTTGCTTGCACTCTTAAGGCATATTTTCCAGGAGACAGAGTCTGGAGATATTTGCCTGGGCACAAAAAGAACCCAACCAACCAACCAACCAACCAACCAACCAAAAAAAAAAAAAAAACCCAACTATTTGGCATATGTATTTGTAAACATAAAACCCCCAAATAGGATGCCCACTTGCTCCTACTTTAAAAAGGAGCACTCTGATTTATTGCATGATTTTGGGCAGGTCATTTATAATCGCTATAGGCCTCAGTTTAAGCACATCATAAGCCTTTATAATGCATTTATAGTAGTGTGGATATAAAGATTTTTTTTAAAGTGCTTGCAAATCCTCAAATGGATAGTGTTGTATACAGTAAATAGTGTGGCAAACTACAGTAATTTAAAACAATTGTACTCTCACATGAAGAGGAGACTTATTTCTAAAAATTCTCCTTTATTTAAAGTGTGTGTGTGTGTGTGTGAGAGAGAGAGAGAGAGAGAGAGAGAGAGAGAGAGAGAGACTATTGCTTGCAAGGACTAGGGTTTACATAGTGTTTCAAAGAATTTGTCTCTGCATGTGCTTGTCATCTCCCTTTAGAGAATCTGTGCTAGATAGAATGGAAACAGTGTCAAGGATGATGAAAATGCCAGCACGTCTGTCAGTGGATCACCTTATGACAGGAAGTGATAAGCCTTCTAATGCTGAAGTGATGAATGTGCCCAAATGTGGACGCTGTGTTTGTATGAGACAGCTGAAAACACAAATATGAACAACTAGACATGAGGACATGCCTCTGGGGAGACCCCACTAGTTTTTGTATCACTTGACTGATTCCAGTATGCAGCACATTTTTTACCACAGAGAAAGATAAGTGTGCTTATCAATACAGCCCCATGGATCAGAAGGAGAGTTGTCGGGAGGCAGGAATGCATCAATCATATCTAGCTATCAAATGTGACCTTTTCTATATGCTCCTCTTGCAAATATTTTACTTTCCATAGCTTCAAATTTTCTGTAATGCATTTGAAGTTCATTATAACTGAACAATAAGATAAATGCATGCGGCAATAGGTTTATTCAGACAGAAATGACATACACTGTATACTAAGTGCCAGAGAGCAGATTATTTCATTGCAAGGAAGAAAGTGGGGATCCTATTTGTCACAGCAAATAAAGCTTAGTATGTAAGTGGGACATGATTTACAATGAGGAAAGCTTTACAGCAAACAAGTGTGTCTTCATAAGAAACTAGAAAGGTGTGGAGGGGAGCATGCTCTGAGAAATATAAAAGAATATTCCCCAAATTCAGTCAGCGACACATTAAATATTTGCTTAATGAATGCTTATTAGAGCTTTGAAAGAACCAAAAATACAGTGGACCTGTGGCACTTTAGAGACTAAAAATATATAGTATCATGAGCTTTCATGGTTAAAATCCACTTCATCCAAAAGCTCATGATACTATACAGTTTTGTTGGTCTCTAAGGTGCCACAGAACTACTCGTTGTTTTTAAAGTTAGGGTATGTCTAGACAGTGGTGCTATTTCAGGATAGCATTTTCCGTGTTTTGACAGCATGCCCATTATTTCAAAATTCAATCAAAATTACCAGTTTGCTAGTCTTAAGGCCTGGTAAATCTTGTTCCATAAGGATTAAGGGACTTGTCGGAATAGCAGTCTATTTCGAAATAAGCTCAAAATAAGCTTCGGAATTTGCATAGCTCAAATTGCATAGTTTATTTTGAGCTAGTGTCATTGTATATACACACCCTTACAGACTAACACAGCTACCCCTCTGAGACAAAAATATAGTGTAATATATATCCAAATTATCCATCATCTTTAATAACAATACATATTACAAAGAAAGACATATCAGTTGAACCCCTGCAAGAATAAATTGCTGTAATATAAATGGTGTAGAAATCTATATTACAAATGGATATAAATACATTTATTTGTATTTCTTTCAGCAAGATGTTAATGAAGGGAACAATCTATATTATTGATTTGACTTTAATAATTTTTGCTTTAGATTAGCCCCATAAAACCACAAATCTCAGCAATTGCTCACAATAAAGATTCTAACTTTTGACTAAGCATTCTGATCAATAACTTCTTATGTTCTGAACAAACAGAACCATCACTTGCCGTATTTTGGTCTTGAAAGCTAACAAGCAGTTTTCCAGTTTCTGATAAATGAATAAGGCATTATCGATTAGGCTGGTCATTAATGTGTTTGGACAGACAAAGCTTATGCTTGGTTTAGAGTTATATCTTATTCCATAGAAAATAACTGTAGTGAAAAAGCACATTAAGGCTGCAGAGTGAATTTCTCAAATGTCAGAACATGATAAATCAGCACGTGATGTCAATGTTCATGCTGGCTTAGCTCTGTCCTCTTGTACATACACAATATGAGATGCAGCTCAGTTCTCAGCTGCTCCAGGATAGAGCTAAGTATTTGTGAGGGAGGAGGAGGAGAGAAAAGGTATTCTGAGCCACTCTTCTGCCACATCCAAACCTAAGGCTGACCACAAGCTGAACTGTCCCAAAGCAGAAATTAGAGAAGACACAAGGCTGCTCCAACTATTGCTAGATTGTAAGGACCTCCTCTTAGTTTGTCCCACAGCTACTATTTAAGACCTCTCTATACTCATTGGAATAGAATGCATGTAAAGCCCTCTATTATGAGACTCTGTTATGGGCCCCTTTTGAGCAGCTTTGTGGTCACCTCTGTGTGATGCTAAGATGGGTAATATCTGGCCCCATAACTGATTGTTTTTTTCTTTTCACAGGTTTTCTGCTATCTTCAGCATGCAGTTTAGATGTTATGTGAGACAGCTGTTCAAATTTCAGTTCTGTCCTTTTTACATCTAGCATGCCCCTCTGTTTCCTTTCACTGCTTACCAGGCAACCTTAGCGAGCCAGATTCTCAACTGGTTAAGCAAATGGAGCTGTACAGATTTGCACCAGATGCCATATGCCTTAAAATAACTGACCAAAGGCATACCGGAAAATGACTTTCCTGTTTTTCCTCAAGCTTTAAAAATACCAGAGTGAAACTAATATGGAAAATTGGTCTCAAAGGATAAAACTACTATAATGCTATGCGCTCATGTGACTATAAAGTGTAATTTAGAATGGAACCCTAATATCTAAAAAGTTGAATGAAATTTTTCAAAAACCACATTTTTTTTCAAAAATAATGCAGATTTGGGTCGACCAAAATACTTCATGATTTTTGGTTGAGTTTGCCAAATGGTTTTGGTAAAATCAAAGAAAAATTGTAAAACACCCCAAACATTTTATTTTGACATTTTTTAAACCAAATATTTTGATTTTTCAATTCAAGATGATTTTTTGTGTGAAATTTTATTTCAATTTTATTATTTTTCTAAAAAAACCTTCACAAATGAAATTAAATTTTTCATTTTGGATTAAACAAAACATATTGTTTGACCCAAAACAATTACAAAAATGATTTGATGAGCAAAACAAACAACAAAGTCCCGCTTATTGTAAAAGTTCTATACAGTCTTAACCAGGAGTTAACTTCTAGAATATTTTAAAGAAGCTTTTATTCTAGCTTACCAAACTGGCTGTATATATTTTTGATCTGGAACAAATACTTTACATAATTTAAAAACAGACATCTGAGCCTTTAATTTTATTCTTTATAGTAAAGAGAAATGCAGGTTAACAACAATAATTATCTAACAGTAACTGCCTTCTTGTGACATTGAAACAAATTTATTCCTGCTGCATCTCAACTGACATCAACAGAGTTACCCACTGTAATGAAATTGCCCAGCTTTGTAAACGGCTTTAGAATTTGATGGACATAAGGACAAATTCTCTTTACACTTTACTTTACATGAGCTTACACATCACTTTCCCCAGCTCTGTTGCATTCCTGACATTTCCCTGCACCCCTTTCTCCTTGTTTTCCACTTCTTTAGGCCTTTGCGTAGATTTACTGCACTGAGGGCTAGATTAATAAGAAGAAGTGGGTCATTGCAAAAGCCTAATTTTGGGCACTATGCTGCCTAGTGGAATTCACAAGTTAGACTCCTAAGTATTTTTTCGGCGAGCCAGGCAAAAGGGATTAATGGAAGACAGAACATTGAGCAGTGAGCTGCCTAAACTAGCCAATAGGAAATTTCAATAAGACACCTGTCTTGGAGTCAGGCGTATAAGCCAGGTCTAGCCTATCTCAAGAAAACAATGAATAGATGGAATCTCCCTTTTACCCAGCAGTCAGAGAACTCACCCATGTGTTTGGACATTGTGGGTGTCAAATCCTCATTTTGATCAAAGTGAGACACATCCCCTGTCCCCCACACGAGGGCCCTAGCCACTAGATTGTGCAGTCATTTTTTTCACTGTCTGACCCCATGACTAACTAGTTATTCAAAATGCAGCAGCTTCAACAAAAGACACTTACATAGTTTTTGGATCAAAATGTTCTGAAGAATGTGACAACTCTTTATTCTCTCTTGAGGGAGCATTTTCAATTATATAAAATAAAATAAAAAAAAGATTACTCTTAAAAAAGAAAAGAGAAACAAAACCAACCAACCAAACAAACATCAACCCAACCCTCAAACCCTTAAAAATATGCTATGCAAAAGTTTTCAGTGAGTTTCAAATCTAAGTGAAGTTTGAAGTGTTTCGTTATTATATTATTAAGAACATTAGGACAAGATAGTCTGATGCAAGATGCTATGTTTTGTAACGGATATATTTTTAATTATTTTTAACTCACAAATGAATTAACAGATGTATTTATAAACTCTCAGATAATGTTCAGAGAATGTTCAAAGTAAGTGCTGCAATTTTGAGAACAATATAACGTGTATTCTATAGAATCATAAAACCACAGAGGTAGAACGGACTGCTAAAGCTCCTTTGTCAAGATGCAGAATTTCTTCATACATAGTGAAGAAGTTGACTTCTGGATTAGCCACAAAAATCAACCTAGCCTTAATGATGGAGCATCTGTAATAAAAAAATGTGCCTTAATGGAACAGACCTAGCATTGTGTTTTATTTTGTTCAATCTTTACAGTTCTTTTATTCATTTCATCACATTATTTCTAGTTATTGCTCTATGAAACATGCTGAGCAAACCTTTCCCCTCCTTTAGGTTGGCATACTTCAAATATCTGGACTTCCACTAGGGTGTAGTTACCTATTAGCCTAACTAAGTACTTAATTCTTATAGCCCTTTGTTGAAAAGTAACCCCTCAAAGCTCCTAAATATCACTGTTCTCTTTTTGATGATTGTCTCCAACTAATTTCGAGGTTCATACTCCCAAAACCCATTGTCTCTTTTTAAACCTTGTATCAGCAGCATCTGAATAGGTTGAACTTCTCTAGACCCACACTCTCTCATCTGGCAACATCTGTGGTCCGGCATGATTTTAGTTAGTTGGGTGTTCTTTACTAAGGGTGTTGCCAAGTTTCCCTCAGTCCTATAAAGTTTGTTTACAGCTACCTGTCCTGGCTCTCAGTGTTCTGTGCTTTTATTTAGTTCTATATTACCCCTAAATGACTTTAAAGAGACCAGCAAATAATGGAAGTGCTGGTAATGCTGCTAAGTGTAAGTATGTTTCTTATGATTTATTTACTTTTTTCCTTGTACCAATACAGTAAAATTGTGTAACAACATTAACACTGTTATGAAGAGCGCTAATAAGTCATGGATAGGCGTAGGCTTATATAAGGTGTATTAGTACAGACATACATTATTAAACAGCATTGTAATCACTGTTCCATTTATTCACCTCAGTGAAGTAAAAATAAAGAGACCCACTCACTACAATTTTGACCCCCCTGTGGTTTGGCAAATTCTCTGGTTCAGCACTGGTCAAGTCTCAAGGGTGCCAGACTAGAGAAGTTCAACCTCTAGAACTGCATGAAGTTATGTCTTGAAGTATAGAATACATTATTAACAAGGGATTTAATCTCGCATCTAATTTTTTATCCAGCATCAATTATTGTACTTAGATTTTTGCTGGTGTCACAGATTTTCAAATTGTTTCTACTATTATATGCATATGTATCCTGATGGCACACAGAATAGCATCCCAAACATCTCTAAAGGTCAGTAGCACTAGAACCATAACTGTGTGCATGTTTTGTTTCTTATATTAATAACAGCATTTGATTGGAAGAAAATAAAGGTTTCTTCTGTAACGGAAAAGACTATTTTGATGACATAGTGTTCCTGCTGAATCACTAAATAACACTCTGGACTGGTACAAATATCTCTTTTGTGGCCTCAGAAGACTGTATCCTGGATCCCTGAAGCAAGAAGGCTGAAGGCTGAATGGAGACTCAATATTTCATATACTACAGGCCTGGGGCAAACATTTTCTGCCACTATCCAATAAATCACATTTTCTTTAACAGCAAATAACAGAACTGCATAGTACATATTATCTCTGCAGTGGCAACAAACAATTCATCATCACTGACCTTTCTATGATGAGAACAGTCTGAAAAAAAGAGGATAATTTAAATTTTTTTCCATTTAATGTTTAAAACCTAAGGCCTTAATTCTCATCTGTACTAGGCCTCTTTTTGCTGCTGTGGCAGTGAAAAGGAGTCTGGGAGTGAGCATAAACATAATTTACTTCCTCTCCAGAGCCCCTGTAACTACCAAAGCAAAGTAAAGGGGTTTTAGTGGAGTGAAAATCAGGCCCTAATATATAGATATATAAATGGTCTGTAATGTGATATTCAAACAATGCATCCTCACTGACCTTTCCATGATGATGATTTAAAGAATAGGCAAAGACCAATTAAAAATGATGCATGGTACATACATCTAACATTATGTGTTTCTACTGGTAAAAGTGTTACCCATATAAGAACATAGGAAGTACCTCTTAACTGGCAAGTAGATGTATTTTAAGTATATTCCCCCCACTCACTATCTAGCCCTGATTTTGATCTTATAATGAACCTTCTGGGTGATCCCAGGACACTGTGTTAATCCCCAGATCACCAGCAGAGGACGCCATAATCTCCACAGTACAGGAAAGGGAAGTAAACCTAGAGGTCAAAGGCGATCTGACTCATGAAGGATCTGCAAGATGCATGACAGAAGGAGCAGCAGGATGGAAGCAAAAGTTTGTGGGCTGGCTGCACAGTTTATCAGGTGGTCTTGGACAGTGTTTCTTAAAGCATGTTCTGTGGAACACTGGTGTTCCATGAACAACTCGCAGGTGTGCCGCAACCTCTTCTTTGTTTTTTTACTTCTTTGCTGCTGTCTTTTTTTGTCTGACAACAATTTTTTTAAGAAAATTTTCCTAGATGTTCCACATAAAAAAATATTATTGTTTGGTGTTCCATGGTCTCAAAAAGTTTAAGAAACACTGGTCTAGAAGTTGTGGCCAGAAGTCTTCACAGCTCTAGTTGGAAGGCTGACAGTCCTCCAGAGATAGTTTCTGGTCCTAGCAGGAGGACAATGGTAGCTGCAGCAAGGTAATTATGGTCTTCAAACAAAAAGACCATTTAGAGCAGGGGCTTTGAAAACTCATTGCAACGTAACCCTTTTCTAACAACAAAAAAGGACAACACCACTCCAAGACAGGGGACTGAAGTATAAACCCACCTGATCCCCACCACCCCAGGTGGGAAAGGCAAGGTCAAAGTCTGAGCCACGCCACCATACAACCTGAGTTCTGTCACCGTGGGCTGAAGCCAAAGGCTGAGCTCCACCTCCAAGGGCCAAAGATCTTGGGCTTTGACTTCTGACCCAGGCAGTGGGGTTTAGGCTTGTCCTTCAGCTCCAAGACCCTGTAAGTCTAATGCTAGCCATGGTGACCTCATTAAAATGGGGTCACAACCCCATTTGGAGTCCTGATCCACAGTTTGAGAACTGCTGGTATAGAGGAATATTTTTATACATCTGGACCACTGTTCCTAAAAGCTGAGTTAGGAACTGTTAGTTCATCTTTGCTCTCTCTGTTACAGCAATTGTCCCTAGAGTATTTGAACCTCTTATTTCTGACAACCATAGTACAGCATCAAACTCTGTGGGAACTCATTAAGGACAAGATCCAGTGGAGTCTAGTGTTGGGGAACCCTAGAGTGCTTGCTTCCAAGTTAATGGAACACCCCACACTCTACCAGCCACCGAGGGACTTTTTTTTCTCCCTGGAAAAAGCTATTTGGCCAAAGCAAAATGCTCTGAGAAAGGGCTGCTTTCAACGCACCATACAGTCAAACAAAAATCATAAGAAAGTTTTAAAATTGTTGAAATGTCCCATTTTTCACAAGGAAAATGGAGGAGGTTTATTAGAGCACAGATAAGAACTTCAAATTACATGATAAGTGTAATGTGTCACACAGCTTTGCAATTTGTCACACTGCTATCAGCTCAGTACTTGTACATATCCATGGGCATATGCAGCAAGGTATCTAGTGGAGTGCTCGGTGTAGGTCCCCAGTTATCAAATGTTCTTTCAAATGTTGTTAAGTAACTATTTCCTAAATATCTCTGATGCCTTTACTCTCTTGTAATGAGTGCTGCCCTACTATGGCATCCATCCATATACAAAGGTAGCTTAATTGCCTGTTCAGAGCAATAACCCTATACATCACTGAAGTGTATTAATTTTCTTCCTTGTTGTATGAAAATGAAGATCAAACACACAGTCACAGTAAAAGTTGCTTATGTCTTGACATATAGAACATTCAAGAAAAGAGGGGAGAAAAACACCACTGCCCCGATTATTGTACCTGTAAAATAATTTGGAATACATACTATATAACTGAAACTGATTATCATCTTAAATTTCTTGGCTCTGCCTTTTGTGAATGTTGTCATTTGTGGACATGAGGTTATCGAAACTTTACATTAGTAAGGCAACAAAACAAAACAAAACAGATGGTGCATTAACAATGGGGTTATTAAAAAAGGATAGTCTTCCCCATTCCAATGTATTCATTAATACATTTTAGACAATGTAATTGCTTCTTGAAACACTAATTGAAAGAGTTTCATTTGCAAAAGCCTAGGTCTTGGTAATATAAACCAGGCACAGTGCCACAAAGAGCTTGAATGCTATAATAAGGAAATGAATAGAAGATATTTAATTCAGTTTTTTTTTCTTTTAATGAAATCTGAACAAAGCAATGCTAAAACAACAAAAAAGAAAGAATTACAGAAGAAAAGAGGTTTTAGGAAGGACCAGAAATGTTGAAAATGTGGGCAGCATTTTTGGCTTCTGAAAAGTAAGCCCACATCAAGGGATGCATGGTTTAGATTTGAGAGCACTGAAATATAATGCAGTATAATTTTATCAACACAACACAGTACTGTCCTGTGCATTTCTATAAACCTGTCTAAGTGATGGATACTTTTAAAAATTCTGTCTTCTGAAGGTTAAGTGTCTGTTCTAGAAATGGATGGGCAAGCTTGTTTTGCCAGATTTCAAACCCACTCAACCATTGTAGGTTTGCAAGTTTGTGTCAGACTTTACTCAAATAATCTTCTCCTTATAAGAGACTGTGGGGAGGAAAAAGGAACAGAGAGTTGGACAAGAGGAAACAAAATAAATCCAGTGAAAATGAAGCAGAGTGCTGGCAAAGTAAACAAACCAACCAACCCCAACAGACAGAAAAATAAAATAAAAAAATGGAAAAGAAATGAGAAAAGATGAGAAGAGAGAAAAATCCAAAAGGAAAAAAAAAACACCCCTGACACAATTTGTAGGGTACTATTATAGGCTGGCTGGCCTTTTAAGAGAAAGTGAGCTTGGTCTTGCCAGTGAGGTAATAGCTAAATCCCAGCTAAGGCAGTTAATAGACTCGCCTGGCCCTGGGCAAAGTGGGGGCTGCTCTGGGCCCCAGAAGGGTTAGGGTCTTGGGCAGAAGGAGCAGGGCCTGGGGCTAGAGTCCCCCGGTCAGCCCTTCAGTGCTGCCTGGGTTTCTGGTGGAGATTTAAAGCACCCTAGACTCTGGCCACTGCATTAAATCTCCAAGCCCTGGAACTTCAGCTCCCTGTGCTCCACCCCATCAGTGGCCTGACTCCAGATAATTCTGATCTGATGACTGGGTGAGAATAATGTATTCAAGCTGTGAAGGGTCAGGATACATTAGGAAGAGCAGGAAAAGAAAGAGCAAGTGGAAGAGAAAAGTACAGGGAGCTAGTTAGGCTCCTATGGCAGACCCCGAAATAGGGCCGATAGATGTATTTGGTAAATTACACCATAACAAAGCTAGGTATTGGATTAAGGCTAGCAAACAGTTACATTTCCACATGTTGTGGAATCTTCATCACTAGAGATATTTAAGATCCGATTAGATAAATATCTATCAGGGATGATCTAGATCAGTGTTTCTCAAAGTGGTCCACTTCCCGGGCTCCCTTTGGCTGTAAATAGCAAAATGGAGCCAATAGGAGCCATGAGGCTCCGGCGCTACTAAGTAAACAAACTAGAGCAGCCAGTTAATGGGTTTCTCAAAGTGGTTTCGCAGACCACTTTGAGAGACACTGATCTAGATGGCACCTGGTCTTACTGTGAGGGCAGAGGACTGGATTTGATGTCCTCTTGAGGTCTCCCAGTTCTAGTATTTTATGATTCTTTTTTTACTTATTTTGTGTTAACCTTCAGCTACTAGTTTGTCTGTTCTATATGTAAAGCCAACAGACCCGGGGGATCAGGAGGCATTGGCAGGGTGGGAATGAACCTGCAACCTTAGAAGTACAGTATATGGATTTAGAGGCATACCAACGTCTTTTCCCAACATGAGACTGCAAGTAACATTCAGCAATATCATTTTTTCCCTCATGAGTTTGAACCTTTATGAGAGGATAAATTCCACAAATTTCACACTGGATTTAAGCTATTTAACAAGCTACATTTCATGGCCATAGTTTCATTCATTTAATTAAGTAGCAAACTGTTTTTGTAGCAACACAATAGATTTCTACTTCTGTGTTTCTAAAATGTGTCATGTGTGAGAACAAGCTACTTTATTAGTGATTTTGGTTTACGGATAGGGCTGTAGTTGGGATTTATATTTGTGCAGTCCTGATAACTTCACAGTTTAGTAGTGCTTAGAAGTGTTTCTTTTTAAAGAAGGAAATGCCGATGATTTTGACAAAGCCTCAATAAAGCAAGAGGAAGGAACAGATTTTCATAAACATCACGTTTCTAACTAATGCAGAATTTGGGCTTTTTAAGGTCATAAATTGATGTTGAATGTTGAAGTATTTGATGTAAACTGAAGTAATAAATTATGAATTTGTTGCCACATTTAACACTGTGGTAGCCCTGGCTAAAGCCCTCCCTTAGAAAATGTCAGATTTCATCTGTGCATACAGAATAATAAAGAGATGTACCCTGATGTTCCTTATCCATTTTCTAATATGTATGTAGTGTGTCATAATTTATAAAATGCACTTACAGATCACACAGCTACTTTTGAAATTATTACATTGGAAATAAGTGATAGGGGAACTGTAAGGCATTCTGTTGCTAAGGATTGTTAAATGAGCTCTCACTAACTTGATGGAAAGAGATTCCTCACAAATTAAAGTCCAGACAATGAATAGCCAGACGTGTCCCTGTCCAGTTTTAGCAGAATATTTGCTTAGTTTTATCAGTGCTCAATCTAGTAAATTTCTTAAGTATATATGTAACTTCAAGCACATAGTCTGTCCAGGGATAGCTGGCATAGTCACAAATTTGATGTTAGGCATCATTGCTTCATCTCCCCCAAATCTGAATTTGTGTTGTACTTGTTTTGGTACTCAGTAGGGTAGCCGTGTTATTTTGTAACTTTAAAAAAAAGAGTAGTCCTGTAGTATGTAAGGGTACGTCTACACTTGCTCCCTATCTTGAGATTGGGATGCTAATGTAGTGTCCCGAAATTGCTAATGAAGTGTGGGATTTAAATATCCCACTCTTAATTATCATAATTGTGTCCGGATGCCATTTTGAAATCACGTTATTGTGAAATAAAACGCCCCGTGTAGCAGCGTTATTTCAAGAGAAGACCCTTCTCTCCAAATAACTGTTACTCCTGAGAAGAGTTTTCTCTTGAAATAACACTGCTACATGGGGCTTTTTATTTCACAATAATGCAATTTCAAAATGGCATCTGGACACGATTATGCTAATTAAGCACGGGATATTTAAATCCCGCACTTCATTAGCAATTTTGGGACACTCCATCTGCATCCCTATCTCAAGATAGGGAGCAAGTGTATACGTATCCTTAGAGACTAACAATATATATATATATATATAGTATCATGAGCTTTCACCTGCACTTCCTTCACTACTGAATTAGCCTGGTGATCAGTACATGGGTTAGCTTAGCTTGGTGAAAGCATCCCCACTTCAATACCACACTCATACTACTGTCAATGTTGTTTCGACACTCACCTTATGTTTGTGGCATACCCCATGGATCTTTGTGCTGAGAGGCTCTGGGATTCTTTTTTCCTAACAATTGTAAGATCATTTGTCTTTCATTTAAAGGAAATTATGGGCACACATTGGAGGACTGTAAGTATTTAGGTGATTTAGCCTGCATCCTCATTAACAAATGGGGAGATTGCAGGCCCAGTTAAAGCAAAGCCCAGATTCTAACCCTCACTCCCAACCAGATCAGCTAATTTGGGCTTAGTACCTTACTACTCAAAACAGGTAAGAAGTCTGAATCTTGAGTGAAAATATACTCTTAGAGTCTCAGCCCAGAAGTCTAGGATCTCAGTCCACAATCTAATGTCTGAACAATATTAGCTCTATGTTTGGAATTCACTTACTGTTAATTTTGTTTGTACTTCCAATGATCAACCTGCCACTCTGCAATGCGTGCAGTACAGAGACCATTTTGAATCTCTGCAGTTTTAGCACTCCTCTACTGTGATTTTTTCTGCCCATTGAATCAAACTAGAATTACTATATTTTAATACACACCCTTCTTTATTTTGCTTTCATCTGTGATTGGCTACTCTTATTTAAGTGACCTATTATGATATAATTTTAAATCAGTTCCATATCATTGTAAGGGCATTCTGTTAGAAGTGTCCATACACAGAATTAAATCAAAATACCAAAGAGTGTTAATGACAAGCACTGTAGTTATTCAGCTCCATTCTCCCTGTAGATAAACACAACACGATTAAAGCAAAGTAGGAGCTCACTACAAGAATTGAAGAGATACAGCCGATGTAAAGGGGGAAAAAAACACCAGAAAATTTGTGCACACTTTGTACTATGTGTCAAGATGCCTTACCAAAGCTATTCACACCTTCAAGACAGCACTGCATTATTATCAGTTTACACCACATGCATTTTACTGTGCAGTCATTTAACCTAAACTCAAATGAGAAATTGCAGAACTCCTAACTGTGGTTTGTGACCTATCCTTTAAATCAATTTCTGTACCAAGTGATTGGAAGATAGCTAATGTGACATCAATTTTCAAAAAGGGCTGTAGAGGTAATCCTGACTTTTACAGACCGATAAGTCTAACTTCAGTAACAGGCAAATTGGTTGAAACTATAGTGAAGAACAGAATTGTCAGATACATGGATGAACATAATTTGTTAGGAAAAATTCAACATGGTTTCTGTAAAGGGACTTCAGCCCCACCAATCTACTAGAATTCTTTTGCATGTGAACAAGGGGAATCTAGGGAATATAGTGTATTGGATTTCCAGAAAGCCTTAGACAGTGTCTCACACCAAAGGCTCGTAAGCAAAATAAGCTGTCCTGGGATATGAGGAAAGGTCCTCTTATGGATTGAAAACTGGTTAAAGATAGCAAAGAAAGAGTTGGAATAAATGGTCAATTTTCCAAATGAAGAGAGGTAACTAGTCATAGAATCGTATAGAATCATAGAATAATAGGACTGGCAGGGACCTCGAGAGGTCATCGAGTCCAGCCCCCCGCCCTCAAGGCAGGACCAAGCTCCGTCTACACCATCCCTGACAGATGTCTATCTAACCTGTTCTTAAATATCTCCAGAGAGGGAGATTCTACCACCTCCCTTGGCAATTTATTCCAATATTTAACCATCCTGACAGTTAGGAATTTTTTCCTAATGTCCAATCTAAACCTCCCTTGCTGCACTTTAAGCCCATTACGCCTTGTCCTGTCCTCAGAAACCAAGAGGAACAAATTTTCTCCTTCCTCCTTGTGACACCCTTTTAGATATTTGAAAACCGCTATCATGTCCCCCCTTAATCTTCTTTTTTCCAAACTAAACAAGCCCAGTTCATGAAGCCTGGCTTCATAGGTCATGTTCTCTAAACCTTTAATCATTCTTGTCGCTCTTCTCTGTACCCTTTCCAATTTCTCCACATTTTTCTTGAAATGTGGCGCCCAGAACTGGACACAGTACTCCAGCTGAGGCCTAACTAGTGCAGAGTAGAGCGGCAGAATGACTTCACGAGTTTTGCTTACAACACACCTGTTGATACAACCTAGAATCATATTTGCTTTTTTGCAACAGCATCACACTGTTGACTCATATTCAACTTGTGGTCCACTATGACCCCTAAACCCCTTTCCGCCATGCTCCTTCCTAGACAGTCGCTTCCCATCTTGTATGTATGGAACTGATTGTTCCTTCCTAAGTGGAGCACTTTGCATTTCTCTTTATTAAACCTCATCCTGTTTACCTCTGACCATTTCTCTAACTTGCTAAGGTCATTTTGAATTATGTCCCTATCCTCCAAAGAAGTTGCAACCCCACCCAGTTTGGTATCATCTGCAAACTTAATAAGCGTACTCTCTATCCCAATATCTACATCATTGATGAAGATATTGAACAGTACGGGTCCCAAAACAGACCCTTGGGGAACTCCACTTGTTATCCCTTTCCAGCAGAATTTAGCACCGTTAACAACAACTCTCTGACTACGGTTATCCAGCCAATTATGCACCCACCTTATCGTGGCCCTATCTAAGTTATATTTGCCTAGTTTATCAATAAGAATATCATGCGAGACCGTATCAAATGCCTTACTAAAGTCTAGGTATATGACATCCACCGCTTCTCCCTTATCCTCGAGGCTCGTTATCCTATCAAAGAAAGCTATCAGATTAGTTTGGCATGACTTGTTCTTCACAAACCCATGCTGGCTATTCCCTATCACTTTATTACCTTCCAAGTGTTTGCATATGATTTCCTTAATTACCTGCTCCATTATCTTCCCTGGGACAGACGTTAAACTGACTGGTCTGTAGTTTCCTGGGTTGTTCTTATTCCCCTTTTTATAGATGGGCACAATATTTGCCCTTTTCCAGTCTTCTGGAATCTCCCCTGTCTTCCATGATTTTTCAAAGATCATAGCTAAAGGCTCAGATACCTCCTCTATCAGCTCCTTGAGTATTCTGGGATGCATTTCATCAGGACCTGGTGACTTGCTGGCATCTAACTTTCCTAAGTGATTTTTAACTTGTTCTTTGTGTATCCTATCTTCTAAACTTACCCTCTCTCTGCTTGTATTAACTACGTTAGGCACACCTCCAGACTTCTTGGTGAAGACCGAAACAAAGAAGTCATTGAGCATCTCCACCATTTCCAAGTTTCCTGTTACTGCTTCTCCCTCCTCACTGAGCAGTGGGCCTACCCTGTCCTTGGTCTTCCTCTTGCTTTTAATGTATTTATAAAAGGTCTTCTTGTTTCCCTTTATGCCTGTAGCTAGTTTGATCTCATTTTGTGCCTTTGCCTTTCTAATCTTGCCCCTGCATTCTCTTGTTGCTTGCCTATATTCATCCTTTGTTATTTGTCCTAGTTTCCATTTTCTATAGGACTCCTTTTTTATTTTGAGATCATGATGTCTACAGGGGTCCATACTGGGATCAATCCTATTTAATATAATCATAAATGATCTAGAGAACAGGATAAGCAGTGAGGTGGCAAATTTTGCAGATGATACAGAACTTCTCAAGATCGTTAAATCCGAAGTAGACCATTAAAGAGCTTCAAAAGGATCTCACAAAGCTAGGTGACTGGGCAACAAAATGGCAGATGAATTCTAATGTTGATAAATGCTAAGTAATTCATAATGGAAAACATAGTCCCAACCATACATATAAAATGATGGGGAGTAAATTAGCTGTTACCGCTCAAGAAAGAGATCTTGGAGTCACTGTGAATAGTTCTATGAAAACATCAATTTGATGTGAAGCAGCAGTCAAAAAAATGAACAGAATGTTAGGAATCTTTAAGAAAAGGATAGAGAATAAGACAGAGAATATCTTTAATGCCTCCTAGAATACCCAAGGTGCTGATAGAGGAGGTATCTGAACCTTTAACTATGATCTTTGAAATATCATGGAAGATGGGAGATATTCCAGAAGACTGGAAAGGGGCAAATATAGTGCTTATCTATAAACAGGTAAATAAGAACAACCCAGGAAACTACAGACCAGTCAATTTAATTTCTGTGACAGGGAAGATAATGGGCAAGTAATTAAGGAATTCATCTGCAAACACCTGGATGATAATAAGTGATAGGTAGCAGCCAGCATTGATTTGTAAAGAACAAATCGTGTCAAACCAATCTGACAGCTTTCTTTGATAGGATAACAAGTCTTGTGGATTAGGGAGAAGTGGTGGACATGGTATACCTTGACTTTAGCAAGGCATTTGATATGGTATCAAGTGATTTTCTTAACAATGAACTAGGCAAATACAACTTAGATGGGGCTACTATAAGGTGGGTGCATAACTGGCTGGATAACCATTCTCAGAGACTAGTTATTAATGGTTCACAATCCTGTTGGAAGGGCATAACAAGTGGGGTTCTGCAGGGGTCTGTTTTGGTTCGAATTCTGTTCAATATCTTTATCAACAATTTAGATATTGGAATAAAGAGTATGCTTATTAAGATTGCAGGTGATTTGAAGCTGGGAGGGATTGCAACTGCTTTGGAGGATAGGGTCCTGCAATGAGGAATAATGGTAGTTTGAATTAGGAGCTTTAATTCAAACTATCTAGCCCGTGTCACGTGTCGCTGCGGGCAGGGTGTCCGAACTACCAGGCATTTAAAAATGACAGCCCCCAGGAACATGCAAATAAAGCCCGGGATATTTTAATCCCAGGCTTCATTTGCAAGTTCGAATGACTATATTAGCCACCCTTGTTCGAACTAGGGTGGTTAATGTAGGCAACCGGAGTTGCAAATGAAGCCCGGGAATTGAATTTCCCGGGCTTCATTTGCATATTGCCGGGTGCTGCCATTTTTAAACGTCCGCTAGTTCGGACTCCGTGCCCGCGGCTACACGCGGCACGAACTAGGTAGTTCGGATTAGGCTTCCTATTCCGAACTGCCATTACTCCTCGTGTCTAATCCAGTATGCCTACTCTTATGTTCTTATATTCTTAACCTATTATTTCTAAAAATTTAGATTCTGCAATATTTGAAGTTGCTTCCTCATCTGCACACAATTAAGATCTGTTAAAACTCTTTATATGGGATAGAAAGCAAGCACAAATACCTTTCTGCCCCCCGCCCTGATAGCCAGGAGTCCAGTGTTTTGATTGGTTCTCTACTATAGCCTGCTGTTTAGGGCATTCCCTTTGCATATGAGGTATCCATGTTAAAGTCCCTGCTCCTAAATCTCTGGCATTACAGCGGTGTGTCCCCACGTCTCACTCTGAGAGTGAGATGCTCTTTTCATTTTTAATTGAAATAGTCTCAATTTTATCTTCAAAACAGTGTTTTGGTTTTTTGATAGGTGACATTTTGGCCTAATTCAAGCAAAGCGCTTAGTCATGTACTTTCAAGTACTCAAGACACTCATACTTAGGGAATAGAATCCACTGATCTAAAAGGTTCACTAGTCTTAATCCAGTCCCTAGTTTTTTTATGATGCAATTGACCACTGAAAATGTCACATTTTAGATTCACCTTTCTCTCCTTGTTTTGTACACAGAGCCAGATCCTAGATCTAATAGAGTTACTAGGAGTTTTGCTGTTGATGTCAGTAAGTCTATGGAAACAACTGCCAACTAAGATTCCCGAAAATTCTGTCTGTGGGTTAAAGGCATAATCATTCTCCTTAGATTTCAAGTTTCAGACTATTTCAAGTGAAGCACCCTGGATGCTGCAGTCAATGATGCTGATCAGCAGTAGCATTTGACTTGCCTATAAAGATAAATGGGGAAACGTACTGAATAGGAGATGTCCCTGAACTGTAGCAGAAGAAATGATTTAAAAGGAGAAAACTTCAAATGTTTTTTATAATAGAATTTAACAAAAAAAAGTTTAGAGGGAAAATAGAAAAGACAAATCAGTTCAGAAAATAACCCATCCAGGCCCAGTGGGAAATATGAAGGTGGGATATTAAATTGGTTTTAGAAAACTCTACTCATACGATTATGTGAAGGCAGAGATTTGAGTATCAAAAAGAATTATAGTTTAATGGCTCACATGCTTTCATATGATCCTAAATTGACTCAGCAAGAGCTGCTTGTGATGTTCTGTCTGCCAATCTTCCCTGTATATGTGCTTTCTCTTCCGAAAGCATTCATTGTGATCTTGATAAAGGAAATTCACATACTAATGATATCCCATTGTGTACCTTATGAAACATTTAAAATGGGCTGTTATGGGTACAGAGTTTAACAGGGAGCAACTAATTGTTTATGCTGGGCTAACCTAGAGGGTGGTGGTGGCAAGTTTCATTTTCAAACTTTAATATTGTAAGGTTTGAACTTCCAGGATAAAGTTTCTATAACAGATGATTCAATAGCACATACCCATTCAGCGGAAAGCATACTGTGCATATTTTTGTACAAAGCTCGCTCTAGACTATATGATGTTATTTACGAGGTCTAGCTCTGGCTATGCTAATGGCTGTAAAAAATCAGACCCTACCTGCTAGCATACTAGAATGCCTGTTGTGCTAGCTTCCCAAACTGCTGTTTTATTAATGATCTTGAAACTGAAATAGTAGGGCATGAAGAAGCGTTAGAATGACTTACTGATAAGTCACAGACATTTGCCAAGAAAATGAAACTCACTGAGAGAGGAAAGCACTAGGGAGGCCAATGAAGAACCAAATGTTCCGTTTTGTGATTCATATGACCTTCTCCTTCATGAGATTGCAAAGAAAAAAAAAAGGAAAACTGCCTCAGTCATGCTGGGTAAACATGTTGTCCTTAAGCTCTAGCATTATGTGAATTCTGTGCAGCATTTGCTTATTACATTAAAAGACAGAGAGTCTTGCTGAAATCAAAGAGAATTCAGAGTTCTCTTACACTCCATCTGTAACTGATATGCTTATACTCACTTCTACAACAAAGCAGTACTATGGGATGAAAATTAGCAAAATGGATGAATCTGAAATCAGGAGAACTCCCTAATAGTTGTATCTCTTACACTGTAAACTCCCAACCTTCCCACTTCTGTTTATCTCATTTCTACAACTTTTGCATTCTTATACTGTAAGCTGGCTGGGGCAGTGACTTTGTGACTCATTTGTGCAGTGCTTAGCACTTTTGATAGGGTCTCCCACAATATTCTTGCCAGCAAGTTAAGGGAATGTGGATTGGATAAATGGACGGTAAGATGGATAGAAAGCTGGCTAGAAGGTTGGGCCCAGAGGGTAGTGATCAATGGCTCGATGTCAGGATGGCGGTCAGTTTCTAGTGGAGTGCCCCAAAGTTCAGTTATAGGACCGGTTTTGTTCAATATCTTTATTAATGATCTGGATGAGGGAATAGATTGCACCCTCAGCAAGTTTGCAGATGACACTAAGTTAGGGGGAGCAGTAAATACACTCGAGGGCAGAGATAGGGTCCAGAGTGACTTAGACAAATTGGAAGATTGGGCCACAAGAAATCTGATGAGGTTCAACAAGGACAAGTGCAGAGTCCTGCACTTGGGATGGAAGAATCCTAAGCATCGTTACAGGCTGGGGACCAACCAGTTAAGTAGTAGTTCTGCAGAAAAGGACCTGAGGATTACAGTGGATGAGAAGCTGGATATGAGTCGACAGTGTGCCCTTGTAGCCAAGAAGGCTAATGGCATGTTAGGTTGCATTAGGAGGAGCACTGCCAGCAGATCCAGAGATGTGATTATTCCCCTTTATTCGGCTCTTGTGAGGCCACATCTGGAGTATTGTGTCCAGTTCTGGGCCCCCCACTACAAAAAGGATGTGGATGCATTGGAGAGGGTCCAGTGGAGGGCGACCAAAATGATTAGGGGGCTGGAGCCTACGAGGAGAGGCTGAGGGTATGTCTACACTACCCTGCTAGTTCGAACTAGCGGGGTAATGTAGGCATACCTCACTTGCAAATGAAGCCCGGGATTTGAATTTCCCGGGCTTCATTTGCATAAGCGGGATGCCGCCATTTTTAAATCCCCGCTCATTCGAACCCCGTGCAGCGCGGCTACTCGGGGCACGAACTAGGTAGTTCGAACTAGGCTTCCTAGTTCGAACTACCGTTACTCCTCATTCCACGAGGAGTAACGGTAGTTCGAACTAGGAAGCCTAGTTCGAACTACCTAGTTCGTGCCCCGAGTAGCCGCGCTGCACGGGGTTCGAATGAGCGGGGATTTAAAAATGGCGGCGTCCCGCTTATGCAAATGAAGCCCGGGAAATTCAAATCCCGGGCTTCATTTGCAAGTGAGGTATGCCTACATTACCCCGCTAGTTCGGACTAGGAGGGTAGTGTAGACATACCCTCAGGGACTTGGGTCTGTTTAGTCTGCAGAAGCGAAGAGTGAGGGGGGATTTGAAGCGAATTTGAAGCGAAGAGTGAGAAGGGAAGTTCCAAAGATGCTAGAGAAAGGCTGTTCTCGGTAGTGATGGATGGCAGAACAAGGAACAATGGTCTCAAGTTGCAGTGGGAGAGGTCCAGGTTGGATATTAGGAAAACTATTTCACTAGGAGAGTGGTGAAGGACTGGAATGGGTTACCTAGGGAAGTAGTGGAGTTTTCATCCCTAGAGATTTTTAAGTCTCGGCTTGACAAAGCCCTGGCTGGGTTGATTTAGTTGGGATTGGTCCTGCTTTGGGCAGGGGGCTGGACTTGATGACTTTCTGAGGTCTCTTCCAGCTCTATGGTTCTATGATTCTATGATCATGTTCCTAATCCTAAACTGGGGTTCCCACACAAGGACAATAATAAAAAAGTAGCATTTTCTAAGGAGGCCAACTCCCATTTCACTAGGAGTTTGGTGCTCACCACTGTGAAGGTAAATCCCACCTAGAAAGAAATTTTATCCAAGAGACAATGGTGGAAACATATTCACTTATATTAGAAATGGAACACATCAAACACAAAAGAACATACTGGGGAGAAAAATTCTGCCCTTAAAGGAAGGGGAAAGGGTGATGTGTGTTTTCCTTTTCTGACTGAACTCTTTCCTTGCTTTCAAATGCCACTTACAGAATTAACAAGACTCCCTCATCCCTCTGTCTTTTGTGACTACTCTTTGCATGTCCTCTATGTGATTAAGTCCCATAAGTTTCCCCTCTTTCCTTTTCTAATTGATTAGCATATTTGAAGTGTATAAAAATATCTTAGATGAACTAAATAGGACTCGTGACTGCATTTCAGTAGAGTGAAATGATGTTTATGCCTAGTGTAGGAAGTGCTTTAAATAGCTTAAATGGGGTTATATAAATATGTTGTCTGAAATTATTACCTAGCATCGTGTTTAAAAGAGCAAATTGTAGCTACAGTGAGAGCTGTAACTCTGAATCTCCCAAGTTGATGGAGGGAAGATTCAGTGCATTATTCTAACACTGTTTCAATCATTTTTGTTTAACTTACCACTCTTAAAAGGGTCCAGAGTCAGAGCCCCGAAGAACAGCTTCACACAGAGACTTTGCTATGACAGTGCCTAAGACCTAGACACTGTTCCCAAGTAGAATTCACAGCTTGGAGTTACATATCCAGGTGTCCCATGTCCCCAGAGAGAGCCCATAACTAACAGGTTATTTGGGGGAAGGTGTGTGTTTGTTTCTCAGCCACTCCTGTTAAACCTTTCCATTGGGTATAACTAAACAAACACTTGTAGGGCCAATTCCATAGCCTGGTGGCCACCCCACTTACCTGACATGGGCAAGTCTAATGAAAGTCTCTGAAGGGGCCATCCTGAGGAAGGCGTGGGACCTGGGGCAACCTCCCCACCCCTAGGATACTCCCTCACCATGGGTCCTTCCTCTGCTTCACCCCCACCTTGCCCCACTCCTTTCCCTAAACAAAGGGTGGCCAAAGAGCCAAAATAGTGGTGGACATAGCGCAAAGAGCCAAGGGAAAAAAGTTGTCGAAACCCCCCCCAGCTGCTGCGGTTGGTCGAGCAAATAATAATAATAATAAAAGAATGCTGCCCCTTTAAGAGAAAACTCCAGTTTGGTTTTTTGGCCACATCAGGCTCCTGACGCCATTTTGCTTCACCACACCGGATGGCTCCTTTGCACAGGGGCCCTTTGTAGGGGTTCAAGGGCAGCTTCACGAGCCGTGGGGTACACTTTGTGAGCCACACTTTCTGTGGTGAAGAGCCGCATGTGGCTCTTGAGCCGTGGTTAGCCACCCCTGCCCTAAACCTTGATCCTACCTCACCTTTCCTGCCCCGTTCTGTTCCCTTACTGAAGCCCGCTCATCCAAGCAACATGAACCAGGGGCATTACTGAGGTGCCTGGTGTGTAGCAATAGCAGGGGCCAGCCACCGCTTCCTGCACTCTCTGCAGTGGTGGGAACCAGAGTGGTTCAGCAACTTGCTGCACTCCACCCAATTGCTCTCACCCAGCCTGCTGTGCTCCACTTCTTCACAGAGGTGGGAAGCCGAGCACTCGGGGGCTGGGACCCTCTGCTTCCCACAGCTGCAGTGAAGTCGAGCACAGAGGGTGGAGCAGGGCAGGCTGCCAGGTCGCTCGTGGTCACCAATCAGTAAATCGTGATCTACTGGTAGATCTTGTAGCCTCTAACAGGTGATCCTGACTGATATGGCCAAAAGGCTATCAAGTGCCAGCACTTCAGTTGCCCCCCACGGCAAAGGTGTTTGCGTCTGAGGTAGATCCTGACTTGCACTTAAATTCAAAAAGTGATCTTGTGCTTAAAAAGCTTGGAGACTGCTGACCTATAGTGTGGTAAAGCATGGACCAGAAAAGTACAAACTGCCCCAAGGTGTATTATGCCTGGACTACTTGAGTAGGCTTGCTTATAGGATTGAGAGTCTTATCCTCTGCATCCCCGCTGACACTGCTAAAAAGTACAGTTGGTGTCAATATCCATTATGGTAAGTGTCTCATTTGGTTGTATGAACTAGAGTTAGATTCCCAAGGTATTACACACGGTAAAAACTTCCAGGGCCAAATTCTGCGTTTGCTTAACTTCATGCACGCCTGCAGATTTCCAATAGGTTCCATAGTAAATCAGTGCAAAATCCAACTTTAAGGGTATATCTATACTCTGATAAAAACCCTAGAGCAGTGAGTCTCAGTGTCAGGACACAGGCTTGTGGGGCTAAAAATTGAAGTGCAGGGTATATCCCCCATCATCAGGGTGTCAGATGGGGTCAGAATGAGCCCAAATATCTACATCAATTTTATATCCCTCAGCCCCAGTCAGTTAACTTGGCCAGCCGTGGCCCTGCCATGGTCTGTTATTGAAATATAGGGTGTGTCTAGACTACCTAGTTTTGTCGACAAAAGTAGACTTTTGTCGACAAAACTATACCTGCATCTACACTACCTCTGAGTTCTGTCGACGCTGGTATACCTCGTTTTACGAGGCATAACACCTTCTGTCGACAGAACTCTGTTGACAGAAGGTGTTATTGCCTGTAACATTGAGTCCAGACTACGGAGTTCTGTCGACAAAGCAACTTGCTTTGTCGACAGAACTCAATGTGTCTGGACGCTCTTTGTCGACGGAAGTTTTGTCGACAGTATCTGTCGACAAAACTTCCGTCGACAAAACGCAGTAGTCTAGACGTACCCTTAGTCACATCCTGAGTCACTGCTGGCTTAGGCTGACCTAAAGGTTAGAGGATTGCAGTCTTGTTAAAACTCACCAGTCACCCAGACTCCCTTTAGCCTCATATTTAACTATGTTAGGTTGCAGTTAAAGACCAGAAGTGCTTATTACAAGCTAAAAAGGTGTAAAATATAATCCAGTACTGTCTCCAAACTAGTACTCTGCCAAACACTAACCATACATCTAAAAACCATGTTAGTATTGATCTTGAGTCACTTCACATTAGGACTTCCTCCGTTATCTAGGTAGAGCCTGCCAGTGGGCTAGCAATGCATAGAATGACACAACCAAACAGCAGACCAATGGATTAATGATATCTGAATGACCTCTCTTTAACTTCCCACATATCCCCCTTGATTCCTCATTACCCTCCCTAGAAAAAAATGTACTTAATACGAGTATGTATTTTGTGAACCTCTTGTGCAACTAACAAAACCTCAAAAAATAACAATATAACAATAATAATACAGGAGGGCTTTTTTTTTTTTTTTTTGCTTTTCATAGGAATAATTATTGGCTCCAAATATCTGAAATGGATGAGTGGCTATTTAGACAAGGGAAATTAAGTATAAGAGAGAAAAATTGTAAGGAGTGGTAGCTTGCAAAATTTCCATTTTGCAGATAAGAAATGACCATTTCCTCCTCTGTTTCTTATTATTTTATTAACATAAATTCATACACATATGCACACATTTTGTGCTGACCATTTGGAGCAAAGGCAAAATTAGTACACTATCAATTTGCTCTCCTTCCCCCCTTTTTTGTTTGGTATATTGCTTTTTAAAATAACATGCTGTAACTATTACTTTCATTGCTAACTACGCAAAACTCCATTCTCTGTACTATGAACTCTTTCCAAGAAAATTCCACCTTCCCATGTGTGTTAAAACCTAAATATTTCATGAAATCTACCTATATATAAAGTCTTATGTGGTAGTTTTCTAAATACATAGAACAAGTAGGTGTTTGTGTAAGATCTGCCATTTTCAAAAATATAATTACTCTTTTTGTATTATTAACTGTATTTTATTTACCAGTTACTGTGTTTCCTCACCTTTTTCATTTCTATTACTGAACATTTTTTTCATAGGTTTCATTCCTTTAAAGCAAGCTTTATGGGACATTTTGAGGACCCTGTTTTACCTTTTTTTGGCATTTCAGTAGCACCTATGATCAACTGAGATTGGAACCCCTTCATGCTAGGCACTTTCACGCACATTTAGTAAGACACACTCACTGGCCTGAAGCTTTACCATCTACTGTAACCAACTGAGATGTTTACATTCTGACCTAGTGTTTAGGGCAGCAGTCAAAGGTCCAGGCCATCAGAATCTGAGGCAGACAGGGTCAGATTACCATGAGTTCAGTGGCAGGTAACAGGAATAGGTATTGTAAGGGAAGAAGTCGTAACCCAGGAAGTACTCTGCTGCATGGCCAATTTCCTATTCCTGTGCTTTGTTACAAATAGAAGCTGGGATCCAACCAATCAAAATTCCTAGTGTTTTGCCAATCAGATCCCAGAACTGGAGTCTTCTGTAAGAGTTCAGCTTCTATTTTGTCAGCTGTTAGCAAGTCACTGGCTGGTAAGTAGAAATGTACTTGACCCTAACGGCCTTGTAGACTAAGGTCTACATGGCCCTGACCGTAACCTCCTCTGACGGCAGCCAGGAGTCCTGTGGCACCTTATAGACTAACTGAAGTACTGGAGCATAAGCTTTCATGGGCAAGGACCCACTTCGTCAGATGCAAGTGGGTCTTTGCCCACGAAAGCTTATGCTCCAACACTTCAGTTAGTCTATAAGGTGCCACGGGACTACTCGCCACTTTTGCAGATTTTGACTAACATGGCTACCTCTCTGATACTCCTCCCAAGGGATGCCCTCAGGATGATTCCTATGGACTGCTTGTGCAAATCTGGGATTGTGCCCATTTCCTGCAGGTTCTTAGCTGCCCTACTATATACCACATCCCTCCCAGTCAGTCAATAAGGGTATGTCTACACTACAGCACTATTCGAACTAACTTAATTTGAATTAGTTAATTCAAACTAAGCTAATTCGAACTACTGCATCTAGACCTAAAAACTAGTTCGAAGTAGCATTTTGCTAATTCGAACTAGCATGTCCACATTGAGTGGACCCTGAACCGAGGTTAAGGATGGCTGGAAGCAGTGCTGGCAGGGCATCAGGTTAGGACTTAGAGCGTGGAGCTGCTGTCTCAGGCTAGGGCAGTGCTTAAAGGGACCCGAGGGCTGTGCTTAAAGGGACCTGACCCCCACCCCGGACAGACAGTTCTCAGGGGTTCCCCGCTTGCAAAGCAGTCCTGGCTTGGAGTGCCCTGAGTGCCCACACTCGGCACATCACAGCACTCGGCCATCAGCCCGGCTGCACTTGCTGCAGGCTGCCATCTGGGAAGAGGGAGCAATTGGGGGGCTGCAGGAGAGGTTCCACCCCCAGAAGCTCGCAGAGCCAGCCCAGACCTCTCCATTGGAGGCTCGTACCCCATTCCTCCCTCACCTCCTTCCACTTACCTCTCCCTAGCCCCCCTTCCTGATGTACAAAATAAAGGACAATTGTGTTCAAAAATAGAATCTCTCTTTATTGAACAAAACTGGGGGAGACTGGGAAAAGGAGGTGGGAGAGGGGAAGAGAGAGGGCATGAGAGGAGAGGGCACCTAAAATGATCAGGAGTTTGGAACAGGTCCCATATGAAGAGAGGCTAAAGAGACAGCGACTTTTCAGCTTAGAAAAGAGGAGATGGAGGGGGGATATGATAGAGGTCTATAAAAGCATGAGTGGGGTGGAGAGGGTGCATACAGAAAAGTTCTTCATTAGTTCCCATAATAGAAGGACTGGAGGACACCAAAGGAAAGGAATGGGTAGCAGGCTTCAAACTAATAACAGAAAGTTCTTCTTCACAAAGCAAATAGTCAACCTGTGGAACTCCTTGCTGCAGGAGGCTGTGAAGGCTACAACTAGAACAGAGTTTAAAGAGAAGTGAGATCAATTCATGGAGGTTGGATCCATGGAGTGGTATTAGCCCGAGAGTAGGAGTGGTGTCCCTGCCCGAAGTTTGTGGAAGGCTGGAGAGGGATGGCATGAGACAAATGGCTTGGTCACTGTCTTCGGTCCATCCCCTCCAGGGTCCCTAGGGTTGGCCGCTGTCGGCAGACAGGCTACTGGGCTAGATGGACCTTTGGTCTGACCCAGTATGGCCATTGTAATCTCAGGGCTCAGGGTCAGGGGTCTCAGTGGACCACCTTGATTTTCATGCAAACCTGCTCCTAGGTGGCCAGGCTGGCAGCTCTCCTGCCCTAGATGGCCGCTTTCCTGTGCCTAGTGCGGAGGTCGTGGACGAGGTCCACGATGTCTGCACTGGACCAGGCAGGTGCCTGCCTCTTGCGGTTCTGGGCAAGCTCCTGGGAGCTGCCAGCCTGGTCCCGGGAAGAGGGGGAGGGCTGGGGGGCATCGGGTGGCTGGCTCGCGCCGTGCCAGGTTCAGGGTCTGCTGGCTGGGTGCTGGCAGGCTTGCACCTGGCACGGGCACCGTAGCCAGCCCTTGCCCCTTTAAGGGGTCCGGGGCCGGGAGGGGGGCAATAGAGTTTCCCTGGTGTTGGCCAGAGTGGCCACCAGGGAAAGCTGGGGAGGGCTAGCCACCCACTAGTTCGAAATAAGGGGCTACACAACCCCTTAATTTGAACTAGTAAGTTCGAACTAGGCTTAGTCCTCGTAAAATGAGGTTTACCTAGTTCGAACTAAGCGCTCCGCTAGTTCGAATTAAGTTTGAACTAGCGGAGCGCTAGTGTAGCGCCTATCAAAGTTAATTCGAACTAACGTCTGTCAGTTCGAATTAACTTTGTAGTGTAGACATACCCTAAGATACCAGAGCCTGCCACATTTATATTTAGAGGCGAGGATCTCCTGAACCTTGTATTCTTCATAGCTCTGTAGCTATACAGGTAGAGAGGCTGGCTGGGTGGTGTGATGTTGTTGGTTTGGGGATTTGAAAGTGAAATATGAAATAACAGGTGATTCTTGAAAAAATTGGGGTAGTTGGACCCAAGCAACTTTGACCCATAGGGGCACAGTCTGCATTGTTGTATGCAAACTCTGTGTAAGGGAGAAGGTTTCCATATTCCTCTTTTCAAAAGGCATCAGCATATTCTTGGTATTTTAAGGGGAGTTCAGATGTTGTTTCAACAGAAGGTTCTGTCTCTGACCTGAACCTCTTGAGCTTCAGATGCTGAGACTGAATCTATCAATTCCCAGGAGTGCTGCTGATAAAATTCTGATGGAAAACAGACTTTCTATACTTAGCACCAAATGAGCAGACTTTGGAGGGTCAGCCAGGAGATACTTATGAGCCGAATAAGGTGTGGAGAATGGATTACACCTCATTGTAATGTTTCCTTAATCACAGCCACCAGAAAAATTGTTTCTTCAGTTACTGGACCAGAAAACAATCAGGAACTCCCACTAGTGTCTAAGGTCAGGAGTGGCCTTAGGTTGCAGGGGAATCAGATGGATCTGGACTGCATTTATGAAACAGTGAGTTATGCCTGGGTAATGGGACTGGTAGGATGGGAATTTGCAGGTGCGCCCCGCGTATGTGCAACTCGACTGCAAGTAGGGAGCTCTGGGGTGCAGCTCAAGATTTGTTCTAATCAAAGCTGCAGTGTGGAGGAGCTCCTCTCCCAAGTTTCTTGGAGATCATATAGGGCCAGGAGAGATGGTGTGACCTGTTTAACCACAGTAGAAGCAGAGATGATGCTGGATTCATTGTTCACTTTTACAGGGGTGAACCCTGGTGGAACCACTTGCATTGGCTTGACAGAGTACATTGAGGGAAAATTCACAGTGCATGCATAGGAGAGTGGCAAGATCCCTGATTTTTCTTCCTTTCACTGCCGTAACAAATTGCCTATATAGATGGAATGAGCCATGAAAAAATAGAGACAACATTGATGGAGCGGTAGATGGTGAGGTTACCAGGAGATCAGAGTCAGGCAATAAGAACAGATAGCACATGTGAAGTCATTTTAAGCATGGGAAAGCCAACTACATGGACTACTTCCTATTCCTGTGCTTGGTTTCAGCTGAAGCTGTGAACCAATCAGAAATCCCAGGGTGTGTCTAGACTACACCGCTCTGTTGACAGAGAGATATAGATTAGGCACATTGAAATTGCTAATGAAGCAGGGATTTAAATATCCCATGCTTCATAGCATAAACATGGCTGCCGCTTTTTTTCAAAACGGAGCTGTTTCAACTCCCTCCCCCAGCAGTTTAGACGCGGATCTGTCGAAAATAAACCCTTTTTCGACAGCCTGTAAACGTCATTTTTTGAGGAATACAGGATCTGTCGAAAAAGGGTTTATTTTCAACAGATCCATGTCTAGACTGCCAGAGGTTTTTTTTCGAAAAAACTTTCAAAAAAAAGCAGTGGCCATGTTTATGCTAATGAAGCATGGGATATTTAAATTCCTGCTGCATTAACAATTTCAACATGCTTGATTTGCATCCCTCTGTCGACAGAGAGATGCAGTCTAGACATAGCCCCAGCTTTCTGCCAAATCCTCTGTCAGAGTTCAGCTTTTGTTTGGCACCTCTTAGCAAATCACTGGTATAGTAGGAAGAGAGCTTGAGACATAAGCCCTTGTATCAGAGGCCTGGGATAAAGTAGGACATGCTTACAGAATCTGGGAAGAACCGGGTTAATATAGCAGAAATATACATTCCTAAGACGTGCTAAGTAAAGAGTACTCAGGCAAGCACATATCAAGTGGTACCATGATCTCAAGGATGAACAAAAACTCTCCCCAAGGGTTACAGAACAGCCTGACTCCTCCAAAAAGCTGAGATCAGGATGACAGTATGTAATTTGTGTATATTAAGGTATAAATATGTATTTTAGAGGGAGTATCTTGATGAGTCAATTTAGGATCATATGAAAGCAGAAAAGGATTTGGAGTAGAATCTCAGGAAAGGCCATGGCTTCTGTGACTATGCAAATCCCCAGTGGCCCAAATGGGCAGCTAATCTAGTCTATATAGCTGGGCAGTTGAAGGGGCATATAGCTGGTTGTGACCTCCCAATAAGTTGAGGTTGTTGACTCTGACACTCCACGAATTTCCCAACTCTTAGGGCTTTGTGCAAGAAGGATGAATTCTACCTCCAAAACAGATGAAAAACCATACTTTATATGTACTGTGTTATTGTATATGCAACACATACAGTCCCTTATCCAGAAAGAATGGATTTCTATAAGCATAACTAAACCCACAAAGATGTTGAATATTTTATGAAATTATATTTGAGTTTGGAAGTGATATGCTACGACTATATTGCTGTCTTCCTGCTGAATTCCCAGAACACTCTTAAAAATATGATAATGCTCTGACAAGCCTTTCATGGTTTAGCAATTTCTTTCAAAATAGGAAATAAATTACACCTCTGAAAATCATTCATACATTTGATCAAGTCTGCTCAAAAATTCCTTCCATCAGGACAGGACAGAATTTCTTAAAGCAGTTTCCTGGGTTCAAGTTCTCCTTGTTAATTTAATAAAAGTGTTATGGGTCAGAATACTTTTATTATTTGACTGTTTTCAAATACTCATTTCCCTTTTCCCATCACTAGATAAAATCTTCAGTAGCACTCTGTTTTAAAGAGCTCACACTGATAACTCAGCTAACACTATCGTCTCACCTTAAAGCTCTATCACTGTAGTGTCTGAGCTCCTATTCACATGAGCACCAAATCTGAAAGCTTCTCCTTATACCAGTGCAAATCCTATTGACTTCAACTTCTCCTTTCAAGCAATGGAGAAATGGCAGCCCTTAAAACTCACAAATGTAGATTGTCTTGGACAAAGAGAGAAGCAAATTCTAAGGGCACAGGTCCCTAGAGGAAAATGCACTGACAGAAGCACCTTCAATTTTATGGCAATGGTATTGCAGCTGAAGCACCTCTATTGACCTTAACTGTTGTGGTATAGCATACAGGTCTCTTAAGCCTGGTCTATATTACAGTGAAAGGTCAACTTAAAATATGCAACTCCAACTACATTAATTAGATAGCTGGAGCCAACATATCTTAAAATCATGTTTCTGTGCAATCCACACAGTGGGAGGTTGACGGGAGCAAACGCTCCTGTTGGCTTCCCTTACTCCTCGTGAGGCGCAAGAGTATTGGCACTGAAGAGGGTGGCCTCTAAGTTCGAACCCTGGCAGATTGACCGTGGCAGAGTCCATCTTCCACATGGTGTAGACACACCCTTATATAAAAGCATGCATAGGTTACACACTTGTGGGTTGAGGTGTTACCTATTGTCATTAATGCAAACTAATTCAAAGTAAGTCTAATGAACTTATTTGTTGCATTTCAGATATTCTACTCAGGCTTCTTCTATATTTTTCCTATCATCACACAGTATTGCAGTACCTATAGAAAAATATGTATATTATTTACATCAAATAGCTACACATTTAACTACTTAGTATTTATTATTATTTGTTCAGAGGGCCCCAATCAAGTCAAGGGCACTATTGTGTTAGATAGGGTTATGTACAGTAAGATGGTCCCTACCCTGAAGATCTTACAGTCTAAACAGACAATACAAAGAACAGAAAGGTGAAATGAATTGCCCAAAAGTTCACAAGAGGTCAGCTGGAGAGACAAAAATAGAGTCCAGGTCTCCAGAGATTCAGTTTAGTACACAATCCACTAGAATACTATGTTGCCAAACAGGATGTAGAATTGACCCTTACCCACTACTGGGACTATTTCACTTCCTCTGAGAGATTATTGCTTACTGTGAGGTGACTGTAAGGTTATTTATTACTGAATGAGAACAGGAATAGTAGATGAACTTGCTGAAGCTGAACAACAGTTGGGAGAACAGAAAATCTATTAGAACCATAAAAAAAATTCCAATTTAAAAAATGAACAAATATCTTTGGCTCTGTGTTTACCTTTTCCAGAGGATAAGAGAGTTTGCAGGCTTAGGTGATTTGTGCCTCTTAACTCAATCTTTATTTTTCTGAGTTTGGGGGATTGGGGTCAGGATTATGCTTGTCTGGAGAGAAACTGAAGGGTGTTATTGTGCGTGTTCAAAGAAAATTGGAATTTGTGTGCCCTTAGCAAAACTCTACATTTGTTGATTGCCATAGCAGTGCTCTTACTTATGGAAAAGCAAAAGGGGGGAAAAAGAACAGTTACTTATGGTGAGAAGGAGATTATATTTTTCTTTCAGGTGAAGTTAAGCACTAAGCTTGGTATGTGAACTAGATTTAAGCTGCATGTTTACAGCATTATATAGATGTAAAACTGTTAGGCAAAATATATCTCTCGTGTAAATAGGGTCAGTAATATTACATTATAGGTGTATTTGGCTTGTTATTTCTTAAAGTCACTACAAAAGCACCAAGAGATGAAACTGTGACTAAATTATAGCTTATAACTACAATATGTGCATCACTTTTGGGAAGTACATGTGAATCCCCACAAAACATGTTGAGCCAATCAGTAGATGATGTAACCATAAAACTAAGGAGAAGGGGATGTTTAAATTGCTGGAATTAAAAAGATCATCAGTTTATGAATAAAGCTACCCATGGTCAATTTTTCAACCAAAAATATTTTGTGTTTTTTTCCACATAGAAAAAGGTGTTTAATTGAAAGCATTTTAAAACACAAAATATGAAGAACATTATTCAAAAGTTATAGAAATGGCTATAAAATGGACTTTTGACAGCCATTTCAATGATGTTTGTGATTAAAAAATTAAAAACCAACTTAAAAATAAATCAATAAAAAATTAAAAATTAAAAATTGGTTTGTTTCAAACATTTCATATTGAAAAAATTGATTGTTTTCATATTAATAGATTTGAAGATTTTGACAAACTCTATATTTAAGATGTTTTGTCAAATGAATTAACAGAAGCTGTTATTATAATTAAATATAAGACTCGTTTGGGTGATCTTTAGGACCTGACATTGCATTCTTTCCATACTTAAAGTTCTTATGATCACAAAATGGGTGATGAGGCCTGGTTAATAAAAACAAAACAAAAAACAAAACCAAAACCAAAACAAACAGATCTTCACTGAAAATATTTGGAGGTCATTTTTTAAAATTCATTGTTAATATTTTTTATTTCAAACCAAGCCAAGGCCCTAGTCTCTAATAAGAACTTTTAAAGTTTATGCCTGTGCCAAGATTCAAGATCCAGGGATTTTTGCTCTAAAAAAGAGGGGTGAAAGAGTTTTTTTCATGAAATACAAACAACAAACAAACAAAAAAACCTTGTAGGTCCTTTATTTTTAATTCACTTCCTCAAAATTCTAGAACAGCTGAAAGGGTTTGTCTCACATTTTCCACACTAATTCTCTAACCCAGGAACATTATAGATCCAAAGTAGAATGTTTGTGACATTTCTTTTTCTGTGAAAAAGAAGGATTATAATAACTTTTTTTCGCCTTTCATTGTAACTCCCATTAACAAAGAATCTTGATCATCAAACATAGTCCTCCATTTGTGCACATTACAAGACAACCATAATGAGACAGGCTTCCTAGAAATGGGGTAGAAGCAGCTTTGCATGGCTGAGGTTAACAGAGGGAGCTGGCTATTGGATTTCATGGTTTGGTTTGATCCAGTTCAATCAGTAATTGCCTCTTGTACTGTTTTCGTTCTCAGATCTCAAAGTCCTTTACTAAGGAAGGTCAGTGTCACGATCTCCATTCTACAGTGGGTGAGAGAGGCACACAAAGTCATGACAGAAGTCAGAAGCAGAGCTTGAAATAGAAATGAGATCTCAGGGCTCCATAGTCACCTGTTAGATGATGAAAATTGATGCCCAAATTGCACAGAGCACACAGCTTAGAAGAGCATGTTGGGGGATTCTAAACTTTCAAAGTGAATGGATGTTCAGTTTTGAAGAAATATGAATTCACCTTGGTTATATAGGAAAAACAACCTAAGGTCCCAATCCTGCATTGTACTGTGTTGGGACTCAGGGTACATCTACCTAGTGCATTCCTTGAAATAAGCTACACAATTTGAGCTATGCAAATTGCGTTGCTTATTTCAAAATAGTTTATTTCGAAATCTGGCACTGCCTAGACAACACTTATTTCTAATTAAATCGCTATTCCAAACAATGAGGTTTACAAGACGTCGGAGTAAGAAGCTTGTTATTTCAAATTTATTTCGAAATAATGGGCTTCTTGTATACACAGCACATAACGTTATTTTGGAATAATGGATGTTATTCCAAAATAACTCTGCTCTGAAGATGTACCCTCAGGGTACATCTGCTTGAAGCTTAAGATCTAAGAGGATATTTGACAGAACCATATGAGATCTTGGAAAACAGTCTTAAGAGAGCTGTACTCATGTTATGGAAAATATAACTGTGCATTTCAGCATAACAGATAGGCTGTGTCTACATTGGCATCCCTTTCTGGAAAAGGGATGCTAATGAGACACTTCGGAATTGCAAATCCGCGGGGGATTTAAATATCCCCCGCGGCATTTGCATTTACATGGCTGCCGCTTTTTTCCGGCTCGGGGTTTATGCCGGAGAAAAGTGCCAGTGTAGACGCGATTCTCCGGAAAATAAGCCCTTCTCCAGAAGATCCCTTATTCCTACTTGAAAGGATTTGCAATTCCGAAGTGTCTCATTAGCATCCCTTTTCCAGAAAGGGATGCCAATGTAGACACAGCCCCCGTGTGGCCAAACTCAAAGAAAAACATTTGAAACAAAAGATCACAATGATCTCAAGAACACAGAAAATGTAATATATTAATCAGATAAAAAAGGTAATGGCACCTAATGATTAACATTAGCTGTCAATAATCCTACTTCTATTCCTATCTTCTCCACTGTATGATCCTGGGCAAGCCATTTTAACTTCTCTTTGAACCAGTTTACTCATGTAAGAAAGTTTAATAAAAGTTCACTTACCACTCTGGAAAGTATGAGATTGAATTAATGAATATTTTCAATATGCTTTGAGATCTTTGGTTGAAAAAACCTGTATATGAGAAGCATTTTAGAGGGATGGGGTGTGTGTGTGTGTGTGTGGAGGGGGGTAGGGGTAATTTTATGCAAAACAAATAACTGCAACATGGATTTGTAAAAAAAAAATGTTTTCATATATATGTATAAAGCTCAATTAGGAATGAATCCAAGGGCAGCATACTTTGCCTATATTAATGAAAATGCATTAGATTAAAACCCCAAAATTATCTTAAATTCATGTATTAGTTATAATAATTTTGCATTTGACAAAGTTAAAAAAGCATGTCTCTAGCTGATAGTGTGTTAATATCTGTAGCGACAAATCCTTCAACACATAGTATAGCTGCCATTGCCTGGAGAAGAACCTAAGGACAATCTTAGGAGCAATGTTCTGGGTAAGTTATAAAGAAATATTCAGTTTGGAGTTGTTAGACTGAAACCAAGCAAGAAGGTTTGATGTATTGCCAGAAAGCTTTTATCTTCTTTTTTTAAAAAAGCTAATCAAACAAACACAAAAGAGAGCCTGCTGCATACTTGGTTGTTCAGAAGAACATGAAGAGTTGCTTTCCTTTAATTAAGGGATCCCTGTTTACATTTAGTTTAATCCAAAATAACAAATAGTGTATATAGTATTGACATTCACAAAACAGAATTAATCCACTTCAATTAAGGGGTCTTTTGTTTTGTTTCTTAGTTTGGTAAAAAAGTTAGAGAGCTGGAAAGAGTTTGTTACTAATGGATAATAATACTTTGCATTTACATAGCACTTTCCATCTAAAATCCTCAAAGTGTTTAATAAACACTAATGAATAACCAGGAACCACATCCCAGTCAGAAGGTAAATAGCACTTCCATTCACATATGAAAAAACTGGGGCACAGGGAGTTTATGTGAGTTACACATGAAGGCTGTGTCTACATTGGCAAGATTTTGCGCAAAAGCAATTGCTTTTGTGCAAAATCTTGCCGCTTGTCTACACTGGCTGCAAGTATTTGCACAAGAACACTGATGTTCTATTGTATGATATCAGTGCTTCTTGTGCAAATACTCTGACGCTCCCTCTCAGGGATAAGTCCAAATACTCTGACGCTCCCGCTCAGGGATAAGTCCTCTTGCACAAGTGTTCTTGCGCAAGAGGCCAGTGTAGACAGGTAACATCAATTTCTTGCACAAGAAAGCCTGATGGCTAAAATGGCCATCGGAGCTCTCTTGTGCAAGAGAACGTCTACACTGGCACGGAAGCTTTTGCACAAAAGCAAATCTTTTGCGCAAAGGCACATGCCAGTATAGACGTTCTCTTGCGCAAAGACTTTTAATGGAAAACCTTTTCCGTTAAAAGTATTTGCGCAAAATCATGCCAGTGTAGTCGAAATGTGTAACAGAGCTAGCAACATCATCTATTTACCCTGACTCACCACAAGACCATCCTTCAAGTTGCAGTGGCAGGAGCACAGCATATCCTGAGCACAATGTTCATTGCAGCTTTTGATACTCTGTGTCAGAAATCTTAAACTCAAAAGCCATTTTCATTTTCTTGATTATAAACACAGTGCGTCATTTTTAAAAGCACCTCCATTACTTCGGGCTAGACTTTTGAAAAGCCGTTTTGATATGTAGGCAGATACCTAGTGGAATAGGAGTTGGGCACCTAGATACTTTTGAAAATCCCACTTGGTGCCTATCTGCACATAAGTATTTTTAGGTATTTCAATGGGTGCCCAAGTCCCACTGAAAATCAAGGGGATTTAGGATTGCAAGTGACAAACACTTATGGGCCGTGTCCAGACTCAGGGTTTTTTTTGGGAAAAGTAGCCTTTTCCCGAAAAAACTTCCCCTGCGTCCAGACTCAAGCCGCGTTCTTTCGAAATTATTTCGAAAGAACGCGGCTTTTCTTTCGATGGCGGTAAACCTCAATTTACGAGGAAGAACGCCTTCTTTCGAAAGTTCCTCTTTCGAAAGAAGGCGTTCTTCAATGTAAAGAGGCCGTCTTTGAAAGAGAGCATCCAGACTCGCTGGGTGCTCTCTTTCGAAAAAGCGGATTTCTCTTTCGAAAGATCCGCCTGCAGTCTAGACGCAATCTTTTGAAAGAGGATCTTTCGAAAGATGCTTTCGAAAGAGCCTCTTTCAAAAGAAGCCTGCAGTCTAGACATAGCCTTAGATATATAATACGCAGTACCATGGATGAAAACTAGAGGAGGGGTAATAACTAGGACCCAACCAAACTAATAGTCTATATTGGTCAATTTCATAGTCAGGAGATTTTTGAAATTATAAATTTCATTATTTCCGCTATCATATTTAAACCTGAAAGCTCAGTGTTGTAATTGTACGGGTCCTGACCTAAAAAGGAGTTGTGCAGTTGCAAGGTTATTGTTGGGGGTTGTGGTTCTGCTATCTTTACTTCTGTGTTGCTGTGTAGGCTCTCAGTCAGCATTTACAACGTTCTGGTCACCCAGCACTGAAGACAGCAGTGCAGAAATAGAGATAGCATGGCATAGTATTGCCACTTTTACTTCTGCACTGCTGCTGGTGTAGGCGCTGCCTCCATTCAGCTCTGAAGGCAGTGCAACCGTAAGTGTGGTAATATCACAAAACCCTTAAAAATAACTTTGTGACCACCCTGCAAATCCCTTTTGAGGGACCCCTATTTAAGAAATGCTTGTATTCCCTATGAGATCAGTATAGTTCAGAGCAAAAAAACCAAACAAACCAAAAACAACAAACAACAACAACAACAACAACAACAAAAAGCCACACACACACACACACATTCACACAAGACCAGATTTCACAGAGTGTGGGAGAGCAGATTTCATGGTCTGTGGTATATTTTTCTTGGTCATGAATTTGGTAGGGACTTAGTCACAAAGAAACATAATACATGAGCAGTGAATTGAATATCAAGGAGGTGTGATCTTAGCTAAAATCATGAGTATTAGTTGGTTGATGTCTGCTTCCAGATCATACTCAGGAACAGCTATTAACAATGGATAGGGAAAGAAAAAACACCATGAGATCAAGGATGGCTTCAAATTGAGTTACAGATGCTCGAGGTCTCATGCTGACAATACTAAAACAATACTTTGCATTTCTAAACATTATAGATGGCAATTTCCTAACTCAAAAAGTGTTTCAGCCAACATCGAGGAATTCTTTATTAGATCTTGTCCTAACACATAAACAACTACATCCATAAACTAAAAATTAATGATAGCTTAGGGCTTGTGTGTGTTACCCTAATACAAATATATCATGTGATATTATTTCAATGTTTCTGTTATGTTCATTTAAAAAATATAGACACGAGCCTCATCTTGTTTTGTTTTAAACATTGTATAGTATTCAGTGCTTAGGGTTGTTGTGAATGGCTTGATAAACAGTTCTATAAATTAAGAGTAATTTTGTTTTTTTCCCAATAAAAATGTCTGAGCCCTTTTAGAGTATGTCTACACAGCGGTGTTATTTCGGAATAACTGACAGTTCACATCTACACAGCAAACTTTTATTTTGAAATAATGTTGAGCTGGAGGACTTCTTACTCTGACTCATGGTAATCCTCATTTCACGAGGAATAAGGGAAGTCAAAGGAAGAGTGTTCTTCCTTCAATTTACTGCTGAGTAGATAACGCCAAAAGCCGAATTAAGCTCTTTTGACTTAAGCTATGCAATTGAAGTAGCTGAAGTTGCGTCGCTTAATTCAACTTTAACCCTGCTGTGTAGACATATTTTTACACACCTTAGTTGAATATTTTCTTGATATTTCTCTTAGTGATATTTTCATTCTGTCTTCATATGTTTGAAATATGAACTACATAATGTTTTATAGTTGTAATATGTAGTTATTAACTAGCCTTTTCTTAGAAAAAAATCCCTGAACCTTTTTATTCTCCAAGAGCAGGGCTGGATCTATTATAACTCTATTAAAAGAAAATTATCTACAATTCCTGTTCTTGGACTACATTACTTACAATTGCCCCTCACCCACTGTCTTCCTCATGCAAAGTTAGCCATGCCATTTTGTTCCAATCTTGTCTTTATATAAAAATAAATGGAAAGCTGAAGGTATTACAGTGTCTCAGCTAAACAGGGACCTCCTCTTCCTCATGCCCGTTGGACAGTTTTATTTTTCTTCTTGTTTGTGAGAGATGCTTTCCTTCTGGGGAAAGGAAATGCTGGGTCTGACCTATTTGGGTTACTATTAAAGTAATGCTGGGGGGAAAAAAAGAGCAGATGCCGCTTCTTAATCATGGGAGAGAAACATGCTCCAGTTTCAGTATCGGTATGAAGTATGAAGGTATATGAATGCTGAATGTAACACTTTCCATGGCCTTTCTCTTGCCAGCCATTTCTAGTTGCTGAACTCCTGCAATTGCATGGAGACCTATTGGCTTCTGTGAAGTTCTGGGCAAGCGTAAGGGTCTGCTTGTATAAAACAACTCACAGGATCAGATGTGGGTGTTTAACAATTGACATTGATTCTCAGTTCACCTCAGGAAGAAAATATAAGGAAAGCTAATGAGCACAGCAGCTTGTGTTTCACTGCAGAGTCCGCAGCAGAATGTGTAGCATGCCTGGAATGCACTTACAAAAGTCCTTTTAGAAAAGTCACAATCTCTCTGGGCCTGATTGTCATTTACATTAGAGTCCCTTCACATCACTGGCAGAGTAAAGGAGCCTTAACATGTACATACATTTAATTTATGCTCACCTGAAAGCTGTGTTACCTTGATAGAATGGTCTGAAGACACCATCAGAGACAGGAAAATTAGGCCTAGAAAAATTTCTGAAGCTCACACAGTGAATCTGCAACGGACATACTGAAACCAGATTTCCTAAATCCCAGCTCTGACCACAAAACAATTTACAAAAAGAAATATCTGAGCTGGTCAAACTATTAATTTCATATAATATTCATTATAAATATAGCCCCCTTTTCTGGTCAGCCTATCATTCATGGAAATTCAATTTCTGTGAATATAATAATTTGTCAGCATTTGCAATAGTAGTTTTGGTGAAGATGCTTTAGTCTATGATTTTGTGAATTGTACTCTTCAGCTATTGCTTATTCATGTTGTTAGCCAAATAAATTCAAGTGATATTACTTCTTGTCCCCCTCTTGGATGAGTGAAACTTTGTATACACAAAAATAATAAGTGGAACTGTTCAGATAACAGAGCCTGTTTTGCCCTGAAAATATCTACTTTTCTGTGAAATTTCAGCTGAAAACTGATAAATTGTGCTTGTAAACCAAAATACTTGTATTCAATTTGTTCCTAGGGTACATCAATGAGGAGAGGGATGAGAGGGGATTTCATCCCATCTTTAGGCCTAACTATCTGTCATTTGGGGCAGGAGCTGCTTAGGTTTTTAATTTCTTTATGTAAGCCAAGCCAGAAGAAGTGATCTAAGATATGATCGAGTTTTCTACTGTCCAAGGTGGTCTGTGGAGAGGACGGTATGGGCCAGACATATGACTTCTCATCTATTTGTCCAAGGGATAAGGAATTGTGCTCTAATGTTCCCTGTTCAATGGTCTTTCTCCATCTGACATAATTGCTCCTCCTGAAGCTGAATGTGAGAGTACTGCTCAATGCAATAGAGATCTTCGACCTCACTGTTAACAATCCAGGACCTTCACGGGGGAGAAATAGCTGAGTGGTTTGAGCATTGGTCTACTAAACCCAGCGTTATGAGCTCAATCCTTGAGGGAGCCATTTAGGGGCAAATCTGTCAGGGATGGTACTTGGTCCTGCCATGTGGTCAGGAGACTGGACTCAATGACCTATCAAGGTCCCTTCCAGCTCTATGAGATAAGTATATGTCCATATGCATGGTTCAAGGTCTGATTTCCCCTGTGGTCCTTCAGAAAATCAGTCTCTTTGGCAGTAAGTCCTGTTCCAGAAGTGGGGATTGTAACATCTCCTTATTAGGAGGATCTTCTGGCAGCATTCCCTCTTGGCAGGAGGGGATTTGTGTTCTCCCTATGATGATCTCTACCCAGGCAGTAGGATAGGGGCAAATAGGCCACTGAATGTCCCGCACAAAGAGGGTTTTCAGGGTTAGGGTCCATGTTTTCCCAGACCAGAGGTTACTCACACCCAGAGTGGACTACACTTGTTAGCTCAATCCCATTTCTTTGTACAGGAATGGTTACTATTCCAGCACAGCTCTTTGCTGTCCATACTTGCCCACAGCTGCACTCCATCTAGGGCCATTCCTGATAATGGTGGTCCTGATACCCAGAGGAGAAACAGATCCCCAAGGATAACTCTGGGACTGGTGGTCAGGTGATTGGGTCTCTGCAGTGCTTTCCCACAGGTGCCCTTCCTCTTCCTGACTTTTGGGCAGGGAAGTTCTTTGGGAAATGTGGGCTTTATATTTGGGCTGAGGTTAGAGAGCCTGAGGCTTCTCCCAGACTCCTATACCTGGGCTTGAGGGCTGGCAGGGCACCTTGGGAAGTCCAGTTTCTATCTCCCATGGCTGGCTTCCCGCTTCTGTTGAGGGATCCCTTTGGAGTCAAGCTATAGCTCTGAAGTGAGAGTTGGAGCCATATACTTTTCCATCAGTTTCACAATATTGGTAAGTGAGTGATTCTGGTTAATGTCTCATCACCCAATCCCTACTGCCTTTTGTGAGGATTTGGGCAAACTGTTCCACCAGGTTGAGTTCTACTCCAGTCTGTCCTTCTGGATTTAGCCACCTCCAACTCTATACATACTCCACATTCAGCCAATCAATTGCTTTCATGATATCTGGGACTAGATGTCTCATGATGAAAGTCATGCATGTTAGCTAAGTCCAGGAATAACTTATCTTTGAACTGTGGTCTGTTGTCTGTTATTATTGTTTGTAGAACTCCATGATATACAAATGCAGATTTAATATGCCTGACAACCATTGCTGCTTGAAGTGTGAATACTTCTGGGAAAATGGTAAAATAATCCATTCTAGCCAGATGATAATGTCTTCTCAAGTTAAACATATCAATTATAACTTTTTCCCACAGTTGTGTGTGAGTTGTTCATATGGTATCATTGGATCTTTGTGTTGGGAATCTCTATAGTACGGACAATTTCCACATCTGCTCATTGTGTCTTCAATGTTGCTATTCCTCTGTGTCCAGCATATAAATGCTTATCCCCCCTTTTACATTTGATTATTTTGAGGTGCCCTTCATGTATTTGTTCCAATATTTTCCTTTTTATCACTATGGGAACCATGATCTATATTCACTTCAAGAGAACTCCTTGGAAGTGAAAGCTCATTTTCATATGGGGATAGGAAAATAGAAAGTGTTGTTTTTTCTCCTTTATTTATCATTTGTATCATTGCTTGTCATATTTCATCTTTTAACAGTTTCTGTCTCCAGGTAATCCCATTTTCCTGGAGACACAACATTTGACACTTTTCTCATGTTCACATGTATGTTTATTTCTTGTTACGCATCATCAGGCTGTGTTTTGTTATATGGAGTGTATGTTCTTGAACGTGTGTCTAACATTACTCCAGGATCATATCATGCTTTTGTATTTTCAAAAGTTCTTGAAAATATATGCCATCATGAGCCAACAATGCCCCTCTGCTATATACATCGGCCAAATTGGACAGTCCCTACATAAAAGAATAAATGGACATAAATCAGATATTAGGAATGGCAATATACAAAAACCTGTAGGGGAACACTTCAATCTCCCCGGACATTCAATTGCAGATCTAAAGGTAGCCATCCTGCAGCAAAAAAACTTCAAGACCAGACTTCAAAGAGAAACTGATGAGCTACAGTTCATCTTCAAGTTTGTCACAATCAACTCAGGATTAAACAAAAACTCTGAATGGCTCGCTAACTACAAAAGCAGCTTCTCCTCTCTTTGCTATTCACACCTCCAGATCAACTACTAGAAATGGGCCTCATCCTCCCTGATTGGATCCACCTTGTCATCTCTAGCCTGATTCTGGCCTGAATATTTATACTTTCCTCTGGAAATTTCCACTACATGCATCTGACGAAGTGGGTCTTTGCTCACGAAAGCTTATGCTCCAACACTTCAGTTAGTCTATAAGGTGCCATAGGACTCCTCGCGGCTTTTGCAGATTCAGACTAACATGGCTACCTCTCTGATACTCAAAAGTTCTTGCTGTATGAGTTATGGTGGTAGTTCTCAATATGCCTTTTCTCTCTCTCTCTGTGTGTGTGTGTGTGTGTGTGTGTGTATGTGTGTGTTCCAGTCACTAGTTTGTGTTCAATTTCTGCTTTGAAGCTACTGACATAGGGAAGTCTTGTATATCCATATGCCAGACCTAGATTTTCTTTTAATATTTGGGTACATCTTCCCTGCAGCTTTAAGAGTCATCATGGTCCTATATGCATGGGAAACTGGTATTTTCCACCCTCCTGTCGAGGTATCTATGGAAAGTTTGTTTTTCAATGGATAAAACAGAAAAACAAACAAACAAACAAAAAACAGCACTGGAACTTGTCCCCCAATGTGCTGGAATTCACTGAACTCTCATTCTCTGGCATCCATGTCTATCTCATGACCTTATGGAGGAAATGTCTTAGGTGAGTTGTGTGAACTGTGTCATTAAGTATGAATTAGTTGGCATGTTTGGTTTTGCCTGAATCATTGATTCATCAGGTAAGATTCCCTTGGGGGGCAGACTCCTTCCCAAGAATGTTGTTTCTGTTGTTTCAAATTGACATTTGGCCTCATTCATTTTAAGGTAATTTGCCCCTGCAATTTCCAGTACTCTCCTTAGTCATTCCTGATGTTCAATGGCAGTGCTGCCCACATTATGATGTCATCACTGTATACTTTCCTGTCTGCTAGGCCCTCTAGCAACTGACTCACTGTATAGCTGAAATACTTCAACAGCTGAAATTATCCCAAAAAGCAGTTTTAAGAAGCAGTATGTGCCAAATGGTGTATTGAAAGAGCAAATCTTGGAGCTCTCAGTGTACAGGGCAATCTGACAAAATCCTGCTGATGCATCTAATTTGCTGAAGAATTTGGCTCCTGCTGTCTCAGACAATAGTTCACTTCTTGTGGGCAAGTGAAAGTGTTTTCTTATTATATTTTTATTCAGCTCCCTAGAGTCCATACCCAGTTATAGTCCCCTTCTTTTTTTTCTCTATAATTACTAAGGAGTGAACTTCTAGCCTCTTTAAGGATTGTGGTACTTTTCATGTAGCATGTACCACAGTCTCTGCATCTTCCCTTAACTTTTCTTGCATGTTACTAGAGGCACTTATTTCTTTTAACTACATCTTCATATTAATACTTTGTAACTAGTTTTATGTTGTCCCTCTGTCTTTCTGTGCCTTACATCCTGTTAACAAGACCAAGCACCTCACAAGCCCAAAACTAGCTGGTTGCCTCTTTGTACCACTATAAACTCTGGATTAAATATTTTCCCTTTTCTTTTAAGTGTGAGCAGGGCCAGCCTGACCCCTTTTGGCGCCCTGGGCCCGGGCACGTGGCGCCGCCCCCAGGTGCACAGCGCATGCGCAGGCCTGCCCCCCCAGGGTGCGCAGGCCCGCCTCCAGGGCGCACGGCGCATGCACGGGCCGGCCACTGCCGCTGGTGCGCAGACCAGGGCCTGTCCCCAGAGTGCACAGCACATGCGCTGCCCAGCCCAGCCAGTGCTGCTGGCATGCGCACTGGGCCGTGCAGGGCCCCACAGCCATGGGAGGAAGGGCGCTGCGGGCCTGGCACTTCAGGAGTAAGCCGCGCGCCCCTTACTGCTGCCATCAGGCACCCCCCATTGGTTGTTGCCCTGGGCAGCTGCCCGGCTCGCCCATTCCTCCGTCTGGCCCTGAGTGTGAGAGTGTATTCTCTCAATGCTGGAATTGTTCCTCCATTATAGTCTTTCACAGACATTTTTGATAAGTTCATTTTTATGAGGTTTTTTTATGTCTTTCTGTTTCACTTTCTGTTATATTTACTTGTGCCTTGACATCTGTATTGTCTGGCATATAAGGGCCATTGTGTGCATTTCTCTAGCCAACCTTGTGAGTTTACAGTCTCCTCCTTTATTGTCCTGAAAAACAGCTCCTCCTCTCCATTGGAGGAATCCTATTCTGTGCCATGCACTTTTCTTTTTTTTCTGCATATTTGATCATAAAGGTTGTGTTTATTACAATTTATACATATTTGCCAAAATACCAGGCATTTCTAGCATTCATGCTGGTTCAAACACAGCTTCATGTTTCTGTCTCTGAACAACTTAATTTCTTCAAACTTTTTCCTTTCTGGTTTTGCAGTAGTACTCAGTCATGAACTCTGTATCTTTCTCTAAACTTTTTATTTGAGTTTCTGTTTGTTCTTACTTGTCATATACATATTGCCCTTTCTAGTGTTAGCTCCATTTCCCTTAGTAACCATTATGATTTTTTTTATTATTACACCACAGGACAATCTGGCCTTTAAAATGAGAGTCTTTTAATATTCCTTATTCACTGGACCTACTTTTGAGTTTTAAGCCTGCAACAAAAGCCTGTATTGTTTCCCCTTCATTCTGTGTTCTCATTCTTAACATATATCTTTCAAAAGTGGCATTTTTTCTAAGGACCCAATGCTCCTCAAACATTTTCATTATTTTTGTAAAGCTTTTGTCTCCCTCCTCACCACTGTCTGAATGGAATTCATTGTATACAGCTTGGGCTTCTGTGCCTGCAAGCTTTTGCTCATTCTCCAGTTTATTTGCCCCTCTGGCTTTCAAGTACAGCTTAAATTGCTGTTTTGAACTTTTTCCAGGCATGTTCAGCATTTCCCACATTACAGGTCTGTGGCAGACATTGTAAATTTACCTCTCATGGGGTCTTCCACTTCTTGTACCATGTATCTTACTGATGAGCAGACCTGTATGAGTATACACCTTTTATTATGTACAGAGATAAGGTAATAAAACTTCCTACTAACCTGTGTAACTGAAACCTGTGACTGCTCTGTTCTGGACTGCTTTGCTTCTGTTCCCAGCAGAAATTCTGTTATAGGAGTACATGAAAAATGTGGCCTTTCTACATTTCTTGGTGTGCTTCATAGCGCACATGGGACCTTTGCAGGGTCATGAGGAGAGGAGTGCTTCCCTAGGCTGGAGCATGCTAGCACAGTCTCAGGACCAAAGTAACTCAGGGACTGTAGTGCCTCTGATCCATGAGGTACAGTGGCTGGATGGTGTGACTCAATTTTTTGGAGCACTGCAGGTCAGGAACTTCTTCCTGAAAGTTTTCGCTCTATTTAGTATTAATTCCCTACCTGCAGCCTGTCTTCTTAGTCACCTCCCCAGGGGATCTCTGCTACAGGTCTCTAGGGAAAGGAGGAGAGTTTGCGTTGGCTTGTGGAAGTATGCTGAGAGGTGTTATGTTGTGCTAGATCTGCTAAACTGACGAAAGGATTGTGATAGAAGGCTGGTGGAGGAGTGGAGGTGTTTTCCCCATGCTGGACCCAGAGCTTTTTTTGCTCAATATAGGCCTAGCATGCTGCATAATACAAGTGACCTTGTGTGCAGAATTTCATGAGCATCTATTTATAAATCACACCGTCATTCTTAAATTGCTACTTAAAATATGGCCTCTTAAAAAGTGAGTAATAACCTGACGAGACAGCAAGATAAATATGGTTGATTATTTTTAGCTCATCCATAACCACATTTGATCTCACTGTGAAAATCAGCTGCAGGAGCAATCGTTCAAAAACTATGCCATTCAATAACCCCTGCGTATCACTTCCCATTAATATATGAAAGACTAAGCTGCCTACTTACGTCATGGCCTGGGAAGCAAGGTAACTTTAAAGTGATGGGTTATAATTCAGGTCTTCTTGTATTATGATACAGGAACATAAGCTGCTTTTTTTCTGAATGCAAACATAGTCCCTTTATTCAGGATGTAAATTACTATTGCAATAAAAGTAGATAGAAGGACAGAAGTTTGGTAACATTCTCTTCTCTGAGGAGTAGGAGATTGTCCAGGGCCTGCTGTTTTGAAAACCTTTTGCCTCACACAGGCTGCCATGAGAAGGGAAAGCCATTTGAATATGTTGGCAATCAGAGAAAGCCCCAAATTAAATTATGGATACAGAAATGCAGAAAACAATCTAACATAGAATGCTATGGAATACCATTTTTCAGCTAACATATGGTGTCGACAGAATGCCATTTTGTTACTTTGGGTAACAGCTCATCATTAAAAAGATAAACAGCCCTTTTTTCTGTGGGGAGAGAACCCAGAGTCATTATTTTGAAAAAATAACAAATGGGAAACTCTGACCTTTCTTTTCACAATCCTTTTTCATTGCGGCACACACACAAGAGTTCTGTTTCTTTTACTAAGCAGAGCCAAAAAGGTACCATCTCAAGTTACATTTTTGTTGGATCACATAGGCTCCAACTTTTCAGTTTGTTTTCAGATGTGAGAAAAACTATTCTGATTCTATTGTAATATTAGACACTTAGCAAAATGCTGCCATTTTTTAAAGCGATGTCTTGTTACAGTGTTTCCTTGCTTTCTATCCACCCACAGAGCCCTTTGTCTCCTGGAGCATAATGATCCAAATAATGGGCTAAAGGGTTTTCAGGTATTTATTTATAGAAACAGTGTGACGAGTAAAGTGGCCACAGCTCAAGAAAGACCTTGACAGCTTTAGTATGGTCTCATTCAAAATGCCATCTAACAAACACCCCAATTATTTCCATTCATTAAATAGAAAACCTTAAAAAGAAAAGGTTTCATCATTTTCTTTTCCCTTAAAGTTAACTTTAAAATATTTAACCTGGTTTATCCCACTTTTGCTCACTCTGCATTGAAACAGGTGCATATACTCAGGGAATAAGATACTACTTAGAATGAGCTAAAGGTAATAAAATCTCACCATTTGTTTCTTGCCAGATTACCTCCCTTCTCCACATCTTCTTCTCTTCATATATGGCCTGCATTCAAGGCATGAAAGGAGGCACCAAGTCTGATTTGTGACTTTGCCAATTACAATTAGATCTAACAGACTGTCAGGTCTCAAATAGAAAATTATGAGTTTTCTTCAAAGTTCAATTTTCTTAATGAATGAATGAACTTACTGTTTGCAAAAGATACTGGATTGATAGGCTGGAAGACTGAATTTCTTTTTATGGGGCTAGATTTTGATTTTATTGATCCCAGTATGAATCCTAAGCAAGGCCACTGCCTCAGATCCTTCTTCACTGTTTCTGATCAAGTGATAGAATGCAGAATCTGGAGAAGATGAGTGATAGCTACCTGCCTTCTCTTCCTCCCCACTATGTTATATATCCACCACGTGTTCCACTAACTTGCAGTACATTATACCTTGAAGTTGTCAGGATGGTTAAGTGATTCTGGGATCTACATATACACTTGGATCCAGGGGCAGATGAGGATTTTGTGGGGCCCAGGGCAGCACAATTTTGCGGGGCGCTCCCTTTGACATGGTGCATGTGTGGTGGTGCCACGGCGCATGCGCGGAGCTCCTTGAAGTGCGGGGCCCAGGGCGGCCGCCCCACTCGCCTTGCCCTATATCCATCACTCAGGGGCAGATGACAATTTTGTGGGGCCCAGGGCAGCACAATTTCGTGGGGCCCCCCCTTTGACACAGCGCATGTGTGGTGGCACCACGTGCATGCGTGGTGGTGCCACGGTGCATGCGCGGGGCTTCTTGAAGTGTAGAGCCCGAGGCGACCGCCCCGCTCGCCCTGCCCTATATCCGCCTCTGGTTGGATCTGTGTGGAACATACCCATGCTTCGGGTACGCCTACACAGCAGTGTTATTTCGGAATAACTGATGTTATTCCGAAATAACACAGTCCGTGTCCACACTACAAGCTGTTATTTCGACATAACGTCAAAATAATGTCGAGCTGTAGGACTTTTTACTCCAACTCCTGTAACCCTCATTTTATGAGGAGTAAGGGAAGTCGGAGGAAGAGTGCTCTACTTTGGACTTCCTGCTGTGTAGACAGTGCCAAAAGCTGAAATAAGCTATTTTGACTTAAGCTACACAATTGATGGAGCTCAATTTGCATAACATATTTTAACTTTAGCCCTGCTATGTAGACGTGCCCTTTCTGACTGCAATCATTTTTCCATTTCACTCATGCATTAAAAACTGAAACAAAACACATGAAAAACAGGTGGAGTTGTTCTTGCTGTTGTTGTTCCACAGCTCTTCCTACCACTGATCTTTGGGGAATGACTCACCAGTTACTCTCACTCCTGCCATGATGTCACATTGCAGGTCATTTGGAACACTGTACCATGACTAAAAACACTTCAAATTCTGTCCTACTCTCATTTAAACTGAAAGTTAAGTCAGGTTTTATTGCAGCACCAAAATTCATGCAACATTATTATAAAGATGTATGAAATTACACACAAGTCTGAATAAAATTACTAAGTTTATGACACAGAATCATAGCAGTTAGAGGTGAAATCAATGGACCAGGTCATACTTTTAGTATAGAATGTTTCCCACAAAATATAGTCCAGTTCATTTTTAAACGATTCAAGCAATTTGAAACCCACAACTTCCTATTGAGAGCTGACTCCCTGGTCCAGTAGATCTCACAGTCAGGAACATTTTTCTTGTTATTTCCCTTTGGCTCATTATCACTCTTTTACTTTAGTGACCCTTCTAGGGTCACCCTAATGATTTTTCTTTGATTGTGTTATGCTAATTCTGCTAGGAATCTGGCTTTCATGAATTTCATAAAAATATTGCTAAGAATTCAGAAAGAGGATGGAACACAGCTGATCTATATCAGTGTTTCTGCACCTTTCCAAGCTGGCAAACCCACTGTCAAAAATGTTAGGCTAAGGCTAGACTACATGTCTCTTAGAAAAAGAGCGTGTAGACTACAACCAGTACTTTGGAAAAAGTAAGCTACTTTTTTGAAAGAGAGCACCGAAGCAGTATGGATGCTCTCTTTCGAAAAAGCACAGTTTGCATTACATAGCGCCTTTTTTAGAAAGAGCACTTTTGAAAAAAGGCGTTCTTCCTCATAAAATGAGGTTTTCCGCAGTCGAAAAAACTGCCGTGTTCTTTCAATTTACTTATGAAAGAACGTGGAAGCAGTAGATGCACGGGAAGTTTTTTTTAAAAATGGCCACTTTTTTCTAAAAAAAAGACACACCCCAAATGACTACATTTAGTGTAACAGTAAGTGTAGAAAGTGGACCAGGCGCGAAGCCTCTATAATATGTTTCTGTGTTTGAGAAATTCACAGAGTATACCAGACTTCAGAGGGTAAGGATGTGCTGGGAAATGGAGAGGGAAATTTATTTCCTTTACATTGTAATAATACGACCTCTGTGATTGCCTTGCATGACCCCTTTGAGAGTTGTGACCAATTGGTCTCCAATCCAGGAGATGCTGGGAACTCTGAATCACAGAGGTAATTCAAGCAGGCCAGAGAGTTATGCTACCCACATTTCCTTGAAAACATGTGTGCAAACATCTCCAGTACCACTGATCCAAGAAATGCTATTTCTCTGGGAAATATAGCACAGGATGTGACTTAAAATACATTTAATTTTGGGGGCTGCATGACTTTTATCCAGGCAAATCATGAACAGAAGTGGTATTCCAGAGCATAACCAGCATGCAAACTGCCAAGAGAATAGATGCCCCCCAAATTTCTAGGCACTATGTAAAAGTGGCTGCTGAGAATCAGACAGGGCTCAGTGACATTTCTGAGAATGTATTTATTCAGTATTCAAAATTCCAGCTGCTGTGGTTGGTGCGACTGGCCATACAAGTATCATGGTTGCTTGGCCTTATTTCTTTTCTTTGATTGGATTAATGTGACTGATAATCAGTGGGAGAGCTTGTAGAAACCACTGCTGTTGTTATTTGTATGACACCAACAGTGTTGCCTTACAGACAAGGGATACTCTGCCCTAGCCTGAAAGGGCTTGATTATCTGGCTATGTAAAAGAGCCATAGCTAGTACAAAAATTTCTTCCCACCACCCTCATCTCTGCTCAGCACTGCTCAGATTGAGTTGGGTTGCAGAGAGTTAAGCAGGGGCTGTCCTGCATGAAACTCTCTTTTGCAATTAAGCGGGCAGGAAAGCAACAAAGAGGACTAGGGAGACGAAGGGGCCTTGGTTTCAACACGACTCCTATTCTCCATTCAGAGTAACTTGCTGCGTGTATGAGCTGCTCATGAAAGGGTGTGAAGCACCAGAACTCCGATCCCCTCCTCTACCCTCCTATTCTCAGGGCACGGGATAGGAAGAGGAGGTTTTATAATTCTGAGTCACAAAGAAGAAGTTGCTGAGGCAGTGCAGCTATGAGAAACCCAATTGTCAGAGCACATTGTAATCTTACAGTCTAAGCCAGTGATCCCCAAACTTTTCAAGGTTGTGCCAACTCCTTATCTCTATAAACATCCTCCCCACCCAAACCTGGGGCCAGGAGCAGAGCCACAGCTCTGGCAGGAGAGGGACAAGGAGAAAGGGGCTGAGGCTCAGGCCAGCAGTGGAACTGGCCGCTGGAGTCCTGGGTGCAGGGCCACTCATGGAGCCTGAGGTATGGGGCTGAAAGTGAAGTCTTGAGTGTGGTGCTCAGAGCATCCCTCAGGCATGGAACTAGCAGCCACTAAGTTCAGGAGCAGAGCTGGATGGTATTCTCTCCCTGCCTTCTTTGGGGGATGTCCCAGGTTCCAGTCATGCCACCTGAATGGTCCTCTCTGCCCCCCATTCTTGCCTCTTCCTAATTTTTCAGGGAGCTGAGCAGACTGTCCTGCCTTAGAAATGATTACCATTATTTCTCACATGGTAACATTACACTAAGCCACCAAGAGCCCAAAGTGTGCTTTTTATACAGAGAAACCTCTTAGTGGTGTAATTTACACTTTCATCTCTAATAACATTCACTGTGATTTGTTTGGCAATTTACCGAAAGAAAATGGTCTTGATGTGACTATGCCACTTTTTAAGGTAATTTTTATGAGGATATTGGAGAGTTCTGATTACATATTCTACTAAAAGAGAAATGAATCAGGAGGAATGGATAAACACCTTTGTGCTGTTTACAGAGTTTCACACTTTAAAATTTACAACCTGGTAAGCTAGTATATCAATTTAATTAGGTGCTTTGAGTAATTTATCCAAGTAAGTTGTTCGGTGCTAATAAATTCTGAGTCTTCAATCTTCCTCTGATTAGAAGGATGATTAATCCTGCGTTACTTAAAAATGCCTTCAGCAGTGAAGTATCCAAGTACATTTTTGCTCGTGTTGCCTTTTCCATATATAAATTCTGCACCTGGAACACAGGTGAGAATGTGGTGCCTAGCATTTTCCTCGTTAGCACAGACTTGCTATTCCATGATATAAAAATGCAAAATTCCCTTGTGTCTTTCTTCAAGAGAAGGCAGGTTTGTATTATTCCAATTTCTGATTAGTCATTGCTTGGTTCATGTTTTGTACAAGTTTGAGAACTCTGGTCTTGCTTCATTTTAAATCCTTCCAACCCTATGCCTTGCTACTTTATTAATCTGTTACCTTCTCCTACTCTACCTTCATACCTTACTATCTCATATTCATTTGACATTGCCCTCTTGCCTCTAAAAAGTCCTCCCACATCGCTATCCCTGTATTGTACACTCTCCCCATAGCTTTGTGTCTTCCATCCTTTATTCAATCACATCGTGCCAGATGAATAAACACTCTCTGCCTCCTTCTCTCACTGACCCCAGTACAGGTATTTCTCAATGCGGAGATTCCAGTAGTGAACCTTTTTTTTTTTGTGGAAATGGGAAGAGATCTCTGGGTACCCCACCTAAACATTGACAGAGAAAAGTGAGTATGGACTCAGGTATGTGGAAACAATATATTTGATCTTTCTGAGAGGAATTAGAGGGGGGATGAAATCTGTATTCGTAAAGGTATGAAGGAAAAGGATCTCTGAGTTCCCCTATGTCTTCATCTGAAGTTTCTTTGGGAGCATATCATTTACCATAGTGCTCAGAGTACTCTTTAGGGAATTCTGGGACACTGCATGCATACAGAATCCATGTCCCCCGCCATGTTCCCTTTCTGATGGGGAAGCAAAGGGAAACTACAAGGGCGGTCAAGCATCTCTGCCCAGTAGTACAGGCGCATTGTTCTGGGTGCCCAGAGCATCTGGAAGAGAGATAAATTGTAGACTACAGAGTGTAATAATGTTTTATGTAATGTGCTTAAATGGTAGTGTAAGAATAAATATTAAACAACCTTTGCTGGTTAGCAGGGAGGAAAAGTCTTCTAGGCCCTTAATAAAGATCCATCAGGCAAACTGCTTGTGTCTGTATATGATGCCTAGAAGAAAGAGATCAGAAGGATCCTTGTGATTCAGCATGATCACACTGGTGCTCTTAGGAGTAATTAGAATATAGATTGTATTATAAAGAAAATGCAATGAATGAATTAAAAGGTTGTATTAGCAGAAGTTTTGTATTAGGAATTAGATTGATACCTTTTGTATGGACAATTGTATCCCTTCCCATGTGTAAAATGATTTTGTAGTTCCTGGGGAGGGAGAATGAATGGAATGTGATTTTTTGACGAGATAACAACTTGTAGGCCCAACATTTCAGAGTCGAGACAGAGGAAGAGGGGAGGGAGCTGGAAGACTCAGAGGCATCAAGGTACCATAAATTGGGTCTAATATAAAGCAGACCAATGGAGGACATATGAACGGGCTTGGAATGTTAAGAACAAAGCACCCTTTTATAAACAAGACATCCTTGAGATACACTCTGGGAAAGAGACACCAACACACTGATGTCAAAATAAAGAATAACTCTCAGATAAACAGATATTAAGCAGAACAGATGGTGATTGATTAAGAGCTGGTGAAGCAAAATGCAGACTTGAATGGAAAAAAAAGTCCTATAGAAGATGGGCTTGTCCGGGAAAAGATTAGAGCAGCGGTCCAGACTGAGAGAAGCCCCTGCTCCTCCTCCTCACACTTAACTCACCTAACCAGTGAGTTATTGTGAGCAACAGACTGGTAACTTTAAGCAAAAGTCAGACGGGGTTTGTGTGTCTGTGGGTTTGTGTGCGGGTATTTGTGAATATGCACATAACAGAATAGTATGGAGTTTTGCCTTATCCCCCTAAAAAGATCCTGTGAAATTCTTTCAAGTATAATAAAATCACCATGAGGAGAAAGGTGAATGGGGCAGGGAATGCCCAGGCCAGTTGCTCCTTCCCTGCTCTGCGCTCCGTTGCTAGTCCTAGCTGGGCTGGGGACTAGGGACTGGGGTGAACAGTACTTTTTCTTGCCCTATAAGGAGCAGCTAGGCCTGAGTCAGACCTCCTCCAGTTGCAGGAAACTTCATAACCCTCCCCTACTTCCTGCCCTCTCAGCTGCATGGGGAGGGTTCTCTGTATGGGGAGCTGCTCTTTGTCCACCCAACCCATGTGCATCTGGATACCCTGACATCCCTTGCCAAACTGCAGCCCCTCTCCCCAAACAGAGAACTCCTGCATTGAGCCTCCCACATCCAACCCCCCATCCAGATGAGCTTTACCCCTTGCAAACAAAATCCCCATGTGCCCAGCATCTTTCAGTCCTCGTCTGCTTCATTTGGACCCTCAGCCCTGCACTCAGAGCATTCCCTAGTGAGTCCTCCTCCACTTGATCCCCTCCAGGATGAGCCCCACCCCATACATCTGGATCACACCAATGATCCCTCTTCAACCCCCCACCCCACCCCACTGAGCCCCAAACAGCTGCACCTGGACCTTCACCCCACCCCACCGATGCTCAATGCCCCCCCAGACTTCCTCTACTGAGACACAACCACCTTTACCTGGACACCCCTGCAGAGTTCTATTCCCCCGATACCTGGAACCCACCAATGAGACCCTGTTGCATCCAGATCCCATCCTAGATCCCCCCATCGAGCTGTTCACACCTAGACTGCCCCCACACAAAACACACTCCTCCCACAGCTGGATCCCCCCCACGCTACAGCCTTCCATGTTTGGAGCCGACTGGGCTGAGCCTACTGGCTCTTCATCTGGATCAGGAGCCAGGTTTGGGCATGTGTGTGAGACTCTGTCCCACTTGTTTGCTATGTTAGTGCACCTGATGTGGAGGGGCAGGGCCCAGAAGTGTTTCTGAAATAGGCCTAGCCCTTGTGTTGCATGATGGCTGGGTGTAGCTTCACCACTGAATCCCTGTCGGCGGGAGGGGGATCTCTGTCCTCTGTGCAGCTAGTGGCCTGGGCTTCCCACTGCCATGATAGAACCTCGTTGTTATTTCCTGATAAATAAAATGTGCAGAATTTTGAAGAATTTTAAAATGTGTGCAGAATTATTTTAGCTGATTTTTGTAATGTTTTAGCCCAGAATTCCCTCAAGAGTATCCCAAATATCCATGGCAACCATTTTACCATGTGTGTGCCTCTTCCTAGCACCCATTTTACTTATGATCAAGTTTGACCCTTGTAGTTCTTGGCATTTGACAGACAGGAAGGCAAGATGCTTTTCTTGAGACATCCAAACCCTGCATGATAAAAGGGAGCTGGAGAAAAAATCTCAATAACCTTTCCCACTTCCAATGATTAAGGGTGAATCAAAAGCTGAAATATGTGCAGAGTTGCCTTAGCAGGAGAAGAAGTGTAACTACAGCCCATGTCACACTGCATCTTTCATCTCAGTGTCACTTTGCTCTGGAGGGGAAAAGACTCTTGGAGTCTCTCCATTTGAGTTATTGCTCAGGTCCAGAAATTTCTGGTCACTGAAGTTTATATTTTCATATATTTTCACTTACTAGGGGCAGCTCTAATTTAATGCACCACAATTTATCTGGGCCTGATTAATTTAATTTATGTTTGTGGCAGAACATATTATAGAGTGTCTTCAGAATTCTGCTTCCCCTTATTTCAGTCTCTAGTGAATTGAAAGCAAGCTTGAATCTGGCTTCCGTTACTTTGCCTCAGAAAAACTGCACGTCTTAGATTTGTGTCTCAACAAAAGTTGACTAAAAGACCAGATAGACAATTTATTATCACTCTTTTTTGTATAATCATGCTGGAGGCGTGAACAAGTAATTCCATATATTGGAAATACCTGTCACTGAGCTTATTTTCTGCATGTGTGCAGAACTGGCTGTTCTGAGAGTACTTAATGGAGTTAGTGCCATAGAATTTATTTGGAGTCAGGTATCCTCAGACCTCCTTTTTATCCGTTTCTACTGAGTCTCTCACTTTTCTTTCTTTTTTTAACTCTTTCTTTCTGTCTCCTCTTTCAATATCAGTTTCTCAACTGCCTATAAGAACAACCATACTGGGTCAGACCACAGGTCCATCTAGCCTAATATTCTCTCTTCCAACAGGTGCTCTAGAGGGAATATATGGAACAGGTAGTCATCAAGTGATCCATGTCCATCTGCACCAGTTGCATGTTCTTCTTCCCTGGGACGTTCATGCTCCTCAACAGCACAGAGTTCTGTCAGGCCGGGGCTGAGACTGTTCTACTGTGTCCCAGAAAATCTCAGCTGTGTGCCTCCCTTAGCTCCTCCAGGTCAGCCATCTGGTCTCCAAAGCCCATACATGATTTTAGAGGGCCAGCAGCTCCTTGGTCTGGATGCACACTTATGCCCAAAGGGTAGGTAATCATACATATTGCATTGCTTGCAATAAACTGGATAGCCTCTACTCTGTTGCTGGATTTCTGCCTACATTCTCTTTTTACGCCTGCAGCTCATTCCTTTACTGATGTTTTGGTAGAGGTACTTTTGGCTTTAAGTTATTTCTCATCTAATCCTTTCCTTTCCTCATCTTTTCTTCTGTCTCCTACTTCCCTCCTTCATCCTTTTGCCTTGACTTTCCATTGTGCTCTATCTTGTTATAAACTCCCCCACCCAGGTTTCAGAGCTAGCATAGGTCTACCCTCAGAGTGGCTGGTAATTCATGAAAATCTTCCTCTTCTAGATACTTCACTCTTCTAGAATAGTAATAGTCTATACTAATAGGGTATGTCTACACTACCACCCTAGTTTGAACTAGGGTGATTAATGTAATCAATCGAAGTTGCAAATGAAGCCCGGGATTTAAATATCCCGGGCTTCATTTGCATCTTGCCGAGCGCCACCATTTTTAAATCCCCGGCAGTTTGGACTCCGTGCCCACAGCAACACGCAGCACGGAATAGGTAGTTCGAATTAGGCTTTCTAATTCGAACTACCGTTATTCCTCGTGGAATGAGGTGTAACGGTAGTTCGAATTAGAAAGCCTAATTCGAACTACCTACTCCATGCCACGTGTAGCCATGGGCACGGAGTCCGAACTAGTGGGGATTTAAAAATGGCAGCGCCCGGCAAGATGCAAATGAAGCCCGGGATATTTAAATCCCGGGCTTCATTTGCAACTTCGATTGATTACATTAACCACCCTAGTTCGAACTAGGGTGGTAGTGTAGACATACCCATAGAGATTTAGCCGTGTTAGTCTGGTCTTGCTGAAACAAAGATTTAAAGACTAACAAGATGGTTTATTAGGTGATGAGCTTTCGTGGGCCAGACCCGCTTCCTCAGATCAAGTCAGATTTTAGAACAGAGGAGGGATGAGGGGAGGAGGTTAGCATTTTTGTTAAGGCCCAGTTCAGAGGCTTCTCTTTAACACAGTACTTCAAAGAGAAGTCTCTTAACTGTCTTTCATGCTTAAATTTGACACTTTACGAAGGGGCCTTAACAAAGATGCTAATTATCTCACCCATTACAAAGATAGCTTCCCCAATTATCACCTCTAATATCATTACCTCATAGACATTAACCTCTCCCCCCTCCCCCATCCTCCTCTGTTCTAAAATCTGATTTGTCTATTTTATATGTGTTCACTTTTTTATTGTATCCCTTTGGTATATATGGTCATGCCAATTTTCTTCCACAATTTGATCTGAGGAAGTGGGTCTGACCCACGAAAGCTCATCACCTAATAAACCATCTTGTTAGTCTTGAAAGTGCTGCATAGTCCTGTCTTTTGTTTCACTCTTCTAAATCCTTTTCTTTTTCTATTCTAATTTGGGATAGAGAAATGGGTATAACCTAAACCAGATAGTTTAAGTATCAGTATGCTTGTTTACTTTTCCCACTCTGCTTCTCCAGCTCTTATTTAATCCAGAAGATGTTATTGCTGTAGCAACAGCTAAAGACAACTTTATTCTAAATCCTAGGCTGAGAAATCAAGACCTCATATGGCCAAACTTCCATCACTTGTTGTTGATTGATTTTTCCTCATCTGCATGTGAACAATTACCTTAGCTCCCAAATCCCCTAGAGTTTGGAGTCCACAAACTCCCATCGGCCAATGAATTCAATTTTAATACATTTATTTAGTCCACTGTTAAGGACTATCTGCCACTAGAGGACATTAGAAAAAAGGTCTCAAAGGTATTTGCACTCTAAACACCAAAATTAATAGCATAACTTAATTGACAATCTGGCTTAAAAATTCACTAGTTCCCACCCCACTTCCCACCAGCTCCAATCTGGTCAAATTGAAATGAGAAACAAGAGGATAGGAAGAAGGGTTTGTTTGATTTACCATGAGTAAATCTATGGAAAATTAAAAGATGAAATATTGATTTAGCAGTTATATGCATAACATATGATGTTAGGGCATATGAACAAAGGTCCTGGGCCTGGCATCAACGTTTAAGAGCACTTTCGAAAAAAGGCGTTCTTCCTCGTGAAATGAGGTTTACCACCGTCGAAAGAAAAGCCGCGTTCTTTCGATTTAATTTCGAAAGAATGCGGCTGCAGTCTAGACTCAGGTGAAGTTTTTTCAAAAAAAGGCTACTTTTTTTGAAAAAACCCCAGAGTCTGGACACAGCCTAGGAGACCGACAAGTGACTATGTTATTATATTGTAGTTTGAGTCTTTTTATTGCATCAGGTGATTTGTAGAATCAATGTTAATAAATAAAATAGCACCCGATTAGGTTTACCTACATGAGATTTCAACCTCAGTTTAAAAGGAGGAAAACACTGGTTGTAGACAAAAGGGTCAGTTCACCAACCACATTTCAAGCATAGCCACAAGGTTTTGCAAGGGAGAGGACTGCCACAAGAGAACAACCAGAAATTCTTCTGACAAACAAATCAGAAGGAAAGAAAAAAGTCAATTCGCTTAGAATGGAAGGGATGTGATCACTCTGCAATGAAAGTTCCTCCCCATTAACAACTTGCTCAACCAGACACCATTATGAAAATACAAGATTTTAAATCAGATGTTAAATATATTGTTGATTAATAAAAAGAAGGATGGAATTATTCCAAATGTTATACTTGTGTAACAGAGATCAGAGTGTGGATCAGGAAGGCTGCCACATAAACCAATAGCTTGGTATACTACAGGGCTGGGACTTTTGAAAAAAACCTCTCAGGGGTCAAAAAATATGTAATATTGATAACTTGGATTTAGAATAACGTGGGCATGTTATTTCCTTTGGCTTTCCCATAAAAATCAGGAAAAAAAGTGTTTCAAAATGGAAGTCATGCATTCACTGCTCATTAAAAAAAGACATTGGAGAGAACAGAAAAGATCAACAAAAGTTATGAAATGTGAGGTAAGTGATGTCTGGAGGAAGAAAAATAACCAAGAGGAGACATGGCAATTACCTGCTAAAACCACAAAGGAATGTTCTAACAAAAAAAACCCCCGCCAAGAATAAATTACTACAATTAATAAAAAAAGGAGTTAAGGAATGGTTTCAGGCTACAATGGGATATTTTGGTTAAATAAAATGGCTTTCCCTCACATTATTAATATCAGAAAAGTTAGGAAGATGTAATAGGCTGTCAGTGGAGGTGAGGAAATCAGGACATATACGAATTCGCTCTTTTCAAGCTGTTTTAGGGACACTGAATCTTATCTTGCTGCCCTCCACAGGGTAATAGACTAGGTAACCACTAACCACCTGGAAAATGCATGTAACTAATGTCCTGCTAGAAATTTCTTCCAACAGGACTGATGCTAGGATGCCTTTTCAAGGAGAAGAAGGAAAGGCCAGGATTTAGAGCACTCACTTGGATCATGGGAAACCTATGTTCAGTTTTTGCTTTTCTTCCATGACTTTGGGATATCACTTAGGGTACGGCTACACTACAGCGCTACAGCGAACTAAGCTAATTCGAACTAACGCGTCTAGAACTAAAAACTAGTTCGAATTAGCGTTTTGCTAATTCGAACTAGCAAGTCCACATTGAGTGGACTCTGAACAGGGCTTAAGGATGGCCAGAAGCAGTGCCAGCAGGGCATAAGAGGAGGACTTAGAGCATGGAGATGCTGTCTCAGGCTAGCCGAGGGCTGTGCTTAAAGGGTCCCGACCCCCACCCCGGACACACAGTTCTAAGGGGTGCCCCACTTGCAAAGAAGTTCTGGCTTGGAGTGCCCGGAGTGCCCACATTCAGCACATCAGACCACTCGGCCATCAGCCCGGCTGCACTTGCCACAGGCTGCCATCTGGGGAGAGGGGGTTATTGGGGGGCTGCAGGAGAGCTTCCACCCCCAGAAGCCCGCAGAGCCAGCCCAGTCCTCCCCATCGGGGGCTCGTACCCCATTCCTCCCTCACCTCCTTCCACTTACCCTTCCCTAGCCCCCCTTCTTATTGATGTACAAAATAAAGATAACGTTTCTTCCAACAATGACTCTGTCTTTATTGAACAAAACTGGGGGGAGACTGGGAAAAGGAGGTTAGAGAGGGGAAGAGAAAGGCTGGGAGAAGGGAGGGCAACTAACATGATCAGGGGTTGGGAACAGGTCCCAGATGAAGAAAGGCTACAGAGACTGGGACTGTTCAGCTTAGAAAAGAGGAGACGGAGGGGGGACAGGATAGAGGTCTCTAAAGCAGGGGTTGGGTGGAGACGGTGCATTCAGAAAAGTTCTTCCTGAGTTCCCATAAAGAAGGACTAGAGGACACCAAAGGAAAGAAATGGGTAGCAGGCTTCAAACTAGTAAGAGAAAGTTGTTCTTCTTCACAAAGCAAATAGTTAAGCTACGGAACTCCTTGCTGCAGGAGGCTGTGAAGGCTACAACTAGAACAGAGTTTAAAGGGAAGTGAGATCAAGTCATGGAGGTTGGGTCCATGGAGTGGTCTTAGCCAGGGGGTAGGAGTGGTGTCCCTGCCCAAAGTTTGTGGAAGGCTGGAGAGGGATGGCACGAGACAAATGGCTTGGTCACTGTCTTCGGTCCATCCCCTCCAGGGTCCCTAGGGTTGGCCGCTGTCAGCAGACAGGCTACTGGGCTAGATGGACCTTTGGTCTGACCCAGGACGGCCATTGTAAGCTCAGGGCTCAGGGTCGGGGGTCTCAGTGGACCCCCTTGATTTTCATGCACACCTGCTCCTGGGTGGCCAGGCTGGCAGCTCTCCTGCCCTAGCCGGCCACTTTCCTGTGCCTAGTGCGGAGATCGTGGACAAAGTCCACGATCTCCGCACTAGCCCAGGAAGGTGCCTGCCTCTTGCTGTCCAGGACAAGCTCCCGGGAGCCGCCAGCCTGGTCCCGGGAAGAGGGGGTGGGCTGGGGGACATCGGGTGGGTGGCTCTGTGCTGTGCCAGGTGCAGGGTCTGCTGGATGGGTGCTAGTAGGCCTGCACCTGGCACGGGCACCGTAGCCAGCCCGTGCCCCTTTAAGCGGTCCGGGGCCGGGAGGGGGGCATAGAGTTTCCCTGGTGTTGGCCAGAGTGGCCACAAGGGAAAGCTGGGGAGGGCTAGCCTCCCACTAGTTCGAATTAAGGGGCTACACACCCCTTAATTCGAACTAGCTAGTTCGAACTAGGCTTAATCCTCGTAAAATGAGGTTTACCTAGTTCGAACTAAGCGCTCCGCTAGTTCGATTCAAATTCGAACTAGCGGAGCGCTAGTGTAGCGCCTATTAAAGTTAGTTCGAACTAACGTCCGTTAGTTCGAACTAACTTTGTAGTGTAGACATACCCTTAGTCTGTCTATGCCCAAGTCCCCATCTGTAAAATGGGGGTAAAAGGTGAGGGCTTGCCAGGATAAATACATTGAAGAGTGTGAAGTGCTAAGATGGTATGATGATAGGATCCAACACTAGATTTTTCTAGACTCTCCCCACCCCCCCAGTTATTCGTGAAGCAGTCTGCCTTTTTTATTAGAGCAAACTTTACACTACAGGTGAATGAGCATGCATTGTGATTAATGAGGTGTTCTTTGGAATTAGTTCTGAACCATGTCATCAAGCTGAGTATTATCCAAAGTAAAGGCTATATCTGATTTGCCAGATTTGTGGACATTTGTATGCCATGGTACAAGGCAGCATTTGCATTCAAACTGCAGCTCTTCCTGTCACTCTGCTTTAACCACATTGTATCATGTTATGTTATTTCAGAAAATGTAGTGTGATTGTTCAGATACTCACAGTCTTAATAACAACCAATTTAATACAAACCATTAATGCATGTACTAAATAATAGAGGGACATAACATTGGTGGTTTGTTTCCTTTTAAATCATTAACTGTCCATTAGCAAGACAGTTTAATTATAGCTTTATAAGGTTGAGCTGTTGCTAAGAGCTGCAAAAGTCTCTCATAAGAAAGTAGAGCTGCTGTGAGGTGTTTGCAAATGATTTGCATTTGAGGGTATACTTTTGTACAAATCTGTGATCTTGATATTCTCCTCTTGAGCTAGAAAGGATATCAAGCAACCTGATCTGGTCCAATTGGAGTTAGCATAAAAGACCAGCAGTCAGGTTGGGGGAAAAAATACCCCATGGAAGAGGTCAACTCAATAATTCTATTATTAAAATTGATAGTAGGGGCAAATCCAGACACCATGTTACATGGTTTCAGGCTCCCCTCAGTGCTCAGACTGGAGATGTTCTTCTGTGAATGGGGTAGGGGTGAAATGTAGGGATTAATAATCAGACTTTCTCACGCACCCCATTGGAGTAAACAGAAAGGCAAGAGGGGAGCTACTATGCAAATCCATTGTCTCTTTCACCATGGAGGAAAGGCAGAATTTAAGCACATGGGGTTATTTCAGCATTAGGGCTGAAATACTCTCCATTTACCAGCCCTGTATATGCAACTGTAACGCTGACAGGCGGAATTGAACCAGGTGCCTCTGGAGCTTAGTGCCTGAGCCTCGACAGCTTGAATTAAAAGCCAGCTGGCTCTCAGTTAAGGCTGTTGAGCAAACTCATTCTTTCTCTCTATAAGCGGTCTGAGAACCCCATAGGTGTGTGGGTTACAGAACCACCAGATGCCATTCTTCCTCTCTCTCTCCCACACCTCTCTTTAGCATCCAGTCATCACATTTTCTTTGTGAAAGGTATCCAGTTTGAGTGACATTATCAAACCTACAAAGATACGTAGCTCTGAGAGTCAGCTTGAGGCTCTGGGCTATCATTTGGGTCTTATTGCTCTTGGAGGATCCTGGATTAGCATTTCAGAAAATGGAAGCCCTCTGATTTTCAGATAAAGCATTAGCACCTCCAGTGTATGCAGTCGAATCACTGCCACTGCACCCCCTGCCCTGAAGAGTCCATCTCTAGTGAGAAGAAGAGAATTAAGTTTCCTGCTCTACTCCTTTTCTGTGGCTGTCAGATAAAGGGACCAGCTTGTGTCAAATACAATGGTGACATGTTTAATAGTGACCTATCTTCTCTGCACTTGAGAGATATCATCTCATTCTAACTAAGCTTGCTTCTGGGTTGATTTAGTGGAGCAGATTTAGTGTTTAGTGAGAACACTAGAAGTCACGCTGGCTACTCTGAAGGTCTGTGCAACCAGATTTTTAATTAGAGCAAATGGTCAGTATTTCCTTCACATTTCATCTAAGAGAAAGCACCTCATGTTGAGACATGGATCCAGGATGGATTTCACAAGAAGAACATCAGCTAGGCTGTGTCTAGACTACATGCCTCTGTGTAGATTAGACACATAGGCAAAGGCAAATGAAGCTGCGATTTAAATGATCGCGGCTTCATTTACATTTACATGGCTGCCGCGCTGAGCCGACAAACAGCTGATCAGCTGTTTGTCAGCTCGCGCACTAGTCTGGACATTCCCCCTGTCGACATCAAAGCCCTTTGTCAGCAGCCCCATTATTCCTCGTGGAATGAGGTTTACCGGGGCTGACGACAAATGGCTTTGATGTCGACAGGGGGAAAGTCCAGACTAGCGCGAGAGCCGTCTGTGAGGGGGTCACTCACCACCGTAGCGGGGGTCCATCGTCTGACCCCGGAATCAGTCCATTCCGCCCGCACAGGCCTCCGCTCACGTGGCGTTTCCCCTCTGGAATCTTCCGGTCACGTTGCTCTCTTCGCCACACTGCCCTCCGGCAGTGCCCAAGTCACTCGCTCTGAGCCCCCCCCTTCCGGGGGTTTGGTGTCTCTCCGGCAGGCCTTGCCGTAGGCCTAGCAGGCTGGCCGGTTGGCTGTCCAAGCGCCCTGGCCCAGCCTGACTCTCTAGCCCTGCCCTAACTCCAGAGAGCGTCCTGCTCCCTCGGCAGCCAGGCTCACACTGCTTGGCTGAAGCAGCCCTGCCCTTTTATAGCCCCCAGCTGGGCCTTAATTGGCCAACGCCGCCCAGCTGGGCTGAACTCCCCGGGCCTGCTCTAGGCTGGAGTTTGGCTCTTAAGGGGCCAGTACAGGGCAGCTGCCCTGTTACACCGACAAACAGCTGATCAGCTGTTTGTCGGCTCAGCGCGGCAGCCATGTAAATGTAAATGAAGCCGCGATCATTTAAATCGCGGCTTCATTTGCCTTTGCCAAAAAAACAAATCTACATGCCTCTGCCGACAGAGGCATGTAGTTTAGACGTACCCCTAATGTTGAAGTTTTCAAATTGTGTCTTGGGACCCCCAAAGTGGATCACAGGTTGCTAGCATTGGCTTAGATTTGCTGGGGCCTGGGGCCAAAGCCAAAGCCTGAGCCTCACTGAGGCTATGTATGTTTTGTGGGAGGTATCCCAGAAAAACTCCGGCGCGTCCAGGGAATGCGTCTGCTCTTCTGACATTTTTAGCACAAGAGCAGACATGCTCTTTCAGAAGCCCTGTAAACCTCGTTTCACGAGGAAGAAGGGTTCTTCCAAAAGAAGACGTTTTTCCGAAAGGGCTCTTCCGAAAGAGGAGTGTAGCGGGCCAAATTTTGGAAAAGCGTCTTCTGAAAAAACAATCGGAAAAAGGTACGCACATTGCGGAGTGCAATTTGTGTACCTTTTTCCAAAAAGGAAGTGTAGTGTAGACATAGCCTGCCTGGGGCCACAGAGGAAGCCCAAGGATTTAGTCCTGGGTGACAGGGCTCCAGTTACAGGCCCCCTGCCTGGGGCGGTGGGGCTCTGGTGGGCTCAGATTTTGGTCCCATCTCCTCCTCCCCTCCTGCAGGGTCAAGTAAATTTTATTGTTGTTGCAATGACATTTGAGAACCCCTGAACTATAGAGTCACAGCACCACTTCCAGCAGCACTTTGTGCGGATCCAGCACAAGCTTGGTTTCCTTGTGAGAGCTAAGACACAAACTAGGTAGTCCTTTAAAGCGAACTGAACATGAACGTGCTGGTGAGAGATAAATCAGAGATCTTGCCTTTTTCATAAGACTGAGGGGTTGTTTTGTTCATTTGCTTTCTTCGCCCATTTTGCCTCCCACTGAAGAATTTTTCATTCAGCTGTCTGGCTAGCTCTGGAGCTAGAAGGATTAAATGGAAGGGAAATTCCCTGCTCTGTCAGATTTTTTTTTACATAAATCATAATTGCATTTGCCTGTAGTTCCCCATAGTGGGTTGTAGTGCACTGTGATCTGATGAATCATATTTTGTCAATGTTACTGTAAAAGGGGCTCTATCTGAGAGAGATCAGGAGCTATGTTAAAAAGAGCAGGGGCTCTGTGCAGAGATCCTAATTTGCTTTGGTTTTCTCATGCCCAAGATGGTGGATCCCATGCAGAGCTGAGATCATAAACCCAATCTGAGGCAGTAAAATTGTGGTTGTCAGGACTGACTAGCAGCCACAGCGTTGAGCTACAGGGTGTGACTGACCATAGCAAAGTCGATGGAGCCGGGTCAGGCAGCCACAGCCTGTGGCAGGACTTGGGGTTGTGGCCATCAAGGGACTAGAATGGGAAGTCTAAGGAGAGCCACCTACTGGAATACATTGAACCTCCCTGAGTCTTACAGGATTTGTGAGCAAAGTTTTAAGTGAATGGACATTGTATTGCCATTAAGAGTTCTGGTTTATCAACAAAGCAGGTAATCAGGAAGTGAGATCATAGGGTCAGCCTTACCTCTGCCACATTCCTTTTGTTAAGTTATGATGGTTTTTTCAAAGAAAATAGTAGGGTTTTTTATAGATTCATATCTCAAGGACTCTCGCATGCTAGCAAGTGGGGAAGAAGCAGTATGTAAAGGTTATTATGGCATCTCACATTTTTACTTCCTAAAGTTTGGGATGGGTAAGATTGTAGGTGGGAAGTGTCAAGTTAACCATTTTATTTAAATTGAACAGATCATTTAAACAGCACTGAGCCTGGTCTTATTACTGCTAGAGCACTGGGAAGAAGGGTTACTGCCACAGGAGATATGGGGCTGTCCCTCTGCTCCCCTCAAAACAGGGACTGCCATTCTGCATGACTATACAGAAACCACATAAGTACGAGGGGAAGGATCTTCCCTGTCTCCTGCACTTCGTGCTGTGAACATGCATAAAGCGAATAGGAGAAATCCATGCCTTCGTTAATTTCATGCTAACTTAAGTACATATAACTGTAAAGGGCTGTATATATTTTATCTATGACTCCTGAGCTTTCAGCAAAGACATCAAGATCTGCTCTCACTAGCTCCTTCCTTAAATGCCTTATTTAGATGCATTGGTGGAGTTAGAAAATTCAGATGTAATTGGGGCACAGATTGCAATCAATTACTGTTAATTCCAACATCAACATTAGGACAGGCAAAAGGAAAATACACTTTTCTAATAATTCTTTTAAACTTAATTAGTTCTACCTGCAGAGGCAAATATTAAAGCTTTAATGAAATTTCTAACAGATTCCTCTAAGCTGCTAAGCAATTTATAAGAAGAGGACAAGGTTTGAAAACTGGAATAGTTTCTGAGCAATAGGCTTTAAAGTATTTCTGGCAAAGAGATTTTCAATAAATAGAAGATATTTTTGTACTAACAATACATTCAAAAGCTGCAGTTAATTTTGTTGATAAGCAGTTATACTTCATCTCTTGTTTTCCTCCCCCACTAAGCTACAAAGAGTCAGTAGCCAACCTCTTCAATCCTTCACCTTCTAGCAAATGTCTCCCACCAACTTATTTATTCAAATTGGAATGGTAGTGATTTTCAGCTTTTCACAGGCAGCATGGAAACAGAAAGATAAATGACTTTCTCACATAACTCCGGTGTTATTGTTATCGTATATTGTGTTATGTTGCCTCATTATCTGCTGGTACACAAACCCAAGCAATGCAAATTCTGTGAAACAAAAGTAAAATGGCATATCATTTCTGAAGATGTTTTCAACATTTTTAGATTGAAAGAGACAAATGCATCTAACCTTGGTTGAGAACAGTCATTGGAATTCTAATCACATAGGTGTGCTTGAGCTACTAGACAAGAGGCCAAATTCTTATTAGATTCAGCCCCATTGCCTCACTCAAGCAGTGGTATGGATTCTGCATGAAAAGGGCCAGAAGAAAATTATCTGCTGGCAGAATGATGCTGCAGCGGGGGCCTGCATCACCCAATCCCATCTCCAGTTTAAGGGGCTTGTTGGAGGATAGCAGGGGGAAGAGCAGAAGGAAACTACACTAAACCTAATCCCACGGCCATAAATTAGGACAGCCTTGTGTCTGCTTTAGGTTTCACTGGCACTGTGTCACGTGTAAACCAATCTCATAAAGAGGGAGCCACATTCGGCTGCCTGTCTGTCTCCTTGCCCTCTTTCCTTTGACCAGAAAAGCTCTGATCAGGAGCAAATATGTCCCAAAGTGTTGTAATTCCCATTTCCAAGATTTCTCTGCCCTTCATCATGGAAAGTGCAGATTCCTATGTGTGAAAAGGAACAGTTAAAAAACAATCATACCAACATGAAATTTAGGGGAGGAAGATTTTCAAAGAAGGTTCCCAACTCCCACTGCAAGTCAAAACTTTTGGACTGGAAACTGGTTGAGGGACCACATCTTCATACATGTTACCTTGCACAATGGGCTGCAGTCTGAAACAGAGAGTGCTGTGCACTGCTATTCTAACACTGACATTAAAGAATCACCCATAATAAATAGCACACAACAAGGCCCTAGTCCAGAAGGTCTAGGTCACTTTAGTGCTGGCTTTTGAAATATTTTCTATTTTTGGTTGGAGTTGAAGTTTGAGTTAGATTGTTCAAAGGTTGAGTTGAAGTAGCCAAGAGTTTGAATGCTTCTCTGAAGCTCATCAGGATGATTGAAATATAGGAATTACTATCCTGGATTGCGCAAGTGATCCTTCTTATCCAGTATCCCTGTTTCTGAGAATGATCAATACCTTATACTCAGTGTATTTCATTGTACAGTTATAGAATAACCTACGGTGGCAGGCTCCCTTTTCAATGCTTTGCACCACTACAAACAGGCAAGACTTCCTGGTTTATAAAGAGTAATATGTGATAGGGTCCCCTCGACCAATTTACCAGTGCACTCTTGTGCAGCACCATATAAATGGAAGTCAACTTCCTCCAGAGCACACATTCTGGGGTGGGAGAAAACTCACCTTTCTGAGGTCTCATATCACCTTGCAACGCCTTCTTGTCCTTTAACTATTCCCAGCTAGTGGGGTGATCATGCTCATTAGCTCATCAGCCGCCTGCCTAATGAAATAATTGAGAATGCATTTTGCCAATTTAATCAATTCAAGGAGTTAAATAACTAATACCTTAGTGACCAGCTCTAGACTCCTAGCACTCTGTCACACCTGCCCACAGAGGAAGTTTCTTCCTACTGTGTTAGTCAGAGATTAGCCCATTAATACTCATTAGTGGAACTGTGAGCATTTTATTTTCTCATATTTTTTATTCTTACTAAGCGCTTAGCCGGAATGGTTTGTTGTTGCAGTTATACAGATTAAACATGTTTGGGGTATAAAGCATTTTCTTTCACTGTGTGTCAATGACGTGCCTTTCACTGAATGCCCCTGTCTTCATGTAGTATTTGAAATAGTAGAACAGGATCATTCTACTTTTGCTATTATTTTGTACATCTCCATTATACATGTCTCTTCTTGTTCATTTCTTCTCTAAATTCAACTGTTACAATATTTTCAATCTTGCCTCATAAGAAAGTACTTCCATGACCTTAATTACTTCCAGCACCCATCGCTAGCCCAGTCTACTTTTTCTGTATCTTTTGTGGATTTCTCAAGACATCTAGACAGGTTTATATTCAGTGGAGGAACTAGTGGTTATGGTACAAAAGTCCTCAAAAGCTTATGCCCATATAAATTTGTTCTCCTTTAAGGAACCATGGGACACTTTTTGTTTTTACACAAACAAACTAACAGGGCTACCCCTCTGAAACTAATCCATGACAGTATTTTAATTCTCACTCCAGGCCTACTTAGCTACTTAGTAGGGGTGGGTTTGGGGGTTTTGGAGAGAGGTGTTTTTTAGGTTTGTCATCAAAGGCCTTTTGATAATCTATCTATATCTATATCTATATATCTATATCTACATATCAGCAAGTTCTCCTTTGTTGTGTAATTCCTTGACAAAATCCATGAATTCTAATACAAGAATTACCCAAATTTCCTATTCAGAAACCAAGTTGGTTTATCTGTACCATATCACATGTTATATAATTCTATTTTTAATCCTAATTTCAACAGGTTTACTTGCTGTTATAGTAAGGTTCACTGGTCTATAAATCCCAGGATCACTTCTCATATCTTTTTAAAAACCTCTTGAGTCTATTCATAGGTGGATAGTAACATGAGTAAAAGCCTTTTGACATTTCAAGTAATTTCTATTGACCAAATGTCTGGAAATACTGTGTGAACAACATCTCCAAAAGGTATTTCAGGTCTTGTGGTCCCAGCAATGAGCATTTGAAAATAGATTATAAAGAAAATTTAAGAGAGTTTTGGTAATTACAGTAACAATAAGGTCTAAAAACAATCTGTGTGTTTTGGAAAGGAAATAAATCCTTGTGTTTTAGGACATAAAACAATCTCTAATTAATGAGGATTAGGATGAAACTTCCTTGTAGGCAGGTATTCCTTAATTGCCATACCTGCCACTGTTGGAGACAGATACTGGTATATAGGGGCTATTGGCCTAATATAAAAATTATTATGTTTTCTAGATGTATATTGCAGAGACTAAAAGATTTTTTATAAGGTTTGGCAGGCTCAATATTATTTTATATACCTATGTTACACCTCGCTAGTTACTGAGTTTCCACTTACATAGTGGTTGTTTGCATGAGTCAAAATTAGAATCTACCGAAAAATATGAAAATGAAGATAAGCACCCCACCATCATGTATTTACAGGCAGCATGTACAATTATACAGTTGAACCTCTCTATTCTGACATACTTTGGTCCAGAATGATTTTAATTAGCCAGATGTCCACTTGGGTGTGGTCAAGTTTCCCACTGTCCTAAAACATTTGTTTACAGCCACCAGTCCTAGCTCTCAGTGTTCTGTGCTGTTATTTAGCTCTAATTTTCCCCTAAATGTCTTCTAAGAGTCCAGTAAGCAGTGGAAGGATTGGTAATGCTGCTAGACAATATTGACCTCCAGTGGTTCAGAAAATTCTCTGGTTCGGCACCAGTCAGTTCCCAAGGCTGCTGGACTAGAGAGGTTTCAACCTCTACAAGTTAATTCCTTAGCTCTTCTGGTGTTCCTGGGCTTTTATTTCCCCCCTAGTCTTATACTTCAGGTTAATTCAATTTATCTTGTCCGTTTTACTCAAACAACTGAAACAGATCTATGATAAATTAATGTGCTATAGACAATTTGGAACATGTGCAAGAATTCAGTGTGCACCAACACTACTATATTACCTAAGGATATAAGATTTTAATTTAAAAAGTTAAAGGTCCATTAATCACACTCTATCTACACTTGTCAATGTTTCTCACAATCTATTTTAACATGTAGGATTTTTTCCTTCTTTATCACATAAGGGAAATTTTAGTTTAACTCCACTAAATATACAGAGGGAGACTGAAGCTGTTCCACAGGAAGGGAAGGTTCCAACTAGAAGACTTTGACTCAACATAGGCATTATCTCCATTCACTACGTTACCAAGAATTGGAAGTTAATGGCATCCAACATGGATGTGGAAGCTGTGGGTAAAAGTCACACTATGGTAATGAATCTCTATGTAAATAAACGGAACAACACACACTTGGACTGAGAGTCAAATGCAAGTGTTGAGATACATGTCCTGCAACTTTTAATTGCCTCTTGCTAAGAAGCTGGTGCAACACTCAGAGAAACCAGGGGAGAAAAATGGGGATGGTTCCAAAAAAGAAAATAGGAAGTTATAAGGAAGCAGTTATCCTTTGATACTTATGCTCAGGACTAGGTGCTTGGAGGAGGCCGGGGAGGGAGGGCAGTGTTTAGAGGAGAGGGAGTAACAAAGCCATTTTAGCAACACTAATTTACTCTAGTTGAGATCATGGCCCTCAGATTATATCCCGTGTCCGCTTAGTCACTTGTACGGTGGGGACCAAGGGACTATTTGACCAAATAAGTACCTCTCAGCATGAACGCAGACTGAAGTATCTGCTTACAGAAAAAAAAAATCTCAAATTTAAGTACAGTAAAACTCCAATTTAGTCAGTAATAAAATAGGCAAGTGTCTTAGAATCTGGATATCTCAGAATTCCATTGAGCACTGTATGGTACACTGCCAGCAAACTACAGATGTAAGAGGAAGATAGCTAGTATACCTAGATTCTAACATTACAAGAAATTTTGTTTACTGCTGTCCATGTGCAATATTGCCAGATTCGGCTGATTTCCATCCACATAATTTTTTTTCCTACCAGTATGATTGAAGTGACATGCAAGCGAAGTGAAGTGCATGCTGATTATATACAACATGGAGCATGAGGGTCATGTACTCCCTTTGCATTCAGTCTAAGTGTTGCTATGGTTCAGTTGGCACACCCCACAAATTCTAGGTACGCAAGTGTACTTAGCAAAACTGTCATATCCCAGGAGACCATCTTGGCTGCAACAATCTTGCCGCTCACTGAGATGAAAGTGGGCCACTCATGTGGCCTACTCATTAGCCGAGGTTGCCCATCGCATATAGCAATAGCCATTTTTAGTTTTAATCTAGTGTTTCCTTACTCAGTGGTAGCGACAAAACCTAAAAATTGAACAATTAGAATGAAACAGAGTTTGTTAGGTCAAAAAGATTTTAATGACTTGTTTTAAATTTCTCTGTAGTGAGATCTGGTATAGCAATAGCCATATTTAATGACAAGGAGGAATCGGATGCCATCAATCAAGGTTATAGTTTAGCAACAGATTGAAGAAAAATTAAAAAAGCCAATCAGAAACAAAAACACTCTTCTTAAAAAAATGTGCTGTGCAGTTGACATTTGAGGTTCACTGAATATTGTTAACAAGTCCAATGCAATGAAATGTCTTTTCCTTTGGTTACACTAAATATTTGTGGTCACATAAAGTGTGGTCGAAAGCAAAGATGTGTGATCTCACTCTCAAACAAAAAGAAACCTGAATAACCAGTCTCAGCTAAGAGTTGGCATCCAAGAGGTCAATCTAAAGAAATTATATTTTAAATTATAGGTACGTGAGACTCTTTGGGGATATTCTAAGCCCAGGTAACTGTTAATCATTTGACTGAGCCTATTAGTTTACTTGACAATCCAGTACAATTATATGTGTTTAAATTTCCCTAAGTATTTTATATCTCCCCTGATTCATTTGTTTTTATGTACATCTCATTGACGTGGAAGACAGTTTGTTGAACTTTGTTAACATAACTTGCAATAATCTCTGCTGCATTAATGAAGAAAATTCCCTCTTTTCTCTTTGTCAGTAACATTTTATTTACAAAACAATTATATATGCAACATCATTATTGTGTCTCTCTTTTATAAGCTAGTAAAATGCTAACGTGGATTCATTAACTACTGAAAGCACTGGAGGTTCAATCAATACCATGTACTACTAGCCTGGGAATGCAGCCTCAACATTATCAATCTTTTTGATGAAATGCAAAGCCTAGGTCTTGGCCACCATCAATGATTAAGTATCCCATGGCACTTTTTATAAAAATAGAATCTTATCCTTGCTGTTCCAGTCTAACAATTAGATAACCATATGCTTCAATTAAAATGTGTGTCAACATGCTGTGGCCCCATGGACACCAGAGTCAGAATGGCTAGATGTAGAACAATGAGGGCTGGTCAGCCAGCAATGATAGAGTTAGAACACTTGCTGAAATGGCTGAGTTAGAATCAACATCATCATCATTATCATCATCATCATCATCATCAGCAGCAGCAGCAGCAGCAGCAACAGCTCCTGCTATAAATAGCCACCCAGCAGCAGCAACTGGTTTGAAATGTAGGGATCCAACAACAGCAAAGATGAGTTCAACAATGGTAGCACTGATACAGCCCAGGGGTCCCCCAGAGCTTCTTATTCAGGGGCTCTGAGCACAAACCCAGAAGCCCTGCCTGTATCCATGAAGTTCCCAAAAATAACCCTGAGATTTTTCTGACAACACGTAAGTGGGTGCCCAATGGCCCTCTGACCAGTGGGCTATTCTCCTGGCATCCTACCTGATGGGGCCAACAAACGGTGCATACAAAGCTCTGGATGCAGAGATTGCCTAAGACTACCCTCAGGTCAGAGGGTTCATCTTGGACTCCCTCGACAGCACTAAGAAGAACGTCCACCACTGGTTCCTAGGGGAGTTGGCCTGACTCCAGGTTATTGCCAAGAAACTGTGTGACCTATGAAGAATATGCTCAATAAAAGTAAGAGAAGATCTATATTTAACACAACTCAGCTACAGCCATTGCCATGTGGAAAGTCACCTGCTTCACCTCTCTGCAGCAGAGATATAACTACTGAATTATGAGATAGGGGGCCAAAATCTTGGGTGACTAAGGAGTCTATGATAGTTAGAAAAAGGCTAGGAAAGTGACATTAGAAAAACATGTGAAACAAAGAAGCAAGATCACCTCATCCGTTAGGAAACAGACTCAGTGAGAATTTGGCAAGATGGTCACTGAACAGACAGAGCTACAGTGGTCATAGAGGAGTAACCCCACTGAAACACAGTGATCACAGACAGGGCTTGATTAATGCAGAGGCTTTAAGGAGTTGTAGCGTAGGACCCCAGGCTAACCTCCCCACAAAAAGACCGCTGGGCCCCCAAAAGCCCAGATCTACTTGGAGGGCCTCTTTAGGTGGGACACAGGACAGCAGCTACTGTGATGATAGGAGCTACTATAGACAACTTTTTCCTGGGTGTTTGGCTGGTGAGTCTTGCCCACATGCTCAGCTTCAGCTGATTGCCATATTTGGGGTCGGGAAGGAATTTTCCTCCAGGGTAGATTGGCAGAGGCCCTGGAGGTTTTTCGCCTTCCTCTGTAGCATGGGGCATGGATCACTTGCTGGAGAATTCTCTGCATCTTGGGGTCCTTAAACCATTTGAGGACTTCAATATCTGAGAAATAGGTGAGAGGATTATTCTAAGAGAGGGTGGGTGAGATTCTGTGGCCTGCACTGTGCAGGGGGTCAGACTAGATGATCATAATGGTCCCTTCTGACCTTAAAGTCTATGAGTCTATGACTCTGTTAGCTACTAAAGCCCCTGCATTAATCCAGCCCTGCTTGATGTGGGCGCACCTCCACACACTGCCATTCTCCCCCACTGGGCTTCAGCTACGAATGCCAGCTCGTGGTGATCAGGGAAACTCCTCCCATGTGCTGCCCTCACTTGCAGGCACCAATGACTGGGAATGGCAGCTGACAAGAACTGCAGGTGCGCAGCCCTCAAGTAAGAGCAATACACTGATACACTTCCCACCCACCAGAAGCCCAGCCAGGGTCATGCTGGAAGTTTCTGGGAGAGGTGTAGGGCCAAAACAGGCTGGTAGCTGCACTTCCAAAGTTGGAGTTGCCCAAGGTAAGCACCCCAAACTCTTTCCCCAGCCCTGAGTTGCCTCCTACACCCTAACTCCCTCTCTGACCTCACACCCAGTCTTGAGCCTATTCCAGAACTCTGACTCTGCCCAGACCTTGCCCCCCTCCCCAACCTTCTGCCCTGAGTCTGCTCCCAGACTCCAAACCACTTTGCCCCAGACTGGAGACACCTTCTGCACCCCAAACTCCTCATCCTTGAACTCATCCCAGGGCCCACACCCCTAGGCTATGGCTACACTGTAGCCTCCTTGCAGAAAAGCAAGAGGGGTTCTATTTAAAAGGGTTTCAGTTTAGTCAGGCAATTTAGAAAGCAGTCTAAGAAAGGGAAGATGTGCAATAGAGGAAGTCCTTCAGAAAGTGTTGAGTTGTTACACTTCCTGTACATAGAGCTTTGGTTTACTCAGACACTTCCTGCTGGGGCAGAAAAAAGAAGCTCAGGTCAGAGCAGGGCAGCTAAAAGTTTCAACTAAATAGGGTAGTAGGGAGTTTTGTTACCTCATTTCTGTGCAGCGTTGCTATTCATAATACAAATTTATCTTGAAAATAGTCTGTTCATCAATATGATACTGCCCCAAGTACCAAAGGCTATGTCTCCACTAGGAGATTATTTCAAATTTACTAAATTTGACTTCACCAGATTTTACAAATTCAAAGTTCTGCATCCTCACTACTGGGAAGAATGTAGTCCAAGGCAGGCTTCATTAGTGTGGATGTGCTACCTTGGACTCAGAACCCCAGGAAGTACTCTGGGGAGCTGTGGGAGGCCTCCTGGAGGCCAATTAGTTTAAATTAGAGGCATTGGAGCATCCACACTAACATTACTTTGGACTTACAAGTTCGGGAATAGAGTTATTCCTCATGAAAAGCAGGACTACAGAGTTTGAATTCCATGAGTCCTTATTCTGGAATAATGCACTTGGTAGTGTGGACGCATCGCTTACAAATTTGACCTTGAGGGGCTAATTTCGGACTAAGTTCCTAGTTTAGACCAGTCCAAAATGAGTTATTCCACTGTGGAAATAATTTGGCTGCTACTGAACTTGGATTGCATGAATCTCCTTTTCTAGTGAAGTAGAATGAAATTCCCAAATTCAGCACACTTGGCAACATGCAGATAACATTTGTACTTATACTGATGTTTCACTGTGTGAAAAATGGCTTCATTGCCACAGGACTTCAATATAAATGAATAACTATTTGCTTTATATTTATCTCTTTAACATCACATGATCAGAGAACCGTTAATGTCATTTAAATTTGATATAGTCCCTTCCAATACGTAGTGAAGATCTATTGCATTTTATTCATGGTATAAAATGAAGATAGCACAGAATCTTACATAACTATTCCTTTGTTGCATCTCTTATGATTCACAGGCATTTTCATTTTTACTTCTTTGGGAATTATGAATTTTTAAATATATTAACTACGGGACAAAAAAGAAGAAAAACTATTGTATCAGAGAATCATCCTTACTTTTGACAGACAGATACTTCTAATAAATGTGATTAAAGGGAACACAATTAAAAAGGGAGGAAAAAGTCCAAACAACAAAACAGACAGAAGGATGTCCATAGACTACATAGGATCTCATGCAGGAGATATGTCCAGAAAAAAATGTTTTATCTTTATACTGCAGTGCACCATATAACCTGCACTCAAGCCATTTACAGACTAAATCTTGTTCGTATGGATTGCCTCATTCATAATCTATAATAAATGCTACTTGTGTCAGAAAAGGATTTGGCCCCAGTAAGGGGGTCATCATTATTCCTGAACAGAAACTCAAGCTACAATCTCTATTCACTCAAGCGAGACAGACAGGGGGCTGCAGACAGGGGAGTTTAAGAGGGAGAGCAAGAGATCCCGCTGCTGAACAGGCTACCAGGTGAGAATGAGAGTACTAGCTGTTGGTGTGAGTGAGTTTGCTCGACTGTTTGAATTTTAATTTTGATTTTGATTTCAGGTGACTTCAGTTTCAGCTGCTGTGGCAATTGGGACTGAGTGACTGACCTTTGTTCCCTTGATTGTTCCCTTGATTACCTCTGGTCAGTCTTTCCCTGTGTGACTCATGAGGGCGCAGGCCCGACCTAGGCAAGCAGGCGGACAGAGGGCTGCAGACAGGGAAGTTTAAGAGGGAGTTTGAAAGAGGAGGTCTATGATGGTTAGGAAGACCTGCAACACCTTGGGAGCTGACTATAGGAGGCTCTACCCTCTGAGCTAAAAGCCAGCTGGTTCTCAGCCCATGCTGTAGAGGTCTCTTGATCTTAACCGTTGCAGTGGTCTAGGTGCCACTTGCAGTACTCAGTAACTACACTAGGTGTGTGGGTTACACATGGATGCCTCTACCCAGATCCTGGTGTAGTTTTGCAGGGTCTGTCGCTTGCAATTGCCCACTTATTGATATCCAGCTGGGGGGACCATCCAATGTGAAAGGTGCCTGCTAGTGGAATCTCTCAGGCAGAAAGTGGGAGATCTACAGGAGGAGGTAGCTAGTTGAGGAGCATCCGAATCCACGAGCAATTCCTGGAGAGTGTTCATATGGAGGCAGCTGAGGTAGCTGTCCCAGTACACAAGACTGCTGACACATCACTGGTGTAGGAGGAAATGGCTCAGGGTGGACACTGGCAGCTGGTTACTTCTGGCAGCAGGCAGTGCTCTACTCCTGCTCCAAGCCCTCCCACCGTGGTACTAGGAAACCATTATGCTCTTCTTGATACAGGAGATAAGGAATCACTCCCTACAACAGAGGAGGAAAAGCCTTGTACCCCTAAGGCTGGGAGTTCTGCTGCCACCATTGTGAAGAGGAAAAGGAGGGTACTGGTGGTCGGAGACTCTCTTCTGAGGGAGATGGAGGCGCCCATCTGTTGCCCTGACATTTCATCTTGGGAGATATGCTGCCTGCCGGTGGCCTGTATCTGAGATGTTATGGAGGCATTGTCGAGGATTATCTGGCCCTCTCACTACTATCCCGTGCTACTAATCCATGTGGGCACAAATGATACTGAGAGGTGTGACACCGAGTGGATTAAGAGTGACTACAGGGCTCTGGGAGTACGGGTGAAGGAGTTTGGAGCGCAGGTGGTATTCTCTTCAATCCTTCCTGTCAAAGGTAGGGGCCCGGGCTGAGACAGGTGCATCCGGAGGTGAATGCCTAACTGCCAGGGTGGTTAAACACTGGAATAAATTGCCCAGGGAGGTTGTGGAATCCCCATCTGTGGAGATATTTAAGAGTAGGTTAGATAAATGTCTATCGGGGTAGTCTAGACAGTACTTGGTCCTGCTGTGAGGGCAATGGACCGGACTCGATGACCTTTCGAGGTCCCTTCCAGTCCTAGTATTCTATGATTCTATGATTCTAGTCATTATGTTTTTCTAGGCATATTGTCATCTAGGATTCACAACTACAGGCAGTCATGGATGGATCAAATTTTTATACAATACAAAGTATTTCCATAAATGATGATAGGATAGACAAATAGTGAAAGGAAGGTGAGAGTACCTGAATAGGAAATTGGAGATGAGCCATATCCAATCCAATTGAATTAGCACGGGTGTCATACACCTATCTCTGTATCTCTTGCTTTTTGTTCTTTTCTCTTCATATGAAGAAGTGAGTTGAAGCTCACGAAAGCTTATGCCGTAATACCCTAATACATTTGTTGGCCTTTAAAGTGCCATTGGACTCATTGCTTTTGCTGAAACAGATGAACAGGCTATGCCTCTAAAACCAGTTTTTATTTGAAGAGTTCAACTGACAGAGTTTTTTTTCTAATGGTTTATCATCGGGGGGGTAAGTATAATAGACCAGTGCAGCTGCGGACCCACCACCACCAGACACCTCAGCTACAGTGGCTCTGCTTCTTCCCTGAGGCCTCCACTGCCTGTGGCAACTGCCTACCTGTCTGCCTGCACTCCACCTCCTCTAAGTTCCCTGCTACTCTAGTTAAGACTCTCTAAATCAAACTCAGAGGATGCCCCCAATGACAGCTGGTACTCCTGCTCTTGCCAGGAGTAAGGAAAGCTGACAGAAGCATTTGCTCCATTTGGCCTCCCGGGTGGTGATGGTGCTAAGCTTGGCTTAGGGTAAGCGAACCTTAAGACAAGCTTCCGGGGTTTGTGTAGTTCTGGCCTATGTGCTTAAAATCTAGAGATGAAAGATAGGAACATACCCCTTCAGGGAAGACCACAAGGTTATGCTCTTTGACCCCAATCCTCCAGACACTTATGGGCATACTTAACTGTTCACACATTAATACCTCTATTAACTACTTCCATACCCCAGTAGTTTTTTAGTAAACATCAGGATTAATTTCAATGGAGCTACTAATGCTTAAAGATCAGTTTATAAATAAGTGTTTCCAGGATCAAGACTTTAACTATATATTCAAAAAGGAGACATGATAAAATGGGACGCATTGTTAGAAATAAAGTTTAGTAAATAAAATTGTATTCTCTGACATTTTTAAAAGGCTCAATACAGAATTAAATTAACAGAAAAATATGAATTTGTGATTGATACAACAAAATCTATCCTCTGCAGAGTACCAAAAGAAATGGCTTCATTCAAGGACATCCATTTCGAATCCATAAATATTTGATCGGGTGGAACGGATGGCTTATTTTCAAACAGGTGCTGTTGTAAAAATTATTTAGATTTTTTTTGCCTCAAGGTTCTTGTGCAAAATAACAACATACTACCACCCCCCATGTTTAAACATTACATAGTGTCTCTGTTTCTCATAATTGGATCAGATAAAAAGGGGGACCATATTTAGGGGACCTTATCTTTTCTCTACTAGCTTCCAATAAATGTAACAAACTTCAAATAGTCAGAACATCTCATTACCCATTTTTCCATTTTAAAAGACACAATGCTAATGCTCATGTCAAGATCATAATAACAGATGGAAATACATTTTATCATGAAGTTATTCAAAGTATCAGACATCTTTTCAGTGTAACTTTCAAAACTTCTCATATATAATATTAATGCTTTTGTTCCCCAGCAGAAGCAATCAGTTATTAAAAAATGTTTTTAATTTTCTTCCCTCTTTGTTTTCTCCCCGATTTTTTTCTTCTGCTTCCGCTTCTAAACTGTATTGAGAATTGCTAATGAGAAGGCTAGAACTCCCTTACAAGATTTCTCTTAGCATTTAGGAGAAGTTAAATGGAACTCCTTCTTTCCAGCATGTGATTAAATGCTCTGACTAGAAGCTCTTACCTCTGTAGGAACTCATTACTTATGATGCAGTGAGTGTGAGTATATCAAACCCATCATCAGTGCCATTTGTTGGGGATATTTTTTTCTTCCTCTCTCATCTTCTGAATAACATGATTGAGCATATTAATGTGCTGTGGAATTTAGGCATTCTCCTTTTGGGATTATAAAGAAAAGAATGATGATACACATGCAGCCTTAATGATCCATTCTGATCTTGGCATATTGATAAAAGAAGCCTTTTAGGAATGAATTTACAAGCTGCATGAGAGAATGGTGGAGATATAATTATAAAGTAGCCTAAGGACTTCAGCGTAATTAAGGGAGGAGCCAGCTATTCTTAATTAAAGACTCAGTTTATCACAACCACGGTGCTGTTTGTGTACAGCTTGCTTAGCCCTTGCATCAAGTGAACAATTAGAAAGAGTATGTGTTAGGGAGTAAATTATTATATTTTTTGAACATCATTCATGTTTGTACAATGCTTTGAAAATGCAATGTGCCATCTAAGTGCTAAGTATTAGGCTTGCTATTAGATGACAGCAGACAGTATTTTTTTTTCTGCTCAGTGATATGACATTATTGAAAAGAAAAGGCCTAGGGGGTGTGGGGGATTATAACAGTATTCAACAATTAAGACCTGAGTAAAGATAAAAAAGAATGCTGATTGTCAAAGGGACATTGGAAAAGCTGCAATATAATTAAGGGACTTAAAAAAATTGGCATAGATTCTCCATTCCAATACTATCAGACTATGCTGATAATGCTGCTTGCCTCTGAAGATGGCAGAGAAATTCAGCCTTACTCTTCATAGTTTCCAAGATTTTGCCTGATCAATGAGGTTTGAGCAAAACCTCAAACCAAGGTCTCATGCCAAAAACCCAAGGTCCTGGATCTGAGCCACCAGAACATGTCCAGTGGAGGTGGAGTTGAGCACTGTGGAGAGTGTCGGGTGAGTTCATCTACCCAGGTTGAATGCAGTGTTCTAGTGATCGCAGCAAACTTCCGACGAATAGTTCTCTGCCTCCTGCATAAATTATATGTCTCATCTATGGATGCAAAAATGTTTTGGCTCTGCCACAAAGTTCAATATCTGTCAAACTTGTATACTGCCATTATTGCTATATGAAACAGAAACCTGGACCTTCTTACTATCAGACTTGAAGCAGCTGGAGGCATTCTGCATGTGCTGCGAGCATTATATCCTGAGCAGAGTCACTGGGTGAAAAGCTATAATCTTACACATATCTGGCTGTCCTTCAGTCACTCACTACATTCAAAAGTGGTGTTGAATGTTCTTTGGCCATGTCACTGAAATCAACAAATCACCCCCAACCCATCATGCTCTTAAAATCTCCAGAGATGTTTGTGGAAGTACGTGACTGGACTCTGCGTCTGGCACCACCAGCAGGAAGTCCCAGACATTTATGGATTCACAGGATTGAGCCAGGTCTGGGGAATTCACTTTACAATGGAAGGATGCCATCAAGCCTATTCACCCAGGCTGGTGCAAAGTCATTGGTAGACTAGGTATGTTTGACGATGACACCTGTGTAATTAAGAGGAGAATCAAGTCCAGTTTTTTAATTTCTTCTTATCAAGTCCCATTGGTTTGGGAAAATTAGAACACAAATTAACAATAAAGGTGATCAAGTGTATAAAGATTTGCCTGGTATATACTTTTAAAACCAATTAATGTAGTAGTATATAAATAATAGAATGGCTATGTGAAAAGGTCATATGGTCTTGGCTCCAAACTGCCACTGGTTTCACTTTTATGGCATTTCCCTGGCTTACAGATGGCTTTGTTTACTGAAATACTGAGGGAATGCAGAGAGTCAAAGGATTTACTGCAACCCTGCACCCATATGGAACACAAACAGGAGACGGACACAGATCTGAGCAATCTGAGGATATTTGACTGTGGTTTGACATTTGGGGTGAGGGCCCATCTTTATTTTAGACATGATGCTCATGCCATTGCCATTCACATACTGCAATTATCTCCATTTAGGGCTACACTTGAAGACCATTTGGAAACTTGAGTTACAACTGAGTGAGGTTCCACTCTGTTCCCTACCTATTTCCAACCAGACTGAACTGCATACTTTCAATGAGACTGGATATAATTCAAAAGAGCCTATTTTTGTGAGATTTCTAGTCAAATGTTTCAGTTTTCAGACATTCCGACTTTGGATTCAATTCAGATAAACCTCCAGACTTTTGGGTACTTATCCAAACCACCAAACATTTTGAGGTTTATCTTTCACTCTGATGGGTAATAGCTTTGAACCTAAATAATATACTTTCTCAATATTACAGCGTGTACCAAAATACTATTCATATCAGACCAGATAGCATGTTTAATACTTCTTGCTTTATAACATTAATAAATTGGCCACTGTCGGCAGACAGGATACTGGGCTAGATGGACATTTGGTCTGACCCAGTATGGCCATTCTTATGTTAGTATAATTATCTGACATACCAGAGGTGAAAACTCTTCCACTACTATGTGTTTTATAACCTGCAGACAAAAATATTTCAACGTCAAAAATTTAAATACATAAAACTAAGCTGAAAATATAATTGGTTCTAAATGTAAGATTTTTGACAAAAGCCTGGAAATCCATAGGTCTATTTGCTTTTTGCAGGGAAAGGAGTAATTCTTTGGTTAATTTAATATTTTCTCATAACTGTAAGGATTTCCTATTTTTCTTAAACCATAGTTTACAGTCCCTTTTTGTGTAAAAAGGCTCATATGCTCAGCTTCATGGGATAATAAATATTGACTCCAATTGCTTTTCCTAGTCATTATTTTAGTGAGTTCTTAAATTAATTATTTTCAATGCCAAATTGCCCAGACAGACAATCATTTTCACCAGATTTTGAACTTTTTTGTTTAACTTTTCTTTGTGTCTCTCTCTCTTGGAGGCGATCTCATGACCTTAACACCCATCATCTGTTCCCATTATCACCTCTCATGCCATGTTTGCTCTCCTTTTTCTCCTATTTGATTTTGTCTGTTACAGCATCAGAACCTCACTCTAACATCTCTATTGATGTTCTACTGCTTTGCTCCCCATAAAGTCCATCTTCCCCGGAGAGATGGTATGGGTAAGAGCTGTGTCTTTCTGATACAGTGCTTAATGGTGTAATATGGGTTTATAGTATTGCATAAATATAAATGGCTTTCCTACATGTGATAAAGGTCTTATTTTGTTTTAAATTAAATGTCATGGGCCATCCCTGCAGATGTTGTAAATCAGTGTAGCTTCTTTGAATTCAGTGGAACAATGCCAGTTTACACAATCAGAGGATATTGCCCCACATCTTCTCCCTGCTGCATCACTGGTGGGTCACAGAGGTGAGTAAGGTGCTGAAGAAAGATGCTATTCCATTGTGATCACCCAGCTACAGCACCAAGAATGACAAAAGGGGAAGAGGGAGAGACAGGAGAAGTAAACTTGAAAGGATTAGATTTTTGTCAGGAAGTGTCAGTAAATGTTGATTTGACTGTACACACAAACAGACAAAATAAATTTCCACTGATAATAATCATCAGCATTTACAGCTAGGCAAAGAACTTTGTATATTAAGACATCTGATGTTACCATTTTGTTTTAATGATTATGGACCTTTAACTTTTTAATTTCAATTTCTGTCCTTAAATAATTATTGTCTCACATGTAGCCTTGTGTGTGTGTGTGTGTGTGTCTATATATATCTAGATAGATATCTAGATAGATAGATAGATAGATAAATAGATAGATAGATATGTCATTTAATGGCATTGGTGATTCTGTTGTTAAATAGTACAAGCTAAGCTTTATTTATTCCGTGAACTTATCCTACAATATCAATAGCCCTTTTTGTAGTTTTATGCTTCCTATACTTCCAACCAATGTACTTCCTTATGACTGGGCTTAATCTTCTCTCTCTCTCTCTCTCTCTCTCTCTCTCTCTCGTACAAAAAGTATTGATTAAGGCAGATATATGTGACAAATAGCAAGCCCAAAGTCTGTATGATAGATTGCTAAGGCCCAGCTTGATCTGCCTAGCTTGATATAAGAAACTAACAGGTGAGTGACAACAAGTCACAAGATTAAGCCCAGTCATAAGAAAGTAGAATGGTTGGAAGTATGAAACCACGAACAAAGGTTACAGGTATTTTAGGATAAGTTCAGAGAAATAACCTAAACTTGTATTTCTTAACAACATAAATGCCATGGCCATTAAATGACATACATAAAAATAATTTGGATGTAAATATAAAAATGAATAGTCCTGTGGCACCTTAGGCTATGTCTAGACTGCAAGCCTCTTTTGAAAAAGAGCACCTAGACTGCAAGCGGAACTTTCGAAAAAGCAAGCCGCTTTTTCGAAAGAAAGCAGCGAGTGAGTCTGGATGCTCTCTTTCTAAAAAGCCCTATTGGCATTCAAGAATGCCTTTTTTTGAAAGAGCACTTTCGAAAAAAGGCGTTCTTCCTCGTGAAATGAGGTTTACCGCCGTCGAAAGAAAAGCCGCGTTCTTTCGATTTAATTTCGAAAGAACGCGGCTGTAGACTAGATGCAGGTGAAGTTTTTTCGAAAAAAGGCTACTTTTTTCGAAAAAACCCCTGAGTCTGGACACAGCTTTAAAGACTAACAAATATATAGCTATAGTATCATGAGTTTTGATGGGCAAAACACACTTCCTCAGATGAGCAGGGCACGACTTCCTTATTTCTGGCAGAGCCTATTATCTGGTGTTAGGACGGGGCTAATCTTTTGGTGCGTGTTCTCACATATACTCAGTATCCAGTGCTTCTTAGGAGTGCCTCTACCAGGCCCACCAACAGGAGGACAAAGAGGGCAACTACCCTGGGGTCCAGCAATTCAAAAGGGCCCAAGACTTCCAGCTGCCATTGCCGCTACTGTGGCAGTAGTTGTTGCCAGAGGACTGAGCCTTTAAAGTTCCATCAGAGCTCTGGGCAGCATGCTCTGGGCAGTGCTAAGAGCTGGCTAATGTGAGGCACACCACAGTCTGGGTGGCAATGAGGGCTGGCTTCCCCTCAGCCACGCCCCTTCTGCCAGGCTCTGCCCCTTTGGGGAGTGTGAAGCTGACCTCCCTGACCTTGCCCTAGGGCATGGCAATTTTGCCAGCTCCCCCTGGCTTGTGTTTTAGTCATGCTAGCAATATTTTTTGCCAAGGTCATAGCATGAAGTTGCAGATATCTATTTTAATACATGTCCATCTTTGCTTCACGGACTCTGGTTCAGGCTTCAGATCTTGCACCAGGCCTCGACCTTCAGGCTTTCTATTTCTCTATACTGTTTAAATCAACACAAGTAAAAAAATCTTGCCTATAAACTTCAATATTATCCTTCAAATTATTAAAAAATCAACAGAAATGTAATTCCGTGAATCCTACCTAGAAGTTATGAGCATTATGACATCCTGTGGTTGGAACCCTGCTGCCTTCCTCACTGTTGCCAATGCCCCAGAGCCACTGCTAGCCCTTTCCCTGCAATGAAGACAATAAAAAGGAGCAGGAAACAACCAACACTTCCTTCACTAGTTTCAGAGCAGCCAGCTGATCCAAAGTCCATTGAAGTCACTGGAACAGGCCCTAACTGCACACACAGTCACCATGATTACTGTGAGTCAAACCCCAATTCTATCATGAAGGCAGATGTAGTCTTTTTATTATTGCTAATAACAATTTGAGTTACAGACACATTGTTTGACTTAGGCTTTTCTTGAGTTGATTTAAGCTAAACCTTTGGAGCTATTGAACACAGACTTCCATCTGAATTTCATATAGGCTATGCTGAACAGAGTGCAATTTCTTTTTTTTTACCTCATTACTGTGGCCTGGGAGTAATGCTTAGTATTTCTAGAACAAAAACAATCTACCCCCTGCACTCCCCAAAATCACAGTTCCATAAGAATATAAAACTGTGGAGCAGAGATGTCCAAATTGCAAGTAGGTGCTTGCCAATAATATCCCAAACGAAAACAAAATGTGAGTCCTAAAATAACTTGGGGATTTAAAAAATACGTTTTGTTCTTTTAAGTGCTTGAATGAAATGCTAAATATTTTTGGCCATGATCTAAGAAATAGGGGAGGAAGAACAACCAATTCTTATTCAGATCTTCACTTTACTAAATACCTTTAAAAGACACTTTTTATGGCATATTTAAGACCTGAAAGAAACACAGCCTTATTTCTCTTTAATTACAATGTAGTCTGGAGTGTTGATTATCACTGTAATGATCCACCAGGCCCCGGGCCATCCCCGCACATCAGTCACGGTGCATTCTGCTGAAAACATCAGTCATGAGACATTAACTTCTTAAGACACACACAGACGCATATAACCCTCCAACTTCACAGGCTTCATAGTGGATGCGTGAAAAAGGGAGCACAACAACTGGATACATTAGGGGAAAAGGTGTATGAATATGGATCTGCACAGCTCTGCTTCCACTGTTCTCTCATCCTTTATGTCCTCTTTCCAAATGGTACCCTGCCCTAGATTCTCAATTTTGGGTGTGATCCTGATAGGCGCCAAGCACTTACAATCCTACTATAACAGCACCTTGTTGGAAAAAGCACTGCCTACTGTCATCCTGGAAGATAAGTATCAGAGGGATAGCCGTGTTAGTCTGAATCTGCAAAAGCGGCAAGGAGTCCTGTGGCACCTTATAGATTAACTGAAGTGTAGGAGCATAAGCTTTCGTGCATCTGATGAAGTGGGTCTTTGCCCACGAAAGCTTATGCTCCTACACTTCAGTTAGTCTATAAGGTGCCACAGGACTCCTCACCGATCCTGGAAGATGTGGAGCAATTACAACTCCCTTAGGGTATGTCTACACAGCAAAGTTATTTCGAAATAACTTTCCTAGCGTCTATTTCGAATTTGGTAAACCTCATTCTATGAGGAATAATGCCAAATTTGAAATAGCTATTTCAAGATAAGTGCTGTGTAGACACTTTTTTCAAAATAGGGGGCCTCCAGCCTTCCCAGGGTGCCCTGGTGGCCACTCCAACCTCAACTAAGAACACTCCTCTCCCTCCCCCTCTTCCTGGAGCCCTTAAAAGGGTAGACTTTGGCCACAGTGCCTGTGCCCGCTCCAAGCCTGCCAGCCCAGAGCCAGCTGTCACTGCCTCTTACCCAGTGGCCCCAAAACATGAGCCAGCAAGCCACTGGCAGCCAGCCCTCCACCGCTCCCCAGGAGCAGTCTGCCAGCTCCCAGGAGCCTGCCAGGGCCCAGAGAAGGCAGGCGCCTTCCTGATCCAGGGTGGAGATCATGGAACATATTCAGGTTTGGGGGGGTTGCCCACAATGTCCATGATCTCTGCACTAGATGGAGGAAAGCAGCCATCTATGGCAGGATAGCTGGCAGCCTGGCTACCAAAGGCCACATGCAAACCCAGGAGCAGGTTTGCAGGAAAATCCAGTTGGTCTGGAGAAACCCCCAACTTTGAGCTCTGAGCTTGCCCTCCCACTTCTTCCCCTTGTTTCCCCTTTCCAGCTTCCTCCTCCCAGGTTTCCCCCTCCCCTCTCTCACCCTCTTTTCTCCCCTCTCCTGCCTCCTTTCCCCAGTCTCACCAGAGTTTCATTCCCCACCCCCCCCGAGTTTTGTTAAATAAAGACAGTTTGTGTTTATGAAAAAAATGTGTATTTTATTTTAAATCAGGAAAGTGATCGGGGGGAGGGTAAGTGGAAGGACGTGAGGGAGGAATGATGCACAAGCCCCCAGTGGGGCAGATGAGGGAGACTGTTAGTGTTCCTCAGGGTGGAAGTTCTCCCACAGGGCCTCCTGGATACTGATAGCCCCCCCGATGGACCTCCCAGATAACAGCCTGCAGAAAGTGCAGCCAGGATCGAAGCAACGTATCCACGAGAAGCACCAGAGTGCCTGAGGGCAGCTCTGGCTCCATGTTGCAGAGTGCTGTGGTGTCCCGAGTGAGGGTAAGCAGAGCACGCAGAGACAAAATGCTTTACTGTCCCTCATTGAGGTAGGGAAGCAAACAGGAACACCTGAGAACCGGCTGTCCAGGGGCGTCCCTTTAAGCACAGGCCTAAGATAGCCTCAGCCACACAAAGTAACTCCTGACCTGATGCTCTGCCGGACCCAGTTCTGGCTGGCCTTAAAGCGATTCAGCGTCCACTCAGTGTGGATGTGCTATTTCGGAATAGCAAAATGCTGTTTCAAAATGTATTTTGTGTGTAGCTTATTTCGAAATAAGGCTGTAATGTAGACATGATCTTGGGATGTGTCTGCTACTCAATACAACACTCCCAGTGGGCCTCTGTCAGCTGACTGAGACACATAGGAGGCTCCAGCCCAAGCCTGAATTTCTACCCTGCAATTTTACAGCTCTGCAGCCCAAGCCCCACAATCCTGAGTCAGATGCCATGAGCCAGCTGCAGGTGTTTTATTCCAGTGTGGACATGCTCATAGTTTCCTTCGTGCCTGAGACAGCTTTGCAGTTAACATTGTCCAATAGCACTCTGTAAGCTGCTAAGGCTGTGTCTAGACTGGCCACTTTTTCCAGAAAAGCAGCTGCTTTTCTAGAAAAACTTGCCAGCTGTCTACACTGGCCACTTGAATTTCCGAAAAAGCACTGACGAGCTCATGTAAGATTGTCAGTGCTTTTGCGGAAATACTATGCTGCTCCCATTCGGGCAAAAGTCTTTTTCTGAAAGGGCCAATGTAGACAGCAGAGATTTGTTTTCCACAAAAAAGCCCCAATCGCGAAAATGGTGATTGGGGCTTTTTTGCGGAAAAGTGAGTCTAGATTTGCCACGGACGCTTTTCCGCAAAAAGTGCGTTTGTGGAAAAGCATCCTGCCAATCTAGACACGCTTTTCCAAAAATGCTTTTAACAGAAAACTTTTCTGTTAAAAGCATTTCCGGAAAATCATGCCAGTGTAGACGTAGCCCTAGAGTCCCCATTCAATTCCAAAGAAAAGTCACATCCTCATTGCTCTTTACTGAAGTTGCCTGTGTGCTCACAGACCTTAACTGTTCCTGGCTTTCCAGCTTGCAGAATAAGGGCTTGTATTGGTCTATACAAATACAGAACTTGAATGAGGCAGTATGGCCACAGCAGGAGCACTTTCTCAATAAACCACAGGTAAACCAGGTAAACCACATCTTCAAGGGGAGTAGCTTACTGTGCTGGGATTGCAGATCCCAAGGCTGTCACCTCAGTTTACATTGCTGCTTACAACACTCTCACTCGCTGAGCTCGGGGGGGGGGGGGTGTTTAGGGGTGTGTTTTTTCACATCTCTGATTCAGAAAGTTACAACACAGTAAGGCACCATTGTAGAGTTAGCCCTACTTTGTGGCAAGCTGGGGTGTAAATCTGCCCCATACTAAGGCTACAGCTACTCTACAGAGCTTACAGCTGCACTGCTGTAGCTCTGCAAATGCAGACATATTAAGCCATTGGGAGAGAGAACTTTCTTGCTGATATATTTACCCCAGCCTCCGCGAGTGGCACGTGGATCAGAGTAACTTACGTCATTCAGGGGGTGGCTTCTGCACATCTTTGACCAACATAACTTAAACCACTTAAAACTGTATTCTCTGCATTGTGATGCTTGGAGCAGAGATCCTGTAGTGTCTCCTTCTTGCCCCACAACTCGAGGACGGACAGGATCTCTGATCCAGACCGCAAGGATGCCTGCCTTTTGATACCTCTTGGTGGGTCCTGGGAGCCCTGCTCGAGCTCCTTGTGAGGGCCAGAGAGATCTTGGAGGGCTTATAGCTGTGCCATCTGTGAGCAGGCTTGTGGCAGGGAGATCTGCGTGGTCAGGGTGCTGCTCCAAGGCCAGCTTCCTGCCACAGGGCTTGTCCAGGGTGCCTGCAGCTTCAAGAGGTGCCAGAAGACAGGAACTATAGAGTTTTGAGATACAAAAACTGTTAGGGTATGTCTATACTACCCCGCTAGTTCGAACTAGCGGGGTAATGTAGGCATACCGCACTTGCAAATGAAGCCCGGGATTTGAATTTCCCGGGCTCCATTTGCATAAGCCGGCCGGCGCCATTTTTAAATGCCGGCTTGTTCGAACCCCGTGCCGCGCGGCTACACGCGGCATGGGCTAGATAGTTCGAACTAGCAAGCCATTCCGAACTATCTGTACGCCTCATGGAACTAGGGTGGTAGTGTAGACATACCCTTAGTGGATATCTGCTAACAGATATTTGCCTTTCATATTCATAGATAAAACTCCAGACACTTTTTTTGAACAGTCTTTTGAAAATATCAGTTTTATTTTAACATTGATGTCCTCTGTCTCTTTCCTAAAGGATTTACATTTACAAACAAATAAAGCTTGAAAGAGAAATTCAAAATCTGGATGTAGAAAAATAGCACAGATCATCAGCACGAGTGGCTGGAATATCAGAATGTCCTTAATTTACCTTGCTATTCATTTCCTTTGTTTGCATGACTTCTTCAAAATGTAGCTATTTGTTGGATTTGTTTGGTCTCATATATGCTGCATAGTACTTTTATTTAGAATAACCACTAATGAGATGGTTGAATTACAAATGCCCAAAGGAAATCATTCTAGAAAAATAATCAGGAACAAATTATAATAGGGATTGGATCTGGGTTTTTCTTTTTCTTCATTTTACAGATTAATTAAGGTTATTCAAGTAGGATCAGATGGTCAAAAATGATGAGAATGATAAATACAAGATACTGAAGTGTGTCCAGGTTAGCATTTTCTTCTTACTGCTTCCACCTCAAGATCTCTCCATATGTCTTTCTAGAAACAACAAAGACTTCTGAGAATGGCGGAATAGATGCGACTGTAATGGAATTACTGAGAGTTACTTGTGCTGCTAACACACCACATTCTCCCTGACTTTGTTATTATTTACCATTGTTTTCCTGTGGTACCATCCAAAGACCGGACTCCCATAGCAAACATGTAGTAAAATGACAGTCCCTGTGCCGAAGACCTTGTACTGTGAAATGTAGGCCATAATAGCTGGATGGCACAAACAAGCAAATTGGGATGGGGTGGGAGGGAAACATGGTAATAAAAATGACAGGAAGTACACAATTCTAAGCCAAAATAGCAATATTAACTTCCCAACATATTCAGGTTATATTATGCTGTGTGCAATATGAACATGGTGGGCTCGTCTACACTGGCCCCTTTTCCGGAAGGGGCATGTAAATTTCATGAGTCGTAGTAGAGAAATGCGCGGGGGATTTAAATATCCCCCGCGGCATTTAAATAAAAATGTCCGCCGCTTTTTTCCGGTTTTTAAAAATGCCGGAAAAGAGCGTCTACACTGGCCCCGATCCTCCGGAAAAAGCGCCCTTTTCCGGAGGCTCTTATTCCTTTGAACGAGGTTTACCACCATCGAAAGAAAAGCCGCGTTCTTTCGAAATTATTTCGAAAGAACGCGGCTTGAGTCTGGACGCAGGTGAAGTTTTTTCGGGAAAAGGCTACTTTTCCCGAAAAAACCCCTGAGTCTGGACACAGCCCTATTGAAAGAGATATATCTCAAGATATTATTTCAACTTTGAAATGTGAAATGCCTGGTCATGTGATTTCTGGAAGTAGGATCCATGTTGACTTAAACTTTCACATTAAGATGACCTATATATGAGGATGATATAGGCCCTTATTTACTGCTCATTGACAGGCTTCTTCAGGTCACTTTTGCATCCATCTATACAGGTTGATCCTCTCTAGTCCAGTTCCTGGGGACCTCGCCATTTCCAAAGAAGATTTTCTGGGCCATAGAAGGTCAATATTGTCTAGGAGCATTATAAACACTTCCACTGCTTACTCTATTGTTAGAGGACAATTAGAGCTAATTAACAGCACAGAACAGTGAAGTTTATTTAGAGTTTAACTTTGTATTCTCTAAAATAAAATAAAAAGAAATGCCAAAGACATAGCAGCCTGACAATTGGTGGAGTCAGGACCCAGGATAGAGTTTGTGAGAGAAAGTTGATGATACTTGCTCAAAGAATTCCTCAGATGCATCCCTTCACTCCCCAAAAAATATTGCTCCCAAAATTTTAAAATTAATGTGAAACTGTTTTGCCTAACGTATGGAATAAGGAAAGATAGGAGCCTCAAGAAATTCAAACCTCTAGAATGTTCTAGGGGAAACAAAGTCTATATTCCATTGACATTGGTTGAACAAGTCATTCCTTTATACTTCTGTTGATAATTGTTACAGTAGATCCTGCAGAGGACTTTGGACTTTTAGAATAGAACTCATGGAAATATTTCTAATTTAAGAATTTTGGGGGGAAAAACAATAAATGTTGGAATTTCTAAAAAAAAAAAGTTATAACTTCTCTCCTCACATCCCCAGCTGGACTTTAGAGATTAAGGCTATGTCTACACTATAATATATTTTGGCAAAGTGTATGTTACTCAGGGATGTGAATATTCCACCCCTCCAAGCAACAACATATATTCCACCCCTCCAAACATAAGGGTTTGTGTGCACAGTGCTTTATTGGCAGGGGATCTTCTCCTGTGGACATAGCTTACATCACTCACAAAGGTGGCTTTTAGGTGCATGGGAGAATTTTCTCCAGTCAGCATAGTGTATCTTCACTGGATGTGTCGCACAGCATGTATAGATACAACCTAAGAGGAGCTAGGTAATGGTGGATGATGAGAATGTAGGACTGGAAGGGAACACCTGGGTCCCCACTGACAGCCCTATCATGTCTTAAATTTACCTATCCAACCCGTGAACCCTATGTAAATACTCAGAATTCTTCTTAAAGGGAAATTACTAGTTGGCAAAGGGTGATCATCAGTGGAGAGAAACAGGTGGCAGATTTGGTACAAATGGATTGAAGTTATTCTATTGTCTAGCAGAAAGTGGTTGAAAGCAAAGACATACCAGAAAATACTAACTCTTCACCGTGATTACTAGTAAAGATGCTGCTCTGGAGAAAATTTGCTTCTCTCTGGGGCTCAGGGTATGTCTACACTACCACCCTAGTTCGAACTATGGTGGTTAATGTAGGCAACCGAAGTTGCAAATGAAGCCCGGGATTTGAATTTCCCGGGCTTCATTTGCATGTTGCCGGGAGCCGCCATTTTTAAATGTCCGCTAGTGCGGACTCCGTGCCCGCGGCTACACGCGGCACGAACTAGATAGTTTGGACTAGGCTTCCTAGTGTGAACTATCTGTACACCTCGAGGTGGAACGAGGTGTACAGATAGTTCGGAATAGGAAGCCTAGTCCGAACTATCTAGTTAGTGCCGCGTGTAGCCGCGGGCACGGAGTCCGCACTAGCGGACATTTAAAAATGGCGGCGCCCGGCAACATGCAAATGAAGCCCGGGAAATTCAAATCCCGGGCTTCATTTGCAAGTTCGTATGACTACATTAACCACCCTAGTTCGAACTAGGGTGGTAGTGTAGGCATACCCTCAGTGTGTAGCTTAAGGTATTGAGACACAGTACATGTTGTATCTTCCTTATCAGCTTGAATATGGCTCTTGATGATAGAGACTAAAAATTGTTGACATCAATCTTCTGTTTGTTTGATCTGACCCTTGTTTTCAGTTTTGGCAGATGCTAAGGACTGAATAGGCATAGAAATTAAATTGCCCTCTTCCTGTTTTATCTGATATCTGCAGCTCAGACCTGAGGTGCATTGGCAAAGCTGTAGGAGGAGGCCTGGTTTGTCTATGGCAGTCCTTCTTGCTGTGTGCATAAACACAGGATTTCAGTCTCCAGTGCAAGCATTCTGACACCTTTTGCAATCATTAGATTAATTTGGAGAAAATATGATCAAATAATAAAAGAATTCCTCTTCCTTCATTTTGCATAAATGAAACATATGGCTGCTAGCCCTGAAGAGGCTCTCAGCTCCCAAAGTGATGCCTGATGGGATATGGTTAGTGAATTTTTATTAGAGTCCCTTGCTACATCCTGAAGAAATTCCCCTATCCTGTAAAATAATTAAAAACTGAAAAGTGACAATATTAGCTCCCTAACATCGATGTTGATGCTTTATGACATTATCATTATTAGTTTAATAGTGTAGTTCTCACTTTTGAAGCCAAGGTTTCATCTTTTAAGTCTTAAACGTTTTTCATATATTACTTAAGGGATTAACAAAAATGTCTGTAATTGTTTCTGTCTTTTAGGGACCACTAAACAGAAGAAAACTCTTGCAAAATTGACAAGTTTGAATCTATCAGGTATTGCGAAATACTGTTGCACATGTGTGCATTTAATTACATTGTAAAAGTTCTTTGGGGGCGGAGACAATGTTTTTGTCTTGTGTTTATATAGCCTGAGTCCATGACTACAGCTCCTTGATGGTACTGCAACACAAGTAATAAATAATAAGTGAGCAAATGAAGTTGTGCAAGATGTTATAATGTTCACTAGTGTTGTATTATGGGCCTTTTAAAAGAGAAAGTCAGTCATTTTGGAGTAGATAGAGTTATAGCAAAATAGCAAAAAGAAAAAATCACGCTGTCAAATTTAGTTCATTTGACAGTGTTCATATCTTTTTTTTATTATGTGAACATTTATGTAAGCTCAGCAGTGGTTTGCCAGTTAGTGCACATCCTACTGGCCAGTTGTGGCATTTCAGGTTGGATTATTTTGGTTTGTTTGTTTGTGCAGTCATGCCAACTAGATCCACTGCTGATCCACATTTGCTTTATGGATAGGCCCTCAAGTCAGTTACCTTCGGTCTCACTCTTTTTGGAATAAACCATATTTTCCAAGGATCTTATACTAGGTTGATAGCCCTGATCCTGGAATAATATTCTTTCTACTCAGCTGGGTTTGAGGATTTCCTACTAGCCTTCCCAAGGAGTTTGTAGGGGAACCCAATCCTTCCCTCTACCCTGAGTTCCAGACCCTTGAAATAAGTTAATTGGTTAAGGTCTGTCTAGTCATACATCGTCTTTTCTGAGTTACTTCCTATGTTGGCCCACTTTCTCCTCAGGAGGCTCATATTCCTGGGGTGTATCTGCCCCATGGTTAAGCTCTTAGTTCCATGTTCCCAAGGCAAAATAAAGAATGACACCAGCTTCTGTGTCATCTGGTATCTTCCAGACATCTATCCTACCACTCTGTGCTCACAAACTATTTGGCTCTGTGATGTGCTTCTTTCTGGGAGCTAAGGATACAAAGTCTGTCTACCTCCCCGGGATGGGGACTTCTGAGTGTGTCTGTTTTTAAGGGTCTTACCCAAGATTGACATTTTTTGCAGATACACGGGGCAGCTTTGCATGAGCCCAAAATTTGTTCAATAACCACATTTTGCTGGATGTCAGATTTGTACATTTTGTCTCAGCTGGGAATGAGATTTTGTTTGCCTGCACGTTTGGTTATGGTGGTAGCTTGCATTTATGTGAATTTTCATGCTTATGCATGACTGCATGTGTTTGTGTGAGCATGGTGCATTCACATTGCAAGTAGCCATTTTAATGTTCTAAATTCTATTTGTGAGTGGTGGTATGAAGAGGAAAGCAAAATAAATGGAGCCATCTGAAAATAAGCAAGATGGCTAAAGGGGTATGCTGCAAGCCACAAACAAATTTGGAAATGGACAAATTAAGTAGAGGCATTGAAAAGGTACATGCAAAAATGATCGATATTAAGCACTGAAGAAACTGTATTTTTACCCCAAATCTTGTCTAACCCTCTGATACTGAGGCAATTAATCAAACAGGATGGACAAAGACATGTGACAGTGCCAAGCAGAACTGTTCATCCAAATGCAATTACCTCTGTGACAAGAGAAAATTAGAGGTAGTCTTTTGTAAACTACCAGTAAATCGTGCACAGAGCTTTGCCTTTCTCCCCCATTCTTGTCAGGAAGGAATGTAGGCATTATAATATATGCAAGTCATGCAGCTATTCAGAATTTAATACATTGGTGCAAGAAGGAAACCTAAGGGCTTGACAGTTTCCTAATATTCTCATGGTTTATTCATCTCCTGCTGCCTCTCACTGAAGTACATTCTACCTCTCCCTGAGAGACACAGATCCCTACCTCTTCCTCCTGTATATCTGTTAGTCACCCAATGAGAGTGCAGAAAACCTAAGATCATATGACTTAGGTATCCAGTCACACAGCTTGAACACTGAATTGTGACTATCAAAGAGCTGCCCTGATAGAGCTTTCTTCCTTGACCACTACCACAGGAATCCCCTTTAGGAGGATAATATGTGCAAGGAGGATGGGACCTGGAAAGATAGAATAGAGTGGGCCTGTACTATCTTTCTGTTCTTAACTTTGCTATCCATGCCCTCTGCCTGTGCACAGGTCCAGCAGGGTGAAATCAGATCAGCAGTGACTAGACTGAAAGGGTGAAAAATTGGGACGAGGAGAAGCCGGGAGATGGGGGGAGATTATAGGCTCCTACGGAAGAAAAAGTCCCAAACATTGGGGACAGCACCCATAAAATCAGAAGGTCTGGTCATCCTCGAACTGAGCCCCCATGGTATTGCCAAACCAAAGCACTCACCAATTATGAGTAATTCAAAAAGGGGGTGGACATTTATATGGATATCAAAAGTAGCAAGCACTATCATAAATAACAATAACATTTTTGTAGAAGGGCAGTGTTCATTGGTGGGCTTCCACTAATCTAGGAAGGAACCCATACCATGCCTGCATCCATCTGAGACTCCCGCAGAATCTGTTGGTCCAACCCCAGATCAACATGGGCTGCAATCACCAGAGCCTTTCCCCTTGCTTCTCGCAGCCCCTGGAAGGAGGACACACTGGTCCCTAAAATTCCCTGCTGGATCATGTGACTGGAAGGTAGGCTTTATTCTTTTCCCTGCTGTTTTACTCTGTCATGGGATATTAAAATTTGTACTTCAGGACTTAAGCCAATCTGCATGAGACATTAGGAGGTGGAGAAGGCAGGTTATCTCACATTTACCTGTTATTGGGTTCTTCGTTCTTACACCTTTCTCTGAAGCATCTTGTGCTGATCACGGCTGGGGAGAGGGCAATAGGATGTTTAGGCTGAATGAGTGCTCTGGTCTCTTGTGAGTTTGTGCTTAATTTTCAGTGAAAGAGGGGATGGGGCTTACTTTCATAGTTGATGCACCAAGCAGAGGTTCTGGGACTGCCAGGCCTAGAGGTATTGGAGCTCAGGCCTTGCAAGATCCAACACAAATTAAGCACTGGTCAGGCCCCAAGAAAACATGAGAAATAAGTAGTAGTATTTTAAAATTCTTTGTTTTCTATTGTTCTATTAGCTTTAAGAGGTCATGGTTTTCAAGCTTTTCTCTGCAACCATGAAGCTAGAAACATAAATGTTTTAAACAAGCTGAGAGTCTCTCATAATCACATGACTCCAGGAGCTGGAGCCTTAAGGAAAACACCAAATATTATGAGTGTTACAGTACAATTAGAAGAGTTGGCAACAGTCATTAGATATGGCAGATATGACTATTTCAATGAACAAGATTATTATTTCCCTAAACTTTGGGTATATATCTTTGTAATTAATATGGATGTGAAGATGCTTTTAATATTTGTCGTTTTCTTGTTGGCATGAAGGAAGGCTGTGAAATCTAGTGAGCAGTAATAAGCATGTAATTTATTAAGTATCTTTGTCTTCAGAAATCTTCACTTCCAGCAAAGTTCTCTTCCTTTCACACTCCTTCCCCTATACAATTGGTTAGGAAAATATCTCATTTTAGGGCCTGAAGCAAGATGCAGAATTTACTTACATTCAGTTTTAGTTGCTTGCATAAATCTGTTCTTTGGCAGCTAAGCAGGGGGAAATTGCTCCAGTGACAGCTTTTCAGTTACTTGATCTGTGAAAAGCCAGAGAAAGTGATCAGAACACAAACATTCTCAAACATTAATTTCAATTCACCATCGGATGTGAACCCCCAAAATTTCCAGGGAAAGTATGTACTGTACAGTATACTCACTTCTAAAATTACCATGAAATCACTGCTTTGCCCTTGTATTTGCAAGTGTCTGGAAGAATTTCAAGATTTGCACTGCCTTTAGTGAGATTTTGTTTGGACCCTGAAGCCAGATAATGTAAACTCGGCTTCCAAGGGTATGTACCCATTAACTAGAAAGGTGAAAATGGCAAGTGGCTGCTGTGAAGAGATACCAGTGACTAGGGTACATGATATTAATTATATAACCAACAACAATAAACAAGCTTCCTTCTGAGTGAATCTGAAGGGTACTTCCAAGCATGTTTGGGATTGAAATTCTGGCAAGCTAATGGCAGTTTATTCAGGCTCAACCCCTCTAACTGACTAAGAAACCTTTGCAATGTTACTAAAGTGATTTAGAAAGTGAACCTTGGCACCTGCAGCCAAGTTGGGAAGAGAAGAGATACTTCAGAATTCAATATACTCTGCATTAACTTGAGATCTGATACTCATTATCTGCTTTAACTGCTTGTTTTATCTAAACTGCTAAAGAGTCACAGGAGTGGGAAAGAAAATTAAGCGATTTCAAATTTCTTGCTCTAAGCAAAATGACTTCCTTATCTAATCTTATGAGGGGTTGGATGAGTTTTCCTGTTTTAATAATCACTTGTCCCAAATTTCCTTTCCATTTAAAAATTAACATAAAAATCTGGAGAATTTATCTTATTATAATCTGAAAAGTTTTCTTCAGTACCACCTGAAATCTAAATGATAAAACCTGATAGTAGATTTTGCTTAAGGCATTCTCTAACACAGTGGAACTTCAATCACATACTTGAGTCCTTTGGAATAACAAAAGGATATACTCTGGTAGTACATATATCAGTTTGGCCTGTGATTATGTCATGTCTCATAACCTAAGGGCAAGGTGCTCTAAGCTACACAGTTTCAGTTATGTTACTAGCATTACTCAAAATAGGCATAACTTGGATCTACTTACCACAAGGTCCACAACACACTGAGGGTGTGTCTAGACTACAGAGTTTTGTCGACAAAACTATACCTGCATCTACACTGTCCAGTCTGGCCGATGTATATAGCAGAGGGGCATTGTTGGCACATAATGGCATATGTTACGTTAGTAGATGTGCAGGAGAATGAACCAGTGATGGTATGGCTGATCTGGTTAGGTCCTGTGATGGTGTTGCTGGTGTATATATGTGGGCAGAGTTGGCACCGAGGTTTGTTGCAAGGATTGGTTCCTGAGTTAGAGTTATTATGGTGTGGTGTATAGTTGCCGGTGCGAAAATGCTTAGGTTGGTGGGTTGTCTGTGGGCGAGGACTGGCCTGCCTCCGAAGGCCTGTGAGAGTGAGGGGTCATTGTCCAGGATGGATTGTAAATCACTAATGATGCGTTGGAGAGGTCCAGACAAACTGGACAGTCCCTACGTAAAAGAATAAATTGACACAAATCAGATATTAGGAATGGCAACATACAAAAACATGTTGGGGAACACTTCAATCTCCCCAGGCACACAATTGCAGATCTCAAGGTAGCCATCCTGCAGCAAAAAAACTTCAGGACCAGACTACAAAGAGAAACTGCTGAGCTACAGTTCATCTTCAAGTCTGACACAATCAACTCAGGATTAAACAAAGATTGTGAATGGCTCGCTAACTACAAAAGCAGCTTCTCCTCTCTTGGAATTCACACCTCCAGATCAGCTACTAGAAGTGGGCCTCATCCTCCTTGATTGGATCCACCTCGTCCTCTCCAGCCTGATTCTAGCCTGCATATTTATACCTGCCTCTGGAAATTTCCACTACATGCATCTGACAAAGTGGGTCTTTGCCCACGAAAGCTTATGCTCCAACACTTCGGTTAGTCTATAAGGTGCCACAGAACTCCTCGCTGCTTTTAAAGTGAGAGTGAGACTAAATTGTGCCCACTATACGTCCCCTTTACACTGACTGCCAGAGAGGTGTAAAGTGGTTTTAGTGTAACTGAGAATGAGGATGCCAACTCTTGCAATGTTATTATGCATCTCACAGGGACTTACTTAAAGACTCAGCTCTGCCTCTTGGACCCAAGTGGCTACATGAGAGTTTGCAAACCTCAGGGTTGTGGAGAACAGATTGAAAATGTGACCTAAATGTACCCTGAAGACTCAGAGAACAGAAGGTCAACCCAAAGAACAATACATGTATCACTTCAAAAAACTCATGACTTTTTTAGGGCTGGCTCATGATTTTTCAACCTTTGAGGTTGGCAGTACTGTGACATTAAAACATACCTTCCCTGCAGCTGGAGATTATATTTATATAGTACTCTACATCCCTAAAAAAGACCCACAGAGCCCACACATGCCGTTCCCTTTGAGGATGATGGGAGTATTAAGTGTATATCAGAGGAAAAAATAGGACCTTCAGTGAATAATGCTGATCAGACTCTGACCTTGGTTTGGACTGGTGTTGAAAATGAGGTGGAGAAGAAGCTTTGGGCCTTTTAAATTATCATTGGAGCCCCACGTGGTACTGAAGGACAGGCAGGGCAGACTTACCCCCAGCCACACTCTTTTTGCCCAAGGCCTCACTCCTTCTGGGAGCACAGACCCACCTCCCCATCTTGCTGAAGGCAGATCTGCAGATGGGTGCGTCCAGAAGGCAGTCACCCATGAGGTAGCTATTACTTTCCAGCAGCCCCATCCTGCTTTTGATGAAATCCATGCTAAAACTCCACTCCAGTGATCCAAAATCAGGCCCCAGGTTAGCTGCCCTCTGGTCTCCAGGTTTTGTGGCTCTTTTCCTTCATACATTATCAATAAAGTACCATCTATTTCTTAGTACCTCAAGTTTTTAGTTTCCTGTGAATGCCCTAAAGTTCTCTTTGCTCCTCCTCTTAACTGAACTAATCCCTTTTTAAAATATACTCCTGTCTGATACTATCTCAAGTGAAACTTGCCTTACTAACTCTTTCCTTCCCTTTCGTTGTCTTTCCTAATATGACGTGTCTTTTTTTAATCACTTCTTTTCTCCTCCATGCCTTCCTCACACCACAGCTCTGCTCCGTCACTCAGCCTGATTGCCTTGTGCCATTGTAGAATCTGGTGCTGGTTTCCTTCTCCCCTTTGAGCCTTGTAGCTCTGCCTCTGTTTTCTCTTATCTCTGATACCTTTCTGCAGATCTGCCTCTGTCTTGAGGTCTTGTAACAGAGGAGTGGACTGAGAAGAACCTCCTGTGCTGAGAGCTGCAAAATAAACATGAATCCTGCCTTTTATTATTCCCTGCTTTTCTGCCCTCTTAGAACCTGAGAGTTCGTATTAGGGAATTCCCTCTCAGCTTCCTTTCACAAACATAATGGACTTAGAGCAACTACTCCAACAGAGTCACTGACCTTTCTGGAACATTGAATCCTAGATGGGACTTCCCTGAAATATCCCTTGGAAATTCATCCTGCATGGAACATGGTTGCCCATGTTGTTGGTATGCATTCACACATGACTTTGGGTTTAGTGCGGTGAGAGATGGGAGCCAATGCTGTATAGATCCTCCAGATGCTAGTCCTCAGGTCTGAAGTATCATTTGCACAGTGGCTTCATTTGTGCTTTTGTAGTCTGTAGTGATGGAAGGGTAATTCCTTCTTTTTGCATTTGCATAAGTCTCTAGGGTCCAGTCAGTGCTGGGAGCAGTATTTACCCCTGTATCTGCTATGATGTCTGCCATGTAACCTGAATTTGCCTTGGCATGGTACCAACAGTACAGCAGCTACCTTTAATTTTCTTTGGATGTTGTAGACCTCCTGCTGAAAGACACGGAAAGGAAAAACATAGCATCTGAATGACCTTAAACTAAACTCTCATTAGTAAGTCCTGGAAAAGAACAAAAGAAAGAAAAAAATTACATTTGAGTCCTGAACAAGTTATACCAATTATTTTCCAGTAATCTACTCTAGTGAGACAAGTAAAGGCAAGGCAGGAGGTGGGAGGGAGGAGGGAGAGATATGATTTTCCAGTAATCCACTTTAGAGAGATAAATAAAGGCAAGGGGAGGGGAGATTAATATATCTGAAAAGCAAAGCCTCCATCAGCAATCTCTAAAAATCCTACTCTAAAGAAATTATATTAAAAGATGAATGATGTGCTATTACTAGAAATTGCTCTTTCAGGTTTCCCTAGCTAGCAGAAAACATACTTTTATATAAAAAGAAGTTGCCTACCAATACATTCTGCTGAGCTTTTTCCATCACCTCATGAATTACTCCAGTGCTGGTCTCCTCCCACTTGTGTGATGACAGCTATTCTTCATTACTGACAAATGAAAATACAAAACGGTACAATATATGAAAAAATTATAATCACATAGGGCCCTTGCTTCCAGTTACAAACTGACTCCCAGAGGATCTTGTGAAGTACAAAGGGATTGGATTGTTTAAGGCATGCAGAGCTTCTTTTAGGGTATGTCTAGACTACATGGCTCCGTCAATGGAGCCATGCAAACTAGTTTACCTGGCATAAGCAAAGAAGCGGAGATTTAAATAATCCCCGCTTCATTAAAATAAACATGGCCAACACACTATGCCGACGATCAGCTGATCCGGCACAGCACGGCAGTCTAGACATGGATCTGTCAACTGGGGAAGCCTTTGTCGACCAATCCTGTAAACCTCGTTTCACGAGGCATAAGGGATCAGTCTGCAAAGGCTTCCCCAGCTGACAGATCCGCGTCTAGACTGCCACGCTGTGCCGGATCAGCTGATCATTGGCATAGCGCGGTGACCATGTTTATTTTAATGAAGCGAGGATTATTTAAATCCCCGCTTCTTTGCGTATGCCAGGTAAACTAGTTTACATGGCTCTGTCAACAGAGCCATGTAGTCTAGACACACCCTTAGGGAGGAGGTGAAAGGTTGGGGACAATTTATTGTTGTGGAGCTCTTCTTAGTATTCTATTTCAATGCTTCATTTTTTGAGCCTTTTTCTCACAGTGTGAGAGGAGAACCTGTATTTTCTTTAAAAAATTTCATAAATGTAGGTATTACACATATTAGGTCATCTTATCTTTTTCCCTGTCAATGCAAGATCATTTTCCATGGTTAATTATCTGTTTATCCATTCTGGCTTTATATGGCTGTACCAATGGGGCTTCCCTTGGGAGACAGTTCCACAGTCTAAAAGAACTGACTGTCCAGAATTGTTTATCTAGTATCCAGTTTATATTTTCCAGTGCTCATTTACAGTGCATCTCATTACCCTTAGTTATATCCCCCATGGACCACCCTAAATAATTCTTCTCGATCCTTGATGTTTATAGCCTTGAAATATTTGTAGACAGTTATCTTGTTCTCTCACCCGCAGCCGTTGCTCAGCCAAGTTATGCATATTTATTTCTATTAATGTTTCACTGTAAGTCAATCCCTTCAGCCTGTTAATAATGTATGTTGCTTTCCCCTGAATTTTCTCTAATGAGTCAACAGTTTTTTGCTATTGAAAGACCCCACATACTGTATTTTAGACAGACGCTAATGCCAGAGAGGTGGAAAGAAGGATTGTCATGATACTTTTGTTTATTTCCTAATTTATTTGATTTACTTGTGTTCTTAAGTAGTGCCTATATTCAGTAACTACCGTTACTTCCCTACATATGCTGTAATACAATAAACAAATATAAAAATGATTGTACAACAATACCGTCTTCCAGAAAGCTTGGCTGATTTAAAGCATCATACAAACAAATCAAAACTGTAAAATAATGTTCACTCTGTGCATCGTGATCTATCCTCCTATCCTGACATCTTTAGAGTGTACCTCTCTACTGTCTATCACACACAAAATCTCTTGGATCTTGCCTGGAGTTTATTATATGATTCTGCAATTTATGACATAAATTTACTAACGTCCAATACCTGTATCATCTGTGACCTTGAATAATATCTTCTCAAATCTGAACTCTGATATTCAGTCATGGAAAGGCTTTCATCAGAGCATTCTCCATTAGATCTCTGAACCTGAGAAGATATCACTTGAGATGTACCAATGAACCTGGTACAAAAAAAGGGAAAATATCTGTACTGTGAAGGCAGGGAACTGGACTCGATGACCTTTCAAGGTCCCTTCCAGTTCTAAGAGATAGACAATCTCCATTAATTTTAAATTTTTAAATAGATCTCAGACCATACAGGGATTTAAAGATTATGTTTCTGTTTGCAATAGATCAGGGCAGGAAATGTTTTGTTTTTTGCCTTCCCGTGAGATGTCAAAAAATTTTCATGTCTCAGAACAGGATGAAAAGCCAAAAATCTCATTTTTTTCTCCACAAATTGCATCTTACAAGTTCTGGGTTTGACTTCTTCAAATAAATTAACCTTTTTAAAAAAGAGAATACATTAAGAAATTTTTCAAAATGAAAGGTCATTTTAATAAAAAAGATACTTTGTTTAGAAAAGTACAATGTTCAATTTTAAAATTTTAAAGAAATGTTCAAATTAGGAGATTTGTCAGAATTGACCCTTTCTCATCAACAGTGTTGACTGTGATAAATCAACATTTTTTGATAATTTTTTTGGAAAATACCCTGTCAGTCTTAGTCTGCATTATTAAATAATAAAAAATAATTATAGGAGATCCTTGAACATTCTGATCATATCTCCTCTTTCAATTGTTTTAAAAATTTTAATTTTAACATGTCCTCATCGATAGTTCCCATATTTATAATAATCTGTTTTTCTTCACTTGATTTGTTTTTTTCATATTCCTTCTATTACATGTCCTCTTTGAGATACTACAGAACTATAATGGTTTCCTCTGATAATGTATTCATTATTTCTATTTCTGAAGCCCTGAAATGTCTATGCTTGTTTATTTTTTGCCATGTTGAACACTTTATCTCCCAGTTTTCAGCTAACCTTGTAGCATATAAATATCTATGGAGGTTATATTTCCTTTACTTGTTTTCTGTCCATTGTCTCATTATGTTTCCTGTAGAGCAAATTGTATTAAGCTAATACTATATCTGTGTCTATTACAAATCTATTCAAAATAAGCACCCAGAATTTTATTGTCCTTCTTTGTGTTTGCTGCTACCACTCCTAATTGTATGCAATCAAATTTTAGTGTATTACTGCCGCTTCATTCTCCTAAGGCACTGAAATAAATATACAGTGTGCATAGTATAGAGAGATGATAAATGTGCCTAATATTGATCATTGTGACAATCTACTAGTCAGTCCTCTCCACACTCCTATTCCCTTTTTATAGTCACAATTAACCTCACACTCTTCATTATGCAAGCTAGTTCATTTATCCATATAGTTACTCTGCTAGCTTATGTATTGTGAAGAGAGATTTTTCGTGTATGCAGTAAAAGCTATTCCAAAGCAATACATCACACTTGTATATAAGTTTAGCAGAATATGATTATTATTTTTTTGTAACGATGGATAATATCAATATATTTTAGGCATGTTATATTTTTATAGATTTAAATTTTAAGCTACATGAAATTGTGGGGTTTAAGCATCTTTTTCTTATTTTTATATATTGATAGAGGCATGTAAAATAGGCTACCTGACATAGTCAATGAAGCGGGGATTTAAATATCCCCGGCTTCATTAAAATAAAAATGGCCACCGCATCGTGCCGGCGCAGCTGATTGTTGGCACAGTGCACGAATCCAGAAGCAGCTCAGTTGACAGGGGAAGCCTTTGTCAATCGCTCCCTTATGCCTCGTGGAACGAGGTTTACAGGAGTTGTCGACAAAGGCTTCCCCTGTCAACTGATCCATGTCTTGACTTGCGCGATGTGCTGAAGATCAGCTGAGACAGCGTCGGGGCCATTTTTATTTTAATAAAGCCAGGAATATTTAAATCCCCGCTTCAGTGACTATGTCAGATAGCATATTTTACATGCCTCTGTCGGCAGAGGCATGTAGTCTAGACATACCCTAAAGCATGAAGATGTTCTTTAGCATTAGTTTGTACAACTCTTGCTATTGTTATTTCAACCTTGCTATTGCTATCCAATCACTGCTTGAACCTTATTCGGGCCTGCTATAGTGTGTGTGTGTGGGAAATATAAACAATCACTCCCCTAACCTACATAACTATGCTCTGTGAGGGAACAGAAGAACCGAAAGCCATTCATGAAGGTTAGGTCCATCAATGGCTATTAGCCAGGATGGGTAGGAATGGTGTCCCTAGACTCTGTTCTCTGGAGGTGGGTTTCAGGGGAGGGATCATGTGAGCATTACCAGTTGTGTTCCCTCCCTCTGGGCATCTGGTATTTCCTACTGGGTTGGAGGGACCATTGGTCTGACTCAGTATGGCCGTTCTTATGTTCTTATGACAGCAAGAGTGGGCCCCTGGGCATGGTTGGAGAGGGAAGTGCCACACTTCTGGAAGGGGTGGAGCCTCAAGTGGAAGGGATGGGGTTGAGGGCAGCCAGTCTTCATCATGGCCTGGATGGCGGCAACCCCAGCCCAGCCATGTTTCCTGCACATTTTCTGATGCATATGTGTTAAAAGACAGGAAGAACAGAAGTTCCTTTTTTACACATCCCTTATCAATATTTTTGTCATGTTGACCCTTATTTGTCACTTTTCCAAGGTAAACAATCCCAAAATCACAATCTTGCTTCAGTCTTTTAATACTCTCCTTTAAGCATAGCGCAGAATAAGCAGATTTTCTACGCAGGAAGTGGATCCGCCTTGGAGTCTTTGGTCCCTGTCTGGATGGAGCCCTGTGTCTATTTGCCAGCTTTGAGGCTCCCTGGTTACTGCACTATGGGTATGTCTAGACTACAGGGTTTTTTTTTTTTAAAGTAGCCTTTTTTTTGAAAAAACATCCCCTGCATCTAGACTGCTGCCACGTTCTTTCAAAAGTAAATTGAAAGAACACGGCATTTTTTTTGACCGTGGAAAACCTCATTTTATGAGGAAGAATGCCTTTTTTCGAAAGTGCTCTTTTGAAAAAAGGCGCTATGTAATGCAAACTCTTTTCGAAAGAGAGAATCCAGACTGCCTGGGTGCTCTCTTTCGAAAAAGTGGCTAGCTTTTTCGAAAGTTCTGGTTGTTGTCTAGATGTTCTTTTTCAAAAGAGGCTTTTCAAAAGTATCTTTTGAAAGAGGCTTGCAGTCTAGATGTAGCGTATCTCTCTAACTCTGCAACCCTATAGGAACCAATTAGTGGGACTTCTCTAGTCATTGCTGTGCTAATTCTGGAAGAATCTCATTCTCCCCAATTGAGAACACTAGATTATGACTTGGACAATTTTCTGACATGGGAATATGTCCCCTTACATGCTACCTGGCTATCTGGAACATACCTGTATATTATTCATATCATGGAACACTTGGGTGGGGGGAGGGTCCAAACTTTAGCTCCACCTCCTTTGATGCAATAGCCAGAACAAGTGAGCCAGCAGAATACAGTGTCACAACATGCTGCTGATACAGGAAAGTGGCAAATTACGGACAGTCAAAAGCAAGAAGATGCAAGAATGGGATTCTAATGCAAGGGATTATCTGAAGCACAGTGCCTTCTGGAGAGCTGCTCTTATGGCAATATGCATCTTACGCTCTACCACTTGCTAAGACCCAAATCTAATCCTTAGCACATAATTCACACAAAAAAAGCCATTTCAATGGCTTTAAACTGTGAGTGAAAACATCTAAGAAGTGGTTTCATGTGTTCTTCCTGCGCTCATAACTGAAAGATGGTTTTAGTTATTTATTTTGGCAAATGTTTTCAGGAAATTAACCACTGGAAAAAGGAAATTAAAAGCAATTGCCCTATTTTTGTTTGAACATGATTTACTCAAAAGAGTGCATAATGTACAGGATATTAACACAAATATCCTATGAATATTTACCAGGCACACCTCATTTTCTGAGCATGCAAGGCAGCCAATGATTCACTGTTTTTCAGAGACCCTAAGAACTCTGTGGTGTAATAGGCTGAAACAGCTTTTCGGGAACCATTTCTGTGTCCTGTTGGGTCAACAATCAGCATTTCATGAACTGCCAAAATTCAAATGTGCATAATAGACAGTGAATTTGCAAGCAAATCATTATGGTCTTTTGAGTAAATAAATTGCATCTTCAAAAGACTAAACATGATTTACGAGATAGACACTACCGACAATGTAGGAACTCTTCCAGACTAAAGAATCAGGAAAATAAAACAACAACAAAAAAAGTATAATGAATATCGAGGTAACTGGCCATGATGTCTTCAAAACCCCCTTTATGAGATAAAAACACAGTTAAAAGACTGTGAAGAATATTTGTTAATTCCTCAATTTTTCCTTTAAAGAAGATCAAAGAATAATTTAAATGTAGGCACATTATTAAAGTGAATGAATGAGAGTGAGGAGGTGGGAATTTTAGTTGCTAAGTTCCATTGTTGGCTGGACCTCTAACTAAGGTCACTTTGTGAACTTACTCAAGTCACTTGTACTTTGAGCTAAATCCTCTGCTGCACCAAAGCAGAGATCATCACAGCTAAGGCAGGCAGTCAAAAATTCCTATATTAGGTCAACTTTTTACCCTATCTCTGCAACTGACTAGGGACAGAAATAAGCCCCTATACTAATTACAGCTGCTGAATCAATGCTCTAATTTCTTCCAGATTTTTCTGGCACCTGAAGCATTATTATGCCCTTGAAGTTTACAAGTTTATGGTGAGGTCGGCTTTGGCATATCCCCTAACATTAGTGGGTTGGGAAGGGCTGGTGTATAGCCAGCTACATCAACTTTACACCAGCATGGATTTCCTCATGGTTGAGCAATGCTCAGTTATCCATTTAGAGATGCTTTAAAATAAGTTTGCAAAGATCCTGCCAAAATATATATATATATTTTTAGCACAGGCTGGGATTTTGTTACATTACCTGTATCAAGGGCAATTTATATATCTTGATATAAAGCTGACTCTACTACTGTTGTGGTGAAGATCAAATTTACTAACTTCAGCCATTAAATAACAGTCAAGGTGTATATTTGCCTTGGGATACAGTAAATGTGGATGTCCTCAAAACACATAGTTGATCTTGATCTTCATCTATATCTATATCTATATCTATATCTATATCTATATCTATATCTATATCTATATCTATACAGGCTGAATGTTTTAATCAGAAACACCTGGCAATCTTGATTTATAGCTATACATTTTTTTAAAAAAAGTATCTCTTTTCCTTTTGAGCTGATCTTCTCAATGGGAGCCAAAATAAGTGGTGACAGTTAAAATGCAACAAAAATAAACAAGGTTAAAACACGAAAAATCCTAAACAAAGCCTATTATCCCCTTTTAAGGAGTTTCATAAATTATAAGATTGTATCTTCAGAGACGAATAATCATTTTCATTGACCTCAGCTGCAAGCATTCACGAAGCACTCAGTTTCATACAAAATCTCAAGAATGGACATGATGCTAGATTTCAGTATTGTTCTTCTGTGCTGAGGCACACAAGTGAAAATTTCTGAACTGTCACATTTTTCTCTCTTGCTAATAAAAGATAGTATGTAATGCTGATATGTATAGAACCTGCCTGAGATCTGTAGTGGAAAGGCTCTGTATGCACTGAAAAAAAAATGGACCTCAAATTTTATGTTTCTGTGATGCTTTAAGTTTTGTTGCATCTGTTCACAATTAGTTATCATTTGTTCCAATGAGACAGCATACTTCCCTTTATGATTAATCCTTGCTAGAGGTTTGGGGTTTGTTTTGAGCTTTATTGATGACCTAGGATTTATTAGGCCTGAGGGTATGTCTACACTACAAAGTTAGTTTGAACTAATGGACGTTAGTTCGAACTAACTTTCATAGGCACTACACTAGTGCTCCGTTAGTTCGAATTTAAATCGAACTAACGGAGCGCTTAGTTCGAACTAGGAAACCCTCATTGCACGAAGATTAATCCTAGTTCAAACTAGCTAGTTCGAATTAAGGGGTGTGTAGCCCCTTAATTCGAACTAGTGGGAGGCTAGCCCTCCCCAGCTTTCCCTGGTGGCCACTCTGGCCAACACCAGGGAAACTCGTCTGCCCCCCTCCCGGCCCCGGACTCCTTAAAGGGGCACGGGATGGCTACGGTGCCCGTGCCAGGTGCAAGCCTGCCAGCACCCAGCCAGCAGACCCTGCACCTGGCACGGATCGAGCCAGCCACCCGATGCCCCCCAGCCCTCCCCCTCTTCCCGGGAGGGTCCACTCCATGGACCCAACCTCCATGAATTGATCTCACTTCCCTTTAAACTCTGTTCTAGTTCTAGCCTTCACATCTTCCTGCAGCAAGGAGTTCCACAGGTTGACTCTTTGCTTTGTGAAGAACAACTTTTTCTTACTAGTTTGAAGCCTGCTATCCATTCCTTTCCTTTGGTGTCCTCTAGTCCTTCTTTATGGGAACTAATGAAGAACTTTTCTGTATGCACCCTCTCCACCCCACTCATGCTTTTAGAGACCTCTACCCTGTCCCCCCTCCGTCTCCTCTTTTCTAAGATGAAAAGTCCCAGTCTCTTTAGCCTCTCTTCATATGGGACCTGTTCCAAACCCCTCATCATTTTAGTTGCCCTCCCCTCTCTCACCCTCTCTCTTCCCCTCTCCCACCTCCTTTTCCCGGTCTCCCCCAGTTTTGTTCAATAAAGACAGATTCCATTTTGGAAGACACGTGTCCTTTATTTTGTACATCAAGAAGAGGGGCTAGGGAGGGGTAAGTGGAAGGAGGTGAGGGAGGAATGGGGCACGAGCCCCCGATGGGGAGGACTGGGCTGGCTCTGCGGGCTTCTGGGGGTGGAAGCTCTCCTGCAACCCCCCAATTGTCCCCTCTCCCCAGATGGCAGCCTGCGGCAAGTGCAGCCGGTCTGATGGACGAGTGCTGTGATGTGCCCAGTGTGGGTACTCCAGGCACTCCAAGCCAGGACTGCTTTGCAAGCAGGGCACCCCTGAGAACTGTCTGTCTGGGGTGGGAGTCGGGACCCTTTAAGCACAGCCCTCGGCTAGCCTGAGAAAGCATTTCCATGCTCTAAGTCCTCCTCTGATGCCCTGCCAGCACTGCTTCCGGCCATCTTTAAGCCCGGTTCAGGGTCCACTCAATGTGGACATGCTAGTTCGAATTAGCAAAACGCTAATTCGAACTAGTTTTTAGTTCTAGATGCGTTAATTCGAATTAACTTAGTTCGAATTAACTAATTCGAACTAAGTTAGTTCGAATTAACCTTGTAGTGTAGACATACCCTGAGTGTGTAGGATCCAGCATGTGTGGTTATTTATACGTAGTGCTCAGTAAAAGCAAACCACAACACCTGGAGCACCAAAAGGGGCAGGCCTTTGGGTAGAAGAGGCAGATCTGTAGCCCTCAGCATTGCCCAGATTGAGGTCTGCCAACACCCGCCCCCCCCCACCTCCCACCTCCAGCCCTTAGTACTGCCCAGTAGTGGTGACCAGGATCCTTGGGCCCTTTTGAATTGCTGGGTCCCAGGAAAGATGCCTCCTTTGCACCCAGTGTTGGCAGGCCTGCCCTCCCATCTTTAAAAGTCATAGGGTTATGCTCCACCATGATCCCTATTCCAGCACCCTTGGACAACACACAATCAAATCAGTATTTGTTGATGTTCATCTAAGTGATTCACCCACATAGAGCAACAGAGAATTTGGATTTATTATTATTATTATTATTATTATTATTATTATTATTATTATTATTATTATTATTATTATTATTATTAATAATAATAATAATAATAATAATAATAATAATAATAATAATAATAATAATATGGTTGGGGGGAATATATGCTTCATTTAACATAGCTAGATCCTATTTTGCTGTATACTTAATTTGACAAGTTGTATTGCTCTTTTCAGAAGCAACAATATATGGATGGTAGAAATGTTCAGTTTGAAAAGATGAAGTTGTTATCTGTGAACTGAATTTCCATATCTGTTTGTAGAAAGGTGTTATTTATTTTAGTGATATTTTTCCTCAGGCAAAGTTAGAGGCAGTTATACCTGCCAAATGTGACTCCGAGTTTGGACTCTGAAACATTTAACCACCTTTTCAGAAAATCCAGGTACTTACCATACCAACAGGAAGTCTAGACCATAACATTGATATATCCCTGGAGCAAATGACAACTGAAGCAGACTGTGAGGGACTCCAAGAAGATCTCACCAAACTGAGTGATTGGGCAACAAAATGGCAAATGAAATTTAATGTGGATAAGTGTAAAGTAATGCACATTGGGAAAAATAACCCCAACTATACATACAGTATGATGAGGGCTAATTTGGCTATGACAAATCAGGAAAGAGATCTTGGAGTTATCGTGGACAGTTCTCTGAAAACTTCCACACAGAGTGCAGTGGCGGTCAAAAAGGCAAATAGGATGCTAGGAATTATTAGGAAAGGGATAGAAAATAAGACCCAGAATATCTTACTGCCCCTGTATAAAACTATGGTACTCCCACATCTTGAATACTGTGTACAGATGTGGTCTCCTCACCTCAAAAAAGATATTTTGGCCTTGAAAAGGGTTCAGAAAAGGGCAACTAAAATGATTAGGGGTTTGGAATGGGTCTCATATGAGGAGAGGTTAAAGTGACTGGGACTTTTCAGTGTAGAAAAGAGGAGACTGAGGGGGCATATGATAGAGGTCTATAAAATCATGAGTGCTGTAGAGAGGGCTGATAAAGAAAAGGTATTTATTAGTTCCCTAAATAGAAGAACTAGAGGACACCAAATGAAATTAATGGGGAGCAGGTTTAAAAATAATAAAAGAAAGTTCTTCTTCACACAGCGTGTAGTCAGCCTGTGGAACTCCTTGCCAGAGGAGGCTGTGAAGGCTAGGACTATAATAGAGTTTAAAGAGAAGCTGGATAAATTCATGGAGGTTAGGTCCATATAAGGCTATTAGCCAGGGGATAAATGGTGTCCTTGGCATCTGTTTGTCAGAGGCTGGAGAGGGATGGCAGGAGACAAATCGCTTGATCATTGTCTTCGGTCCACCCTCTCTGGGGCACCTGGTGGTGGCCACTGTTGGTAGACAGGATAGTGGGCTAGATGGACCTTTGGTCTGACCCAGTACGGCCGTTCTTATGTTCTTATGTTCTTATGAATTTTATAAGGCCTAACAGTAATCACCTAAAATGGGGTGCAGAGTACAGTCACAAACTTTCAATATATAAGAAATTACTCAACTTCTTTGATTATTTTCCTGATATAAACATATTTAGTAGACCAAGATGACATTTTTGAGCAACATTTGCTCAATGAAAAATGTAAATTTGTTCAAATCAAAATGTTTTGCAAAGATATTATCATTTCAATGATGTTTTCAATTTTTCAAAGAAAATACTTAGAAACAAATTTTGGTTCATTTTGAACTGAAATTTTAATTTTCTTTTAAAAAAACTAAAATTGGAGTTCCTTTAAAGAAAGGCCATTAAATGGCCAAAAAGCCACAATTCCATAATTACAAAATAGGACAACTTAAGTTAAAAGTCCATTCTGGTTTAGTGATAAAGTGAAGGCAATAATTAGACATTTAAAAACAATACATAAGTAATTTCAAAAGGAGGAACATTATAACAATTAACTTAAATTAGAAGTTATAAGGTGTAGAATATTGATAAGGGAGTCTGAAGACAGAGATAAGGACAATAGGAGGTTTTTTGGGTGTATTGAAAGTAAAAAGAAATTCTATGGATTGATTAGATGGAGATGGTAAATTATTACAAAAGATGCAGAAAATATGTTCATTAAATATTTCTATTCTGTATTTGGAAGTAAGCAGAATGACATACCTGTATTATATGAAGATGTTTGATTGATAAAGGTAACTTCACAGATGTCATAAAGAGGAGGGAGTGCCATAACAAGGAGGGAGAAAACTTGTTCATCTTGGCCTCTGAGGACAGAACAAGAAGCAATGGGCTTAAACTGCAGCAACGTAGGTTTAGGTTGGACATCAGAAAAAAGTTCCTAATTGTCAGGGTAGTCAAACACTGGAAAAATTGCCCAGGGAGGTTGTGGAATCCCCATCTCTGGAGATATTTAAGAGTAGGTTAGATAAATGTCTATCAGAGATGGTCTAGACAGTATTTGGTCCTGCCATGAGGGCAGGGGGCTGGGCTAGATGACCTCTTGAGGTCCCTTCCAGTCCTAGTATTCTATGATTCTATGATTCTATGTAATATACTTAGATTTGTAGGATGTTTGACTTAACATTGTACAAAATTCTAATTAATACATTACTACTATATAATAACAATAGAACACATGTTAAATGACCAAAAATTGTAAAGCAAATAGATCTCAAAAAGTAGCTGTCAGTGGGGAATTATCATGAAATCAGATGGGATTTTGCAGGGATTCATCCGAGGCTAAACAATATTCAGAATTTCCATCAATGATCCACAAGTAAATATAGAATCATTGCTGATTAAATTTGTGTAAAATACAAAGATCGGCAGAATAGTAAATAATCATGGGAAGAGGACAGTTATTCAGATGAAATGTATGTTTGTACAGGCAAATGCAAAGTTATACATCTATGAAAATGGAAATGGTCTGTTCCCACAAAAGCTACATATTTTGTTAGTCTTTAAAGTGCTACCAGACTGTTTGTTGTTTTTTAAGTTTTTTCTGCTACAGACTAACTCAGCTACCCTTGTGAAAGTCATGGAATTCAGGTCATACCTACAGAATGTCAGACGGAACTCTGAAAAGCAGTGACATTGAAAAAGATTTAGTGCCATAGTGGACAAACAACTGAACATGAGCTCCAACATGATGCTGTAGCCAAAAGGACTGTTGAAGCACAAGTTGATTTAACCTCTGTATACGGCACTGGTGAGATCAAGAGTCGAATACTGCATCCTGTTCTGGTGTCCACATTTTAAAAAAGGATGCTGGATATTTGGAGAGCATACAGCAATAAAGCACAAAAATGACTTGAGTGACGGAGAAAATGCCTGATAGATTGAGGAATAAGGAGTTTGATTTGTTTAGTTTATCTAAAAGAAGATTAAGAGATGAGTTTCAATATATAAATACGTTTCAACATATAAATACCATCACAGGGAGAAAATACTGTGGACAAAGGTTTAACAAAAACCAATGGCTTGAACCTGGACCCAGAAAAATTCAAATAAGAAATTAGTCCTGCTTTGAAATAATGAAGGTTATTAACCATTTCAACTAACTTTAAGGGAGATAGTGGATTCTCCATCTCTTAAAGCCTTTCTGGAAAATATGAATTAGCTAAACAGAAGCGACTGAGCTCAGTTCAGGGCTAAGTGGGTGTAAGGTGGTAGCCTGGATTTGGAGAAAGTGACTTGGGATAATTTATTCTTCATGTGCTAGCATCTCCAATACACCAGTAATTGTGCCAATTACTTGTTTATTAGATACCCCCAGCGCAGGAACTGAACAGACCCAACCAAATTGAAATATCTCCTTATAGCATATGATACCATAATATAGGAGTAGCATTTATCCCCACAAATCTGAGTTGGATTTGAGTCCTACAGCTCAGCACTTTTATAACTAATCAAAGAAACCGGAGTTAATATAAATGATAGGCTATTTAGTTCATCTCCCCATGCCAGTTTTAAAGAACAGTAATGATGAGCCTTCTATTAGTTCTCATGAACGATTATTGCACAGTCAATAAAGCCAAACCGTTAGGAATTATCCCCTAATTTTGGGCCAAAGATTTTGCTTTCAGCTGCAGCAGTGGAAACTGGGAGTAGCTCCCACAACTTCATCAAAATCACTCAAATGGAAATGAGTGCAATATCCATACCATTCACACTACAAATGTTTATATCATCAATCTCCATAACAAAGAGCAACACTTGTATTATCCTGGGTGACAAATCTTAGCATTGTTTTCTCTATATTTCATGAAGTACCAGAAAATTCCTGTTTGTGAAGGCACACATTGAGGGGACTGGGAAAACATTCACAAGAATTCAGCTAAGAGGGTCTGTCTTTTGAATAAATCATAAGATGTGATCAGATTGCCTTTGGTAATCAGAGGCACCCTGGTAATTTCCATAAAAAGTTAGTGCGTGAGTGATAACTTTGTTGTCTTGGCTCAGTTACGATAATTTTGCATCCATCTGAACAGCAAGGATTTCCCGAAAGCACATGTGTGCATCAGAAATGCAGCTGTGCTGGCACTAAAACAATATTCCTGGAAACTCCACGCATTTCAGGTTAATGGGTGAAGGGGCAAGGACTTATCTTTAGTTGCTATGCAGCTAATTGTGTCATTTCAGGCAGGAGTTAGTTTAGAGCTAGCAAGGAAACTAAATTACAGCCAAATACAAAAGACAACCTTTCTAGCTTTCAGGGGAGATCATTAGCAAAAAAACAGAGAAAGGTGACTTGGGAAACAATAAATTTCACAGTCTCTTTGTCCTGTGCTGTCAGACCCTAGATATAGTAAGCACTGCATGAAAACTGAGCATAGAAAGCCACCTTTATAGGATTTTCCTAGCATACTGTAGATGGTGAACATGTTTATTATAAGATCTCATTTCTTTTTTAAATGTAGCTATGGCCTTTAATTAAGAAAAGATGGATCTCTGCCTCCTTTAAAACTGCTTTAATTTCCATTCTCTTTCAAGAGGTATTGATAATGATTTGCATCACTTCTCCCACTTTAATAAGATTGGTCATCCATAAGGCAAATATATATTTCTCAATTCACAGCTTTAGAGCAGATAACCGCTGAAAATTAATCATCCATGGAGTACTGAATTGAGTAGCATTTCTAATCTCTAAAAAAGATCACTGGTCTATTAAACTTATGTGTAATAATCAAGCCATACATAACTATATAATTTATAAGCTCAAAATTAGATCAATCATCCATTACAATATATAAAAATGGAAATGTGTTCATCAGATTAAAAACAACAAAAAGGGAAATTAGCCAAATGGGGATTTTGCTACCCCATTAAGGGAACAATTAGAATATTCGATTTGAAAGAACAAAGGGTTGAGTTGGTACGATCTTCTCTTCTTTTTACAATCACTGTCACATTTTTATATTGCTATTCTAGGACCAAATTCTGATCTTCCTTATACTGGTATGAATCCAGAATAACCTCATTAAGTTCATGGAAGTTAATCTTGTTTTACTAGCCAATTAGCCCATCATAAGACGGGATTTTCAGGTCTCTCCTCCACGTCGGTCTTCTCTCCTGAGCCTCCGGTCTCTCGCTCCATCTCTCTCTCTCTCTCCTCCTCCTACTGCCTCCCCATTTCTCTCTCTCAGCTCTCCTCCGCCTCCTGCCTCTCTCTGTCTCTCTCTTTCTCTTCTCCTCCCCCTTCTGCCTCTCACTCGGGGGACCGCAGAGCCCAAATAGCCCAAATGGTCACCGCCCCGCTCCCCTTCGCCTCCTGCCGTGGCACTCAGCTGACTTGTGCACCGCTCAGCCGGGCTGCCGCGGGGGAGTAAGCGTCCATTTGGGCTCCCCCGTGGCGGCCCAGCTGAGTGGCGCAGAAGTCAGCTGAATGCCATGGCGGGACGCGAAGGGGGGCGGGGCAGTGACATACAGAGCCAGGCTCTTCCCCCTGGCCATGTACGTCACTGCCCCATCCCCCTTCCCCTCCTGCCATGGCACTCAGCTGACTTCTGTGCTGCTCAGCCGGGCTGTCGCGGGGAAGCAAGCGGCGCAAGCAGCCGTTTGGGCCCCACACTCCCCATGAAGCACGGACCACCCAGAGAGAACAGCCAGCATTTCAGGCAACAGTGCCCCGCAGAGGGAACAGCCAGCATTTCAGGCAACAGCACCCCCCAGAGGGAACAGCCAGTATTTCAGTGTTACAGACTCACAGACATTGGGCTACTATCTATATGATATCAGTGTCATCAAACTCAGGATCGGCTTCTATAACAATTTTTTTCATAAGAAATCAGAATGAGAATTTTAGTACACAGGACTCCTTACAAACATGAATTATAATTAGGAAGAAAGGACATTTCACTGTGGCCAAATTCAAGTCTCACCTTTTCCCAAGATTTCTGTGTCAGAACAATACTGTTCAAAGTTGAACTTGTGATTAACAAAATATAAAAATGAATTTATAACCATATGAAAAACAGGAATTGTCCCTCTTGAAGCATGGATTAATTAATGTGTGGCTGGTGATTTTAGTTCCAACTTCTCTGCTAACTTTGCATTTTTAAAAATTATTATTTTAGTCTGGGACTGTTTATGGGATTCCTGTGGGCTGATCTATGACCTCAAAAGCATTACAAAATGCCTATGGATGGGCTCTGACTGGGTATATGTTTGGATCTGTGGGCTTTCCAGTCCAAAGTTACTGGAATTTCTATAAAGGGGACCTAATTGGACCCCATTATGGTGATGACAATGGGGGAGTTCCCCATTCTAATTCACAAAGGGATTCCTGAGGAAAAATTCCAAGAGGGTGGAACCAGTCAGGCCACCATCTTCAGAAAACTGAAGGAAAGGGAGAAGCCACAGCTGCTGCTTCTGTCTGTTGCCTTGTTTGTCTGCAATGTCTGTTGTGGCAACTTTTGCTACAGCCACTGATTGATGGGTTCTGGTTAAGCAGTGCCACTGTGTTTGACAAAGAGGCCTGGTTTTTCACTCCCAGCTGACCTCTGAGGGTTGGTAGACCAGGAATATGCAATGTCTACGAATCTATATCTACAAGCATGTAACCGCTAGTTAACCAGCAAGTCTCTTGTCATTAAACCTTGAGTCAAATCCAATAAGATGAGCAACTAATCTTTCCAACCTCACAACAGCTTCCTAAAAATGAATGTAACCACAAGAGTTGTTACGACCATCCTGAATCAGTATGAACCTTTTTGGTTTGCTTTGTTTTCCATTCACTATTAGTAGAGAAGTGCTTCTTTCTACATCAGCATTTTTTTACTGTTTTTAATTCCAATAGGTGAGCATGTGTGCATGTATTTAGCTACAACCATAGATTTATTTTAAAATAACACTCATGGCACTGATCCTGAACTGGTTTTGTGTTTTATAATTTGATTTCACCAAGTCAGTAACAAGTGTGAACTCCTAAAACATTATAACAGTCTTATAGCAGAGTCTTATAGCATTATAACAGTCCTATAGCAAATCATCCCCCTTTGCATTCTATCTTGCCACTCAGGCAAGCTGGATTTCATGATGTTTGGTTGATCTACACCAAAGATCATAAAAATATCAGGTTGCTTCCAGTCCCAAGGGACCAGTCGCTTACCCCCAGTTAATGTGTACCTCAAACCTTACACAAGAGACAATGCTTGTAGTCAATCTTGTAATAAACTAACTAAAGATTTATTAAAAAGGAAAAAAAGCAAGAGTTATTAACAGGTGAAGGTGGGCAAATATATATGCAAATAAATTACAATTTGTTTCCAAAAGGTGACAGAATTTTAGAAATCTGTTAACATAGAATGTCTTTTTGTGCTGACCCAGGTTGATCCTAGGGATGTCTGCTTCTGTTTCATAGCTCCAGCCCTATGAAAGTCTAAATAGCAAAAAAGATGAACAGATTTTCTTGGCTTTTTAGTACCCTTCACAGGTGTTAAAAGGAAATTAACAAAGTATTTGTATTGTGGTGTTGTGAGCCAGAGACAATCTCTCCTGACAGGTGCACAGTTACAGAACAAACATTTTTTACAGTTGTAAAGCTAAAATTTAAATATTATCTTATAGCACCTGATAAAGGTGTTACCAGTGAAATTAATTCCTGCAGCAACTTCCTATCATTTCATGAAGTAAAACACTATACACATTGCTATAAATTCGTACTCCGTATTAGCCTTGATAACACACAGGTGAAACAGACTGCTTTCCAGCAATGAATAGTGCTCAGCAGAGGCCTAAAACCTTGGGCTATGTCTAAACTGGCAAGATTTAGCACAAATACTCTAAATGCAAGAGTTTTTGTATTTAGAGTATTTGAGTAAGCGAGCGTCTATACTGGCATGTGCCATTGTGCAAAATATTTGCTTTTGCGCAAAAGCATCCATGCCAGTGTAGATGCTCTCTTGCGTAAGAAAGCTCTGATGGCCATTTTAGCCATCGGTCTTTCTTGCGCAAGAAATTGATGTTACCTGTCTACACTGTCCTCTTGCACAAGAACACTTGTGCAAGAGGACTTATCCCTGAGTGGGAGCGTCAGAGTATTTGCACAAGAAGCACTGATTTCATATAGTAGAACGTCAGTGTTCTTGCGCAAATACTCACAGCTGGTGTAGACAGGCGGCAAGATTTTGCGCAAAAACTAATGCTTTTGCGCTAAATCTTGCCAATGTAGACACAGCCTTGGTGAGGGCTAGCACCTGGTTTGCCAGTCTCACGGGTGCAATAAGTTAGGACTGACATGGCCACACATGTCCTATGCTGTCTTTAATAGACATATTTGTTGCTTCCAGAATTTGTACTTGAACTACAATTCAATGCTCTTATAAACATCTAGTTTTTAGTGTTAAATAATGGAGAGATAATGGCCTATATTTTCACATCCATTGACACTCTCTTACATTATCGCTGTAAGGAGCCCACTTTTCAATTTTTTATACAAAAGATGTATCTTAAATTAGAACTCACTATCCAAGACAACCCACACAGCTTGAACCCTGATCTATTTGGAATTGGATCTGGATTTTTATAATGTATGAGACTAAAACTCTGCATCCAAAATACCCCAAACTCTGAGGCATTCAAATTCCCAACTCAAATGTGCAACTGTAGCACTTCCCGCTCTACAGTGGAAAAGAGAAATGGATGTGGCTTCCCATGGAATAGAGCTCCATACAGTGGCAACTTCCTTCCCTTTCTCCTAGTGAAGAAAAGTGAGAGAAGGTGGCTTCTGCCTGCCTTTCCTCTTGCCATAGTAGCACTTTTGAAACCATAACAACACATGTTCCTCATTATGATCCCTATAGTGTAACTGTTTATTTATTATAAATATTCTAGATGACTTTTATGAGTCCAGAGAAGTACATATTTGGGAAGCTATTGTGAGCTCAAATCATTAGAGCACTCACAACCACATTTTCACCTGCTTCTGATGGTGATATTTGCAGCTCGCTGGCTGTGCACTTAACTATCTTTATGGTAGATGCTGGTCTCCATTACATTATCCACTGTGTCTATTTCTCTTGTCTTGATATTGTCCTTCACTCCAGTTTTCTCCTTTTCATTTGGTGGGTTATTTTTTACTTCTCTCTGTGTTATATAGCTGTTTAAAGTGTGCTCTGTCTTCTTTCTTCTTTTGCTCTAAATATTACAATGGGATTACTATGATAATATTTTGGAACTTACAGATTGTTTTGGTCCTTTTTATTTGTTTCCCTTGATTGCCTTTCTGTACCTCCTGTCTTTATGGTTTTTTAATATAATATATAGCTCTATTATTTGATAGTTTTAGTGATCCCCTAGGACTATACTTTACAGTTATTGATTCTGTCACATGACTGCAACATATCACATTTCCAGGATAGTCCAATTATTGTATGTATTAGATTTAAATATACTTTAGCATTATTGTATTATGACTGGCTTCTTACTGGTATCAAAGCATTTGTTTTAAAGATCTTCATAATGCTATTTCATCTTCCAAATGCTTTCATTTAAGCTTCAGCTTTTGTATTCCATTCATTTCCTTAGATTATATTAGCATACAACAGTTAGTCCAAACAGACACAGAGTGCTCATTAAGGGACTGCTTTGCTTTCCCATTCAGTATGATCTTTTACTCTTTTACTTTACATTAAACATGATTTTGTTGTTCAACTCTCTGATCATTATTTCAGTAGTTCAGTAAAGATAACAATAGTGAAACTGGCAAGAAAAATAAAAGCTCATGATCTCCACAAATTTCTAACATTCTGCAAAAGGTATGACAACTTTTTGTCAGTTCCCACAAATCATTTTCTTCTCCCAAATCCAGGAAATCCCTCATCAGCTCTCTAATTTGAAAAAAAACCCCTCCATCCTAGCAAGTGCACTGCAAAAATTATGAAGACTAAGTTATAATGTTTCTAATCCTTTCAGTGATCGTCAGCATACAGGACTAGTTTGCGGCTGGAACCATATGCCAATGCATGGGAACCAAGGGAAGTAAGAACCTTCCTAGGAGCCCAGCATGGAATTCTTCAACCTTGGGTCTGGATGTGCATGAATAAATGGACGCTCTGTATCCATTTATGCAGCAACTTGCACAAGTGAAAGGGAAGGCTCATGGATTGGATGGAGTTGTGAATGTGTGTCCTTAGCATGCTGGCCAACGCAGCCAAGCCAGCTTATGGGAGGTTATGATTTGTTGCTGAAATAGGCTATCTGCAAGTTGCTAGCCATTTGTCATCCCCCATCCTCAACAAGCAAAATGAAGCAGCAAGAGGACAGTTCTTCAGAGTGATGATTCTGAGATTCAGTTTCATCACCTGCTCCTGGGATGATGAAATTTACACACCCTTCCTTGATCATGCCTACAGTCAAAATCTAGTCTCCAATGGAGAACAGCAGAATGGATAACATTTTCAGTAGGGTTGAAATATTTTATCTAGCAATGAGAAATATTTTTGAAAGTTTGATTTGACTTCTGGGCTTAGATAGGTGAATGTAAAACACCAATAGTTTGAACAACATACGCATTCTTTCAGAGCTAGTAGCAGTTTCTGTTGCCATGCTACAGCTGTTCTGGATCATCTAGTGCCTTCAAAGGTTTATTAAGACAGAGGAGCACGCCGAGGTTACCTGCTCTGAAAAGATCCCAATAAAAGGATATTGTTTCACTGAAAAGTGCTAGATTTGAGCCGCATGCATCAGGTATTTTTCATTAATTTATCTTGAAGTAGTGTATCAGGAACTCATTTCATAAGTGAAAAATATATTCATGTACTCCAGGATTTAATAGATTTTTGTTACCAGAAGGGACAATTCTGATCATCTAGCCTGACATCCTGCATAATGCAGACCAAAGAATTTAATTTAGTGTCAATGCCATTGGGGAAAAATAATGCACATGAGCTCCCCAGAAGTGTATTGACTAGTGAACTATCTGCCTCCTGAATAGATGGTTTCACACATCTGTCTGCTAACACAGATTTCCAAATGCACAGTGACCATACTGCTAAAGCTCTCCCTCAAGCTCTCATCTTGTGACTTGATTATTTTCCTTCCTCTGGCCTTGACAAATACAACTGTGTCCTTTCAGAAGCCTGTCACTTTGACTATGTCACCCATCTCTTTGTATCCCACCAATTGCTCTCTTCTCTGTTGTATCAAATGTAAGTTACTTACTTTCACTTTCACAGCCTTTCACTGCTTAGCCCACACTTCCTATTACCTTTCATATCCTGCTGAGACGCTGATCCTCACTCTGATTGGCTAGACCCGTGACATCAGCAAATTTTTCAGTTAAGCACCTTGATGTTTTCTCCAAAATTGTCTCGTGCTCTGAAGAAACTCCCTAAAAACAGATGGAAAGCTGCCTCAGTATTATCCTTTGAATCCCTATATAACACTCTAATTGCCAAGATGCCAAGAAAAACATGATAAAGTTAGCCCATCTATTTTTTGAGACCTCCGCCTCTAATGCTGACCAACTCTGTCTCACTGTTTCCTCGTACTCCCCAATTGGTCTGTCAGTATCCATCTATTCCACATCATACTTAAATTCTAAGCCAATTGGGGCAGAGACTGTCATGTTCAGTGTTTGTACAGCATCTAGCAAAATGCTGGTCCAGATATGGGGCTCGCAGAGGCTATTGTAATACAAATAATAAATAATAATAATTAAGAATACAGTATGAATATGTGAAATTCTCTGCTGGGCTTTTGCTGCATGAAGCAATAAGTGGCTTAAAATCATCAATGCTTTTTTTATTCTCTATTAGAGCTATAATATGGGTAATCTTCATTTAAAAATTATTCAAAATACAACCCAGTTCATTTAGTACTGTGAGTTAGAAACATTCTTCACTCTATTAGTATGTCATGCAAACACAATTGAATTAAAAGTGCTTCTAAAAAAATGGTGAGAAGGGAAGCAGCATTTTGTGACATCTGCACATCTCGCATATGGGAATGACAAATCACATTCTGTTTTTTTCTACCAAGGCAAATCACAGCTAAAAATCCGTCCTGTGATATGTAATTGACAGATATGCCATCTGATATTGGAACCCTGGTTCCCGCATATATATTGCTTAGAAATGGAGCTCTGACTTTGGCTTCACTTAATTAACTTTGTTGGGGGTATGTCTTGTGCAAAAACTCTTCCAGAAGAGAGTGTCTACACTGGCATGTGCTTTTGTGCAAGAGATGTGCTTTTGTGCAAGAGCATCCATGCCACTGCAGATGCTCTCTTGCGCAAGAAAGCTCTGATGGCCATTTTAACCATAGGGCTTTCTTGCGCAAGAAATTCATGTTGCCTGTCTACACTGGCCTCTTGCGCAAGAACAGTTGCGCAAAAGGGCTTATTCCTGAGCGGGAGCATCAGAGTTCTGGTGCAAGAAGCACAGATTTCATACATTAGAATGTCAGTTTACTTGCGCAAGAACACCCAGCTAGTGTAGACAGGCAGCAAGTTTTTGCGCAAGAGTGGCTGCCTTTGCGTAAGATCACGCCAGTGTAGACACAGCCTTAGATTTTAGATTCTAAAGGATTGGCCCAGCGTGCTCTTGTGGGTAAGATACAAAGTGTAAACTAACTGGGGATTTGTGGCTAGTTCTTTGGGACTGAGAAGACCTGTTCGGGGTAGGTGGGATTGGGTTCTACAACCCCTCACCTGTGTGTAGTCCCGGGGCTGATTGTGGCACAGGGAGAGCTGGGGTGTCTGAGGGGTTTTGCTCATGAGGCTTCCTGCTGGCCGGGTTGGCAGCTGAAGTGCTTGGTGTGACTGGTTTGTGGCCTATTTGGGAAAGGTCTCCAGTCACGAGCTGTAGGGAGCCCTGGTTTTGAGCAATTCATTCTCAGCTGTGCCCAGACCCGGCCGGTCCATCACAGAAGCATACAATACAACTGGTCTATATGTAATTTGTGTTTAAAATAGTTTTGAATGAAGTTGGGTGAAAAATTTGTTACCTAACTTTCCCCACTTCTTCTGTTTGCAAATTGCCTAGAAACGCTATCTTTATAGTTACCTATTGTAACGGGGCACGTTTCTCTCACACTGGATGGGGCAGGTTAACCCTACATTGTGTCACCAACCTTCCCTGATGACTCAGTGGCACATGCTGTTGCCACTTGCAGTGTCCTAGGTTAGGACCTGGTGGAGATAGAGTGTCTGGGCCTCTCTCATTTTTGTTCATGGCTGTTCCCTTTCCACAACTGAGGTCACTTAGCTATTAGACCTTACTGCCCCATGAACAGGGGCAAGCATTGAATTTGGCCTCTTGGCCTCATTGTTCTGCTAAAAGGGGCAAATACACGGACGGTAGCTGTGGAGAATCAGCAAGTATAGTGCTTTGGCCGCGTGACAGGGCATCCCAAAGATGAAACCAAGCAAGAGTCCTGAGCCAACAATAACAACATCTGCCTGAGTCAACGACCTTTGAGAATGCTGTGTTTGGGACTGTGAAGAAGCACAGTTTATGAAAAGCAGGATGTGGACTTTTGGGAAGTTTGAGAGGGTATAAAGATAGTTGTAATCTTGCAATAAAAAGATTTCGTGCTTGCACCGGCCAGAGTCCGTGCCTTCATACACCACAAATGGCGCCTGATACAGGGCTTGAAGTGAACGAGTGATTCGAACCGGTGGTGTATCCGCGGCTAGATGGAGGATAAGTTGTTGAGAGGAGCTCCCGAAATTACTGACATCACTATTCGCAGGACGAACAGGTGAGCAGCCGCGGACAGAATAACAGTATGCGGCAGTCTGCCATGAAAGAGCAAAAACTGCAGCTTGAGATCTTGCAGTGCATTGTGAAGGAACAGGGGTTTAAGGTTCCCCCTGTACAGCTGGTTCAGCTGTTGGTTTGGATACGGGACCATTGCCCGTGGTTCCCGGAAGGGGGTTCTTATGATTTGACCTTCTGGGAGAAGGTGGGCAAGGAATTGAGAACCTCTGAACATCTTGCATTATCCCTCCCAAAAGGGATCATAGTAACGTGGCGAACTGTTTATACAGCCATACAGGCATTGCATCCCGCCGAGCGGGTCCTGAAGGAAGCGTCGGCAACATTTGATCCCAGGCTATATCAGGACCCAGAGGATCCCTCGTCCCCTCCTCCGAAACCCCCCGGGGAGGATTGTGAGCCAGTGTACGCCACGGTCCCGGTCTCCCCGGAGCCTGACGACTTGTGCCTCGGCCCTGAGGACAGTGAATCTGAGGATGGTGGGCCCGAGGACCCCTTTGACACAGGGACAGCAGCGGTCGGCATAGAGCCTGACTCGTACCCGCCGCTCGAGCCCGTCAAGGCCCTGGTGGCATCTGCGCCAACGGTGGAGCAAATTTTACAGACTCAGAGGCTACGAGCTGTTTCTCGGTCCTCGATTGTAGCCCCTCCTCCTTTTGCCCCAGCATTAGCTCCCGCTTCTTCATACAGGTCCGCAAGCCACACGGTCGCTCCATATGGGCCCCCCTTGGCGGCGCCCTCGCATAATGAACAGGCAGGGGTTTTATCTGAATGCCAACGTGAGGCTTTGCGGCGAGGAGATATGCAGCTTCTACAGGCTTTTCCAATTGTATATGCACCCCAACGGCCCGCCCAACATGAGGCTTTGCCATATGAACTCATAAAAGAGTTGCGCAAATCTGTGAAGGATTATGGATTACAGTCTTCTTATACGATGAATTTGATTGTGGCTATTTCGGAGTCATATGTTATGGCCCCGCATGATTGGTGCGCGCTATTACGCCTGCTACTTAGCCCGGCGCAGTATGCAGTTTGGGACACTGAGTATCATGACGGTGTTACGTCGCAAGTTATGGATAATATTACCAATGGGGTAAACGTTGGCATAGATGAACTTATAGGGCAGGGCCAATATGCTACTCCCCAGGCTCAGGCTCAGATGAATCGCTTGGTATTTATGCAAGCCACATCGCTGACCCTTCGAGCCTTACGACAGGTCCCTGATGCGGGCCGAAGGGACACATCTTTTGCTATGGTCTGCCAGGGCCCCCAGGAACCCTATGTGTCATTTTTGGATAGGCTCCAAACCGCCATACAACGACAAGTAGACTCAGAGGAGGCTCAGCACCTGTTGCTGTTTCAATTGGCTATTGAAAACGCTAATATAGACTGCAGGAAGGCTTTGGACCCCCTGCGTAACAAGGCAAAAACTCTTTCAGAACTGATCAAGGCATGTCAAAATATTGGGTCTGAACAACATAAAGCTGAAATGTTAGCATCGGCGCTGGCACAGCGGGAGAAAAGGCTCATGATGTTGTTCGGCATTGGTTACATTGTTTTGCTGTTATGGGTATTCCAGTTTCTGTTAAAACTGATAATGGTCCCGCTTATATCTCCCACAAAGTTCAGTCCTTTTTGCAGGATTGGGGTGTAAGCCACACCACAGGCATTCCACACTCCCCCACGGGCCAGGCAATTGTTGAACGCATGCACCACACTCTCAAGACCCTTCTTGATAGGGGGAATCCAGTGGGAATGATCCCACAGGAGCGTTTGGACAAAGCTATGTATGTGTTAAAGTTTTTAAATCTTTCTGATTTGTCTTTCACGGCAGCACAGCGCCACTTTGGGTGAGACTCTGTGTGGCTGGAGCAGCCACAGGTTTACTACAGACACCTGGAATTCGGACAATGGCAAGGTCCCGTACCATTAATCACGTGGGGACGTGGGTATGCCTGTGTTTCTCTTCCCTCAGGTCCCTATTGGCTTCCTGTGCGATTTGTTAAGCCAGCCAGGATTGGTACGCCATCGGTGCAAGAGATTCAACTCGAGAATGAAGGGACCGCTGCCGATCTGTAGCGACAAATCCATGACGGTCACCGCTGCATTTTTGTGGTTCCTGTGGAGCGGTTTCTGTGTGCATACTGTGACAGCACATTTGTATTGGGCGCACATCATTGATCCCCCCGTATTCAGGCCTGTGACGTGGTGGGATCCCTCACTGCCCATCAGTAACAATGGTACCAATTGGGTGGGAGGGGTGTGGATACCCCCTACAGCGGAACAAGAAACCGAGGTCGTTAATGTTACCAATGTCACCTTTGTCACTGACCTCCCACCGCTTTGGTTTTCTACCCTTCATGACTCAGTTTGTGTGCCCGTGCAGCCACAGTTGCACCTAGTGGCGTGGGAGCACGACGGAAGGGTTAACTATACCTTACTGAGCATTCCCGGGATGCACAGAAGCGGTAATGACTCCTGGGAGCCATATGCCCCTGATTTGCCCCGCTGCGTGATAAAGAGGATATCAGCGGATGCGGCACCAGTTTGACAGGCATGTCGTGGACGCAGCCCCCTTGTACTCCGGGGCGAATTCGGCACGGTTGTGGATTGGGGCCCTCACGGTATGCTGTGGGATAAAGTGGACAATCGCACTGTTGCCTTCGGCCGGTATAATCATAGCCTTTCGTGGCATAGGGGAGGCTCTGCCGGTCCTCTGTTACAATTTATTACTAATGGGGATAACGCCACGGCCTCCACGTTACATAAGGGGGTGTGGCGGATAGGGTTAGCATTTATGGGTTATAGTTTAGGGAGTTTGATTTTAGAGAATTATACATCTAACTATATTAAGCAGCAAGATAATAGTGTTATGGTTTGTACTTCGCATCCATATGTTTTTGCCTTGGCACAAAATGCAAGTTTTAGGAGATGTAAATTTTCCCATTCTTGCTATTCTGTTATGTTGTCTGAGGTGCAATATAAGACCTGCATTTCCATGAGTGATAATGTAACCTTTGTGTTCCCTCTTCAACGACGCCCTGAGTTATGGATTCCTGTTAATCTCACACGAGACTGGGAAGGAGATAGTGGTTTTGGCCATCTTACAAGGTTGCTGCAGGATGAGATTACTAACACTCGTAGACGTACGAAGCGATTTTTGGGGTGGCTGATTTTTGCTCTTGTGTCGGCAATTATTATTCTTGCTTCTGCCACTGCTGCTATTGCCTCTTTAACTCAGTCGGTTAAGACTGCAAAAATGGTAGGGGAAATTCTAATAAACGTTACACGGGAGTTCGAAATGCAGGAGACCATTGATGAAGAGATATTGGCGTGGCTTAAGGCCCTAGAAGCCGCAGTCATTTGGCTTGGTGATAGGCATGCAGCCTTAAAGACTAGGCTGTCTCTGCATTGTGATTGGGAGCACACTGTTGGAGGTCTCTGTGTGACATCCCTCCCCTGGAATTCATCAGTTCATGATTGGAACCTTGTTAAACACCATTTACAGGGTACCTTTGATGTTTCTTTACGGTCTCATGTTAATTCTTTGCATGCTCAATTAAAGAACCAAATCCAGCATGTGCAAGAATTAACCACACAAAAGGTTTTTGCTACTTTGCAATCTGACTTATCTTGGCTTAATCCTACTATGTGGTTTTCTGGATTAAATTTGCGCATATGGGTGTTTATTGGACTTGCAAGTGGGCTTCTTATTGTGCTTTTTATAATTCTTTCTTTACTTTTTTCTTGTATTCGTTCTGCTCAGAAAGTTGAGGCTCGTGTGATGACAATGTTACTTATTAATGGTATTGCTTTGTATAAAAGAGGGGGAGAAGTAGAGAATCAGCAAGTATAGTGCTTTGGCCATGTAAAAGGGCATCCCAAGGACAAAACCAAGCAAGACTCCTGAGCCAACAATAACAACATCTTCCTGAGTCAACGACCTTTGAGAATGCTGTGTTTGGGACTGTGAAGAAGCACAGTTTATGAAAAGCAGGATGTGGACTTTTGGGAAGTTTGAGAGGGTATAAAGATAGTTGTAATCTTGCAATAAAACGATTTTGTGCTTGCACTGGCCGGAGTCCGTGCCTTCATACACCATGGGTAGCCACTAGCCCTTACTACCCTGAATGTATTGATTTTAGCCACTAGATTTTACTACCCTGCTAGCAGAGGTTAATGCATTGACTTTGGTCAGTTTGCCTTACTGCCCTACCAACAGGGGTGAATCAATGGACTTTGGCCACTTATGTGTTTCATCTTGGCCCATCTTCATACTCAGTCTTGTGTAAGGTTAAACTCCCTCTTCTTATGGAATTGTCACAATTGGCTTTATTGTACTGTGAGAAGTTGAATCTGTAGGTGAGGAGGCATGGGTTTTATATCCCCTCTCTCTTTGAGTCATTATGCATGTGCAACATCTTTTTCTAACCACTAAGTTGCAGTAAATTTACTTCTGCCAACTTAAGCTCAAAGGTGACGTCTTCTCCTCTAATTCCCATATCTTGTTTCATAGAGCTGTGAGTGAGCTCAGGGTTGGAGCCCAAATGCATAATCTCTAAAAGGTCATTGATGAATTGTTTTCCTGAATTTGAAGATTTAATACTGGATATATCTCCACCAAGTGCAATTATCAGGAAATTTGGGACAGTGAGTTCTTGTGCAAATTCCTACCTGTATCTTCAGGACAAGGGTAATGATATGTGGTGTAAAGATAGTGTAGTCCCATTAATCCATGTGGAAAATTCTATTTCCTTTCAGGTTTTAACTATTGTTCATTCCTGGTTTTATGTATGTTTCCAACCCAAAATTACCTCAGACCCTGTTTCAGTTGAGAACTTTATTTCTCTTTTCTCTCTAACTCCATACAATGTTTCTCTGGGCACTAAAACTTAGAATAGTTAAAACATTAGAAAAAGGTGAGCCTTGGAAGCATTTACTAAGGAACTTATATGAAACTCAAAGACAAACCTGTGGTTCATATCAACAATCTTCAGTCTCCAGAGGTGAATTTTGTTTTATTGGTCTAACAGCTGGATGTTTGTGTCATCATGCTTGTTGGTTCTGGGCAACCTGTTGTATTTTTTGTAGTATCCAAGTCCCATACTTAGTCTCATCCTTGAAGCAAACAATAAGTCAGAGATACTAGCATCCTTTCATGTTTGTGGTCTGCTGAACTCCACTCTTGTAGTCTCCACAAAGTGTTTTTCACCTAGTTCCTTTGAAGGAAGTTGCTTTTGTGCCCTGGATAGCAGTTCCTCAGCACCCCTCCTCCTTAGAAGATAAGACATATATAATGCCACAACAAATCATATACTATTGCATTTTAATACAATGTGCCCCTGAGGTGTAAACCTCTCTTAAGTGGCATTTAACTTAATTCTGTAAAATTGTATCTTAATTCCATGAGGCTTGGTCAGGACATTACAAACTACAACAGTAGAACACACACTAACCAACAATTTGTGGAAATGCACTGGCGACAACTTAATATTTCAAAACATGGAGAAAACTACCAGGGCAGAATCTGTTCCAGATTTGATTTTGATGGGTAGGGTAGAACTGGTTGAGAATTTGAAAGTGGAAGGTAAATTGTGTGAAAGCGATCCTGAAATGACAGAGATCATGATTCTAAGGAATGGATAGGAGGGAAACAGCAGAATACAGAATAAAGTAGTTTGCACAAGAGCAAACAACTCCACTGTGTGGGAAAGATAGGATGTATGGTAAAAGAGCATCCTGGCTTAACCAGACCTTCAGGGATCTGAAACCAAAAAAGAGTCCCACAAAAAGTAGATCAAACTAGAAACCATGAATATAAACAAATAACACACGCCTATAGGGAGAAAATTAGAAAGGCTTAGCCACAACATGAGGTTAAACTAGCTAGAGACATAAATGGTAACAAAAAAGCATTCAATGAATACATTAGAAGCAAGAGGAAGACCAAGGCCTGTTACTAAGTCAGGGAGGAAGGATCCTATTAATTTCCAATAAAGGAAATATGTGGAAATGCTAGAAGTGTGAAATACCTTTTTTTTATTTCACTTATCGCCAAAAAGATGATTAGCAATCGAACATCTAAATTTGCGAACTCCACTAAAAATGAGGTAGGATCTGAGTCTAAAAAAGTGGAAGAACAAGTTAAAAATTATTTAGACAAGTTAGGTGTCTCCAAATTGTCTGGACTGACGGAGGACATATCTGAGCCAAAGACTCAGATAAGGCAGAATTGATTCCAGAGACCCAGAAGAGGGCAAATATATGAAGGGGAATATGGGCAACCATGGGTATGTCTACACAGCAAAGTTATTTCGAAATAACTTTCCTAGCATCTACACAAGCCAACTGCTATTTCTAAATTAATTTGAAATAGTGGAGGGCTTATTTCAAAATTGATAAACCTCATTCCATGAGGAATAGCACCATTTTTGAAATTGCTATTTTGAAATAAGCACTGTGTAGACGCTTATTTCGAAATAGGGGGCCTCCTGTCCTTCCCAGGATGCACTGCTGGCTGCCCTGGCCACAAGGTAACTTCTGACTTGATGCCCTGCTGGAACCAGTTCCGGCTGGCCTTAAATATGATTCAGCGTCCAATCAGTGTGAATGCGCTATTTCAAAATAGCAAAAAGCTATTTCGAAATGCATTTTGTATGTAGACACATTATTTCAAAATAAGATATTTCAAAATAACTATTTCAAAATTAGATATTTCAAAATAATGCTGTAGTGTAGATATACCCCAAGAGAATTAGAGACCAGTCAGCTTAACTTCTGTATCCAGTATGAAAACTGAGCAAATAATAAAGCAATCATATTTAGTAGGATCCCACAGGGATCAATCCTGAATCCAGCTCTGTTCAATATCTTTATCAATAATTTAGATAATGTACAGTACACTTATAAAATTTGTGGATGAAACAAGCTAGGCGGGGTTGCAAGTGCTTTGAAGCATAGGATTAAAATTCAAAATGACCTGGACAAACTGGAGAAATGGTTAGAAGTGAACAGGATGAAACTGGAAAAAGACAAACACATAGTACCCAGGAAGAAAAATCAGTTGTACACATGGATAATTGGAAAGGACTGCTTAGGAAAAAGTACTAGCTAAATTTGTGTCTGCAGCATAATACTGTTGGCAGAAATTTGGATCTCCCAAAACAGAAGAATTCAAAATAAGTCATTTTTTAAAATCTCTGGTCATGTGCAAGGAATATGATATTGATAACATTAACCTCCATTTTCCATATCCCAGTCATAGCTGGAGCTGTGACTTTGGAAGTCTGATGCAAAATTACTTTCCAAATTGCAGTCACTTTATTTTAGCTCTATAGTTCTATAATAGAGAGGCAAAAGGGCAAAAATCATAACATTTAAAATGTTTCTGAACTCTCTAGTAACCATATTGATTTAATTCATCACACAGCGGTAATACCATAACAGAACTAAAAGTGTTGGGAAGTTCAGAGGCATTCGTCTTCTTGTCTGTGCACTGAAACTCAATCCAAAAAAAGATAGATGAGGGAGGTCTGATGAATGCTGCTTCATTAGGAGAATTTAAAAATGCAATTTATCTTCATGAATACAAGGGATTAAACATATCCAGCTTTCTTCTGGAGCCCTGGAAAATATTTTAAAGCAATAACTGTGAAAGCATCACAGTCATTATGGAAGCCTAATAAGTTATAATAGCATGGAGGTATGGGATGGTTTCAACCAATCTATTTTTGTGACTCAGAACAGTAGGAATACTTGTAACTACAATTTCATATGATGATGTGATAGCAAAAAGAAAGATTTCCATTAACCAGCATGGTTCTAAGCCTAATAAACAAACATGATGTTTTAAAAAGTTCTTGAGTCTACTGTGCTGGTTCTCAGCATACCCTTTTACCTTAACTGGGGGGAGGTGTTTTGATTGCACAGTAGGGGAATGAGAGAAATCTAAATGCATGCCTGGCAGGATGGGAACCTCCCCCCCACCCCCAAAAAAATTCCTCCCTTCCATTTTCTGCTTAACCATTGGCTGAGTAAAGGGAGATGGGGCCTGCTGATTGGTTGCTTTGCACCCCTTCTCATCACTCTTTGAACTAAGCTCAGACTTTGCAAATGACATGGCAAGTTTGTCCCAAAACCTCATTGTTTCTGCTCATGGATATTGGATTAAACAATTAGGGCTGGATGTTGACAGGTCTACAGTGGAGTTCACCTGCTTTTTAAGGCTGAAGTCCTTTGCCTTCGATGGTATGGCAGATGTGCCCTGAACTGGTCCCATCTAATATCTACAACCATCTAATATCCTGATTATTCTCCCAGGTGAACACGATACTGGGGACTGTGGGGACAGCCCAGTATGAAATGTAGGAGACTGAGGGATGTGGAGTTGATCACAGTTATGGCCTTGCCCTCAACTGACTGTGTCAGAAAGGCTCACAAGGTGATTTTGGAAGGGGGACATTTGAGCCAGTGTGTTGTCAGGGAAAGAAAGAAGGTGAAACCAAAGGATAATTTTGAGATATGGTTGAGTGGGAGATAATATGTATCAATATCCAGTACAATGGCCATGAGGTCATTAAAGAGGCTGATCTCAAGCGTCTTGTGCTGGGACTGTCATTTGGCCCCATGACCTCACGGATGGGACCAAGCAAGAGATGGGTACCAGGATACTGAGAGTTACATCCATACTAATAGATGGTGCTCCCTTAGGCAAACATCCAACGTGGATAGAGGATCAAAGAGCAAGCTGCCAGATATATCTGAGACCTAGAAGTGAGCAATTGAATCTTGCACTTTATAGTGAGAGGGAGCTCTCAGTCTTTGTGGACTGAAGCCCCCCCCCCCCCCCCGCCCCATGCTGCCCCATACAAACACTAGCAGGCAATTTTCACATTGGATGGTTGTCCTCCATCCCCAGTCTTGTTTTCTATATGTGGGAAATGCAGGTCACAGTTTTTGTAAAACCACACCAGGATCTGGGTAGAGGCATCCATGGCTAGGTTCATAGAATCATAGAATCCAATGGCTAGAAGAGACCTCAGGAGGTCAAAGAGTCCAGCCCCCTGCCCAAAGCAGGACCAATCTCAACTAAATCATCCCAGCCAGGGCTTTGTCAAAATGGGACTTAAAACACCAAACCAAAACAAAAACCCCATAACATCTGAAATGGTGGGTGCCTTTTTCATGATTCTGTATTATTCCTCTCAAACACAACTGGCTTGGAATTATTTATTTGTCTTTGATATACTACATACTTCCTGCAGCAATGATCTGGCTTCATGAATGAAACTTCTAATCTGGCATAGAAAGAGAGAATGCCTTTAAAAAGGATGAAAAAGAATTAATCAGTTACTAACTTTGGCACCGAGCATGCAAGTAGACTTCATAGACTCATAGACTCATAGGGTATGTCTACACTACCCCGCTAGTTCCACGAGGCGTACAGATAGTGCGGAATGGCTTGCTAGTTCGAACTATCTAGCCCGTGCCGCGTGTAGCCGCGCAGCACGGGGTTCGAACGAGCCGGCATTTAAAAATGGCGCCGGCCGGCTTATGCAAATGAAGCCCGGGAAATTCAAATCCCGGGCTTCATTTGCAAGTGCAGTATGCCTACATTACCACCCTAGTTCGAACTAGGGTGGTAGTGTAGACATACCCATAGACTTTAAGGTCAGAAGGGACCATTATGATCATCTAGTCTGACCCCCTGCACAGTGCAGGCCACAAAATCTCACCCACCCCTCCTAGAATAATCCTCTCACCTATATCTCAGATATTGAAGCCTTCAAATACTTTGAAGACTCCAAGATGCAGAGAATCCTCCAGCTGTGATCTGTACCCCATGCTACAGAGGCAGGCGAAAAACCTCCAGGGCCTCTTCCAATCTACCCTGGAGGAAAATTCCTTCCCGACCCCAAATATGGCGATCAGCTAAACCCTGAGCATGTGGGCAAGACTCATCAGCCAGAAACCCAGAAAGTTCTCTATAGTAACTCCTATCATCCCTCCATTGACCTATTTCCCACTGATAATGAATGGTCAATTAGTTACCAAGATCATGTTATCTCATCAAACCATCCCCTTCATAAACCCATCTAGTTTAATCTTGAAACCAGATAGATCTTTTGCCCCCACTACTTCCCTTGGAAGGCCGTTCCAGAACCTCACTCCTCTAATGGTTAGAAACCTTCGTCTAATCTCAAGTCTAAACTTCCTACTAGCCAGCTTATATCCATTTGTTCTTGTGTCCATATTGGTATTAAACTTAAATAATTCCTCTCCCTCCCTGGTATTTATCCCTCTAATATATTTAAAAAGTACAATCATGTCTCCCCTCAGCCTTCTTTTGGTTAAAGTAAACAAGCCAAGCTCCTTGAGTCTCCTTTCATAAGACAGGTTTTCCATTCCTTGGATCATCCTAGTGGCCCTTCTTTGTACCTGTTCCAGTTTGAATTCATCCTTCTTAAACATGGGAGACCAGAACTGCACACAGTATTCCAAATGGGGTCTCACCAATGCCTTGTATAATGGCACTAAGACCTCCTTATCCCTACTGGAAATACCTCGTCTAATACATCCCAAGACTGTATTAGCCTTTTTCATGGCCATGTCACAATGGTGGCTCATAGTCATTCTATAATCAACCAGGACTCCGAGGTCCTTCTCGTCTTCCATTACTTCCAACTGAAAGACCTATATGAGTCTAACCCACCATAGAATCATAGGGCTGGAAGAGACCTCAGGAGGTCATTCAGTCCAATGCCTTGTACAAAGCAGGACCAACCCCAACTAAATCATCCCAGCCAGAGCTTTCTCAAGCTGGGACTTAAAAACCTCTATGAATGGAGATTCCACTGCCTCCCTAGGTAACCCATTCCAGTGCTTCACCACTCTCCTAGGGTGTGTCTAAACTACATGGCTCCATCAATGGAGCCATGTAGATTAGGCTGATCGGCAAAGGGAAATGAAGCCGCGATTTAAATAATTGCGGCTTCATTTAAATTTACATGGCTGCCGCACTGAGCCGACAAATAGCTGATCAGCTGATCAGCTGTTTGTCGGCTCAGCGCGCTAGTCTGGACGCTCCCACGCCGACCTGAAAGCCCTTTATCGACCTCCCCGTTATGCCTCGTAGGATGAGGTTTACCAGGGAGGTCGATAAAGGGCTTTCATGTCGATATCTGAGACTTAGGAGTGAGCAATTGAATCTTGCACTTATAGTGAGAGGGAGCTCTCAGTCTTTGTGGACTGAAGCCCCTCCGCCCCACGCCATGTAAATTTAAATGAAGCCGTGATTATTTAAATCGCAGCTTCATTTCCCTTTGCTAAACAAACAAATCTACATGGCTCCGTCGACGGAGCCACGTAGTTTAGACATACCCCTAGTGAAATATTATGTTATTCACATTACGTTAGTTTTGTGTGATACCCCGGAGAGGACAGAGACCCAAAACAACTACTCCTTCAGGACACGCAGTTGTCCCATACCTGAGGTTTCTGCAAAGGGGAAGCAGCCTCTGTGTATTTTATCACCAGAAAGAGGATTACATAGATTTGGTAAATGAACAAATGACACTAGAAAAAAAAGCCGGCCTTCATGCCACTGATTTATGGTCCAAATGGGAAACTAACATGCAAAATCTCCTGTGACTCAGAAAATGAGCAATAGATTCTCTTCATTGACTACCATTGGCTTTGGATCAGACCTAGATTTACAGACAATGCTAACTATCATGGAGAGATGCCTCTGCCATCATGATAAAGTGTTGTTGTGGCTGTGTTGGTCTTAGGATAAGGGGGAGACAAGGTGGACAAGGTAATAACTTTTAGTGACCCAACATCTGTTGGAAGAGTTCCATGAAGCCTGAAAGCTTGTCCCTTCCACCAAGAGAAGTTGGTTCCATAAATCATGCAAAGTGTCTTACACTTCTGTTTCTCTTATGTCTCTGAGGCAGTTCCTTCCTTTCTCCATTTAAGCCTAGGCAGGTTGAGAGGGAGGAGGAAAATGAACACAAAAATGAATTTAAAATGTTGTATGTGGGAAATGGAGTGTAGTAGTGCATTGACAAAAGTGATTCTAGGCATAGGCAGAAAGGATCTGAGAACAAGACCTAAGCAGCCATGCATAAAATGTCTGAAACCACAGAGGAAATAGCCAGCAAGATGAGTGGTAACAAGGTGAGCAATATATCAAAGTGGAAAAAAATCCCTCCAGAGAAGTCAAGATGGATGAATGGACCAAGGTACTGTATGTGTGAGAGCGTATTTAATATACTCGGCTGTGTAAGACCCTCAGGGAAAAGATCATAGGGAAAATATACCATCATTCCAGACTAATGCTCCTATCAGACAAAAGGGACCAGAGGAATTATAGATGTATTAGCTTTCCATCTGCACAGTCCATAAAGTTTCCCTGAGATACTGATCAATTGAATCCCTATAGTGCTGGATTTCATCCACTGCTGTAATGATAATTTTGAAGGGGCGGGAGCAATCGACCCACCTATTGAAATATGTTACATGGTAGCTGGGAATGACTGCTGGCTACCTGTGTATCCGTTGACAGGGAGATACAGTACGGCAAGCAAAGGCAGAATGAAAGAAAGCAGGTGGGAAAGGAAAAGGATGAGATGACAAAGGAACAGCAGAGCTTCCAAATAAGCTATGTTCCACAAGTCAGTCCTGCATTTTAAAGTAAAACCTTCTGCAGCAGATTGCTGAAACCCTTCGATTTCAAAGTGGCAATGAATCCCATTATGTGCTATACCGTGTCTTGTAGCCTAAGAAAGTTCTTCCATCTGGATTTTTGTCAGGCACCATTGAACTATGGCAAGGAGCACAGTTTCATAGAAAAGCCACATACAATGTTTGTTTTTTTAAACCACAGCATTCATTAATTTGAACTGGAGAGGTAAAGTTTGTATCTGAGTCTGAAATTTCTCAACGTTTGAATGTTTCTGGATTCAGGGCTTTGAAGTGGGCTGGTCTCATCACTAATGTAAATATTTTTATAATGGCAAATATTTATTCCATGGAAATTGATAAAAATTCAAACTAAAAGCCTTGTTTGTATCTACATGTTAATACAAAGTAAAGGTCACTTAGCTGAATGCTCAATAGTCAGGAAACACCAAAAGTTAAGGTTATTCACCTTTAACTCTGCCCCTATTGTTTACAATCACATGCTATTTTCCTAGGCCTATGCTGTGTAGTAGTCTGTGTATGTCACATGAACAGACACTATGAAAATCATTAATGTTAAAAGGAAACAGCATGCCCTATCTATCTTCTATGTCTTACTCTCCTTATCTGTGAAATGGGATTCATAATGCTAACTATACCACTCCATGAATATATTGCAAGCTTTAATTAGATAATTGTTGTACAAAACTCTGAAATGATAAAACACTAAAGCTATGTCTAGACTTCAGGGTTTTTTCAAAAACAGTGGCCTTTTTTTGAAAAAACTTCCCCTGTGTCTAGACTGCTACCGCATTCTTTTGAAATTAAATCGAAAGAATGAGGTAATTTTATTGACAGCGGTAAACTTCATTTTACGAGGAAGAACACCTTTTTTCAAAAGAGCTCTTTCATAAAAAGGTGTTCTTGACTGCAAACAGGGTTTTTTTAAAAGAGAGTATCCAGATTGCCTTGTGGCTGTCTAGACAATCTCTTTTGAAAGAGGCTTTTTTGAAAGATTCTTTTGAAAAAGCATCTTTCGAAAGAAGCGTGTAGTCTAAATGTACCCCAAGTTTTGGGCTTATTTTATAAATAGGCTTAAAGAAGATATGACAATCCATTTACTGGGAAAACAATTTTGCCATATTAGAGAAGTAGGTAGATCCCAGGACATTTAAAGAAGTACAGATATAACTATTTAATATAGAAAACTATATGAACTGAGATGTAATTGAATTGAAAAATAATGTTGCCATCGTAAACCAAGAAAAAGCACAGCTGGAGGATTTTAAAAGTGATCTGGAAGCAAAAACTCATCAAATTTGAGAGTAAAAATTCAGGCCCTATAGCATAGCAAAGCCTATAGAGCTTCTAGAGTTAAGGGCTTGTCAGCATTTCCATTACAATCCCCATTGTTTTCTTGGGATTGCTGCTCATTTAAAAAAAGTTTACTTTGGGCTGCAACATGGCATAAAAATTCACAGCCACAGAGCAATATAATTTTAACAATTAAAAAAAAAAGAAAATCTTTGGGTCGTATTAAGTTTATAGCAAGTGAATGTGAGGAAACACAGTGGCACTATTTTGGGATAATGTCCATTATCCTGAAATAGCATTGTGAGCATCTTAACAGCATACCCGTTATTTCGAAATAGATTTGAAGTTACAGGTGTCTTATTCTGGCTTCCTGTAAACCTTGTTGCTCAAGGAATAAGGAAGATGCCAGAATAGTGCTTTATTTCAAAATTTGGCACTGTTAAACAGTGCCAAATTTCAAAATAGGCTACCTCAAAATAAGCTATGCAATTTGCATAGCTCAAATTGTGTAGCTTATTTCGAGCTATGTGCGATTGTGTAGATATACCCTCAGAAACTAAATCTCCAGTTCCAGATAATATTATAGGAAATAGTTCCTTATTTGTACATTTTAACCTTGTTTGCAAGCAATGAAAGTAATATCTTACTGTACATTTTAGAAATGTGCTTCCCTCTGTTTGTCTGCCCACCTGTCTGAGTCCATTTGTTCAAGAACTCCTCCTACATGGTAAGAGCTAGGACCACCAAATTTGGTATGCAGCTTTCTCTTATAACTTAAAGAAAGGTCAGGGTTTGTTTGTACCAGGACAATAGAATGTGCTTGGAATTCAATTGTTTCTCATCAAATGGAAAACGAGGGTTCTGGCAGAAGGCATAAATATTCTCGTGAATGACCACAGGAGGCAGCAAGAGGCCAGAGATGGGGACCAGGGCAACTATAACCTCATTGGGCCAGCAGGGGAGGGATTGAGAAAAAGACATCTATCTACTATATATTTTAGAGTCCATCTGTTTGTGTGACTGACTGTCTTTCTGTCCTCAAGCTAGGAGACATGCACCCTTCTCCCAATTGTGCTTGCTGCAGTGGCCATGGACAGGTGTGTCTCAGCTGGACAAAAGCTGCTGTGGTGAGAGAGGTCTGGGGTTGTCCTGTCTCCACAGGGCAGCCTGTATACTGAACCCCTCTTACCCGGCCCCAGGAGTGATAGTTCAATGGAAGTCAGACTTTACCAAATATATTAATAAGGTACACTGGTACGTAATGATTTTTAACTTTACCACATTAGTAGTGAGGAACCCAGACCCCTTTAGAAGGGCCTTTAGTATAAAAGTTAGTCCCTTGAACTATCAGTCATCTCAACTGAAGATTAAATGCAACAGGTAGGGGAAACAGACCATTGGGGAAGTCAGGAGAATGGGATGTTGTGATAATCATAAACCAAAACCACTTAGTGTAAGCTGTGATCTCAGCTTATCACCTGCCTCTCCACAGTCTGAATGGCACAAGAACACTGTTTTCCCTTTTCTGGATGATGACCCATATATTACAAATACAAAAAAATCATGTCCATTCTACCTTCCATATCAAGAGTAAAATGTGTATCAATTATATCAAATATAAGTCTGTGTCATTTATTTTGTGTTTGTATTTGTCAAGAGCTTCACAGAGAATCCTTGACTTAGAATCATGTGCATATGTGGAGAGAGGGGAAGCAGCTTTTCTTTTGTTTTAGATTATAATACATCAGTAGTGGGCAACATGAG